>NC_092048.1:135601744-136201744 GCF_003086295.3 Arachis hypogaea
CTATTATCATTTCTCCATTATAATTATTATTTTCTAGCTCACGTCATATATATTTACCATCATATATACGTGCGTTAAAGTAGTCTTATTAAATTCCTAACTTCATTTACCAACATAATTGTTATGCATCATAATTAATTAGTTAAAAATGTTTATATTAATTTGCAGTCTAACACATTAGTTGATCAAAATTCAAAAGTGAGAATGAAACTAATAATAAAAAATATGAAATGTTAAACACATTTCTAATAACATCCTTCTCATGAATCGGATTACCACGCAGGTTGGTTTCTCCGGCAGCGGCGGAGACCAAAATCCGTTCACACCAAAGGCGTACGCGATGCGGTACTGGGACAAAGCCATTCAAAACACGCTTCCAAAGCCATCCTTCCTCACCTCCAAGGCCTCACCACTAACTGCCATTCAAGCCGCCAAGTACGCAAAACTTGCCGCCACCAACGCCCTCACCACGCGCCTCCCCGAGTTCTGCTCGGCTGCGCACCTCCTCTGCTTTCCTGACATCACGCCCAATCTCTCCAAGCGAGACAAGAGCCAAAGCTTCTCCGGCTACGAAGACGGCCAGAACTTCACCAGCTACGGCATCGGTGGTGCCGGAAGCGTCAACAACTTCAAGAACTACTCCGACGGCTTTTTCAACCCCGGGGTGAACGAGTTCCGCTCCTACAGCCGAAGCTCCGGTGGTGGCAGCGAGACCTTTACAGGCTATGGAGAAGGCACCAACGTCGTCGAGGAAGGCTTCAACACCTACGGCAAAGGTTCCGGAGGCGGCACCGGAGAATTCACACAGTACGCGACAAACTCAAACGTCCCAACCCTCCGGTTCTCGTCGTACGGCGAGGGAACCGGCGGCAGGCAAGAAAGTTTCTCCAAGTACAGCGACGACAGCAACGCCGGAGATCAGACGTTCTCGAACTACGGCAAAAACGCTGCCGGAGCCGTGAGCGAGTTCGACAGCTATGGTAACAACTCGAACGTGGCGTCGTCGACCTTTGGTAGCTACGGCGCCGGTGGCGCGGGGCAGAACGAGACGTTCACGAACTACGGGATAAACATGAACGTGCCTGAAGAGAATTTCAATAACTATGGGGCTCGAACCACCGGAGGAACGCAAGCATTCACGAACTATAGAAATCAGGCGAACGTCGGGGATACCTCGTTTTCTTCGTACGATAAGGGATCAAACCAAGGAGCGGCCAATTTCACCAGCTACGGCCAATCCTTCAATGAAGGCTCCGATACCTTTAAAGGCTACGCCGTCAATTCCACGGCGGCCAAGGTTAGTTCTATTATTTCTTTGAGCAATGCTAGGGCCAGCAATTTTTGTGATTATTAGCCATTAACTAGCCATTAATGATAATTTGATGATGTGAGATTGGTGTGAGATTTTATCTAATGACTCACCTTCCTCTACTGGTTACATGTTAGCCAAAATTCAATAAAACTACTGGCCCTTAAACTTTTCCTATTTCTTTTCTACCTTACTAACATCACTTACAAAATTACTTGCAAATAAAAATTTAACTATTTTTAATATATACGTAGAATTATTATTAAAATTTTATATATCAATCTTTATATATTTGTGTTATATTTAACGTTTTATATTGTCAACTTTTTTATAATGAAATTCTATTCATGATTTTTTTAATTTATACTTATGTAAATTTGTAAGTAAATACAAACTAATTAAGTTTATCGTTAATTTTTTACATTTAGCATAGTTAATTGATTTAATATGATATCTTAATGATATGAAATTATTATGTAATGATCTAATCACATTAATTGTTTTGATAATTATTTTAACTTTTATTTTATATATACGGTAGTGTCAAATTATGTGTGTTAGATTCTCTACGTGTGTGTAAAATATTAAAATACTAAATATTTTTAAAAAACGTTAAATTTTTTTATATTTATAAAATTATAAAAATTCAAATATAAATTATCTTTATATAAAATTAATAATAAAAATAATTAAATAATTTAATAAATTTAATTAAATTATTATCTAATAATAATTAACTATTAATTTTATATAACAATAATTACGTATAAATTTTTACCTTTAAAAATTTAGCCTAATTATTTATGTGCTATCATAAATATAAAAATTAGTTATTTATTTAATCTTGAGCGGGCATAGATTCTTTCTAATATTTTTAACTTTGTTACTTTCAACACACGTAAGAATATTTCAGTATTTTGAGTATTATTAATTGTAGTAACTTTAAGCATTTATGGCTTTGCAATTTGTTGGTTGCATAAAAGGCTGGGTTCAAAGAATACGGTGTGAACACGACCTTCAAGGAGTACAACAAAGACGGTGTCTCCTTCTCCGGCTACACCAACGCCACCACTTCTTCAGCGCACGTTAGTGGCAATCTGGCCAAAAAATGGGTGGAGCCAGGCAAATTCTTCCGCGAGAGCATGTTAAAGGAAGGCACTATTATGCCCATGCCGGACATCAAGGACAAGATGCCCAAAAGGTCATTCTTGCCCCGCTCCATTTTGACCAAATTACCCTTCTCCACCTCCGAGCTCAAGCGCATCTTCAAGGCCTCCGATGAATCCTCCATGGACAAGATGATAAAAGACTCCATGGGAGAGTGCACCAGAGCTCCCAGCGCGGGGGAGACAAAACGATGCGTTGGATCTGTGGAGGACATGATCGACTTTGCAACTTCCGTTTTGGGGCGTGACATTACCGTTAGAAGCACCGAGAACGTTAACGGGTCAAAGAAGAATGTGATGGTGAGTAAGGTCAAAGGGATCAACGGTGGAAAAGTAACCAAATCTGTTTCTTGCCATCAGAGCTTGTTCCCTTACTTATTGTATTACTGCCACTCGGTTCCTAAGGTTCGGGTTTACGAAGCGGATCTTTTGGACCCGAATACGAAAGCTAAGATTAACCACGGTGTTGCCATCTGTCACTTGGACACCACTGCATGGAGCCCAACCCATGGTGCATTCTTGGCCCTTGGATCAGGTCCTGGTAAGATTGAGGTTTGCCATTGGATCTTTGAGAATGATATGACTTGGACCATTGCTAATTGAGGAACGACGGATAATAATTGTTCCGATCGAAGCAACCTCCATCATCAGTTAATAAGATTTTAGTGGTGCTTTATTATTAGTTTTTTTTTTTTTTCCTTCCTGTCATGCATTCAGGGTTTCGGTCCCGATATAGTTTATATAGTTGTTAAAAAATAACGAGAGAATGCCTTTTTAAGTGTGTATTTTATGGCTTGTATCTCATGGTAGCTGTAAGCCAATGCAACGAATCAAATGAGAAATGTGCATTTTGAATTTACATAACAGTAATAATAAGTACCGTTTAGCTACACATCTAAGTTTTTACCCAACATCTATTTAATAAAAATTGAATTTTATGGTGACTATACGAATCGTTGACAATATTTAAAAAAATGTAATTAACATTAAGATTACATTTTTATTATATTATTTGATAATACTTATAATTTGGTCAATTTTTTATTTAATAAAATAAAAATTTGTTAAACAATAAAAAATAGAAAAAATATACGATACCAATATACTATCTATCAATTTATTGCCAATAATAATTAATTATTATATTTTAAACACATGTATAAAGAAGATACATCTAGAAAATACATATATAAATACACTTTCATTAGACACAACCATAAAAAAATTTTTATTAGACACATCTACAAAGATACTTCCATTAAACACGATCATAAATAAGAATTGGCAGAAATTGACAAAAATACTGTTGATAACGTAACAAAATTGTAAAAAATATCATCTTAATTTTAGTTCAAATTTTATAGTCATCATAACCGCTGTAATTATATCTAAGTATGTATAAAATGTATCTTAAAATTTCCAGTTTAATTTAATTTTTTGCGTTTGTTTTATTATCTAATTCTTAACCCACATCATTTATTTCATCTGCCGGATGTATAATTATTGCTTAAATAAAGTATGAGATTGCTTCCTAAGCTTGTATTTTGTGGATAAAATTATTATGTGCATCAGTGCATATAAATTATTATTGCTTTAAAAAAAATATTCGTTGCATTATTTTAAATTATATTTTATATTTTAATATATATTTAATATAAGTAACTGATTTAGTTACATTTTTTAGTGTATACAAATTATAATTGTTTATGGATTTCAAATAATGCAACGAATATTCTTGTGGTGACCTTATAGTTTTTGGGTAACCATCGATGCAACGAATATAAATCACGTCTTCTTGTATTTTGTATTTTTAGGGTAGTAAATATATAACTATTGCCCATTTCTTTAACTAGTCTATTATTTGAATTGGATGTAACCCGTTATTAGTGCCATGCATCATCGCAAATACTACAAGCCATTTCAGTTTTGTTTTGCTAGTATAATTGGGGAATATTAATTAGAAATGCTAGATCATCAATAATTAATGCATGAATATATATATATATATATATATATATATATATATATATATATATATATATATATATATATATATATATATATATGAAAAAGTAGTGAACAATGTGAACTAATAAGGTTAAAAAAGTAAATTAATGAATAACATTAAATTAGAATGTAGTGTACTTATATTTGATTGGTGGTTGTTCATGTTGTTCAAAATAATCATTGTTCCTCTAACACTTCCCTATATATATACTATCGTCATAGTATAGTCCATGTTTTAAGAAGTGCAGAGAAAAAGGAAAACCAACCTACACAAAATTTTAGAATTAATATTTAAATTAATCTTTAAACGTTATTTTAAGTCTTAAATTACGCTTTAAATTTTTAATTATATTTCAATTTAAATTTTAAATTCTTATTTTATAATTCACGTTAGCTCTTAAATAATTTCTGTTAATACTATATTAATGTGATATATTGATATAAACAATCTGTATTACGTGTCAGAAATATTCGACACATAAAATAAGAAATGACATGTGTATTAATAATACGTGCATGACAAATAGTAAAAAATTTAACCTGTTTTTTTTATTGGTCATAAACACATATATATACAACTTTTGATACGAAATTATATCAAATATTTTCTATCTTACAAAGTATAGAATGCATAATTTTCTATCTTAGTAAAGATATACATAAAAATACTCTTAGAGTATCGTATTTATATTTAAATTATATAAATATTATTAATATAATATTTCTACGTAGATATAAATTATCCATTAATCCATGAGAGGTAGACACTGTCTGTTAGTTTTTGAGTCTTCCAAAATATTGGATATTGTTGAGTTACCAAGTTGTATGAACTAGCATGTGATTGACTTGCGAGTGAGTGGACAACTAGCCCAATCGGACTCACACCATGCAAAGAGCCGCAAATCATTTTTTCGTAGAGAAAAATTTCTTGTCTAGGATCTCACTTTAAATATTGTACAACACGCAAAGCAGTTTGAACAACTTGCAAGTGCTCGACGCGCGAATTTTGCATGAATTGGGACAACATGTGAACACTGTAGGCTAGATTAGGTCGAGTAAAACACAAATAAATCAGTCTTCCAACAAGTCGATGATATATGCTAGGATCGGATAAAAGAGAACCTGTAGCAAATCCCAGTCGATGATTCTCTTCGCACGGTGTTGCTACAGGCTTAGTACGTAGAAGTCCTGTTTCGGTGATTATGTCCAAAGCATATTTTCTTTGGCACAGAAAGATTCCAGTCGAAGATCTGGCAACTTCAACTCCCAAGAAGTATTTCAGCCGGCCTAAATCTTTCATGTGAAAATTTGTGTGCAAATACTCTTTGAAACGTTGAATTGCAGCACTATCATTTCTTGCAATGACAAGGTCATCAACATATATCAAAATTACCAATTGCACGCTATTGTGGCGAAAGCTAAACAAGAAATGGTCCTTTGGGAATTGCTTGAAATCATATCGAAGGAGCGCATATGAAAGTTTTGCAAACCAGCATCGTGGAGCTTGTCGCAGTCCGTAGAGAGATTTCTAAAGTTTACAAACCAGTCCTTGTTGAGACACTTGAAAACCAGGGGGAAGCTTCATATAAACGTCCTCATCAAGCTCTCCATAAAAAAATGCATTGTGGACATCCATTTGATGGAGTTCTCAATCCTGCTACCATTGCGAGTGTTGTGCGAATTGTTACCATCTTTACCACTGGAGGAAACGTTTCATTGTAATCCAAGCCTTTCACTTGATTATTTCTCAAAATTACCAGTCTTGCTTTGAACCTTTCTATTGTCCCGTCAGAGTTGTATTTAATTTTATAAACCCCCTTACACCCATGTGCTTTCTTTTTTGGAGGAAGGGTTGTGAACTTCCAAGTGTCATTGAGTTGAAGTGCACGAATTTTTTGGGACATTGCTTCGCGCCAACACTCATCTTTAACTACTTGAGAGAAAAATAAAGACTCCTGTTCTGTCTGGAGAGAGGCAAAAAAATTGCGGTGTTGTTTGGAAAAAGAATTATAATTTACAAAATTTTGTATAGGATAGGACACACCAGAGAATTTTGATGGAGAGGGTCAGAGGGAGGTTGATCGGTAGGGCTTATTGGTATCATAGCAGCAGAGACAAAATTGCGCAACCTGACTGAGGGTGTCTTCATGCGGTGACCCCGACCAAGTGGAACGTCCATCGTGACTAGTGGTATATCAGAAATCGGTGTTGTTTCTACTACACTTAGTTCCGATGCATCGTTAGCAATGTACTCTTCAATCTCTTCATTGAGCTCATGTTTCCCTTGTTGGTAAATAGATTCTTCAATAAGGGAGTCTCCAGCACAGTCATTCAAGTGTGGAGTACTGGTTTCATTGTGTGTGTCTTCTTCAACAATTGTTTCTGTCACAGGAGGTCCAATATCTTCAATCATTAGTTCCAAAACCTGATCCGCTTTAAAGGGAAACACATCTTCAACAAAATAAACGTCACGAAAAACAAAAAACTTTTTTTTCTAAGTCAAATAGTTTTCATTCTTTTTACCTAAAAGGATACCCGACAAACACATATTTTCGACTACGGCTAGCAAATTTGTCCCGTTGCCTATTTTGATTTTGAGTATAACACAAAAAGCCAAAACTCGCAAATAATCATAACTTGAAATTGTTCTATGAAAAACCTCATACAGAGTCTTGCCCTTCAATATTGAAGATGGCGTAAGATTAATTAAATAGCCAGCAGTTAAGACACATTCTCCCTAAAACTGGATAGGAAGATTGCCTTGAAGACATAATAATCTAGCAGCATTGAGAATATGTCGATGTTTGCACTCCACTCGTCCATTTTGTTGCAGTGTATAAACACATGACGATTGGTGAAGAATGCCTTGTTGTTAGAAAGTATTGTTTTAAACACATGAATTTTGTTCCATTATCATATCGCACCATTTTAACATATTTGTTATATTTTCGTTCAACCAAAGTGAAAATTTTTTTTAATGTGATTGATACCCCAGCCTTTTCTTTCAACAAATATATCCAAAGGAAACGTTTAGGGGGGCCAGTAGTTTTATTGAATTTTGGCCAGCATGTAATCAGCAGAGAAAGATGAGCCATTAGATGAAATTTTATACCAATCTCACACCATCAAATCATCATTGATAGCTAACAATCACAAAAATTGCTGGCCCCTAACATTGCTCATATCCAAATCGCTTGTGAACAATTATCCAC
The DNA here is from genome assembly GCF_003086295.3 of Arachis hypogaea. NCBI lineage: Eukaryota > Viridiplantae > Streptophyta > Magnoliopsida > Fabales > Fabaceae > Arachis > Arachis hypogaea. Next base: position 135,609,439 of record NC_092048.1, read on the forward strand.
AATAGTTAAGAAATATGAAGCACCACACGAGGAGGGAGTTCTATAGGGTCCCCACAAGTCACAATGGATTAAATAAAAAATATTGGAAGCTTGATAGTCACTCAAAGAAAATTTATCTCTTCTTTGCTTAGATTGTTCACAAATTTCACAAATCTCATTGACGGTATATTTTTCACTTACATTACGGAGTATTTACACAATTTGAAATGATAGATGTCCTAGACTCTTATGCCAAAGTGCTAGTTGATTCGCTGTTCTAGTATGACAAGCTTGTATCTTGTGTACTCCACGATATCAATAGAGTCCATCCTTTCGCTCACCCGCTCCAATCAGCGTCTTCGAAGAGCGGTCCTGTCTGACACAAAATTTATCAGTGAATTGTACTAGACAATGTTCTTCATTTGTTAATTGAGAAATTGAGAGTAAGTTGCATTTTAATTGAGGTACATAGAGAATATTTTTCAATTCAAGTTCTCCTTCAAGTATCACTGTTCCTTTCTTGCACGCTATTACCTGCTCTCCATCCAGTAAACCTACTGGACACCCGCGTACATAAATTTTTCAGGGTTCCAGTCATGTGGTTGGAAGCTCCACTATCAATTATCCATAAATAAAATTTTTTTTTACCAATAATTTTCTTAGAGTCATTTGGTTTTTGCTTGTTTATCAAATCTACTAATACTTGCCATTGTTCATTGGTCAATCCTGACATCTCACGTCTTGTGTCTTTCATGTTGGTAGCATGCCTACCACTTTCATCAGTGTGTGCCACATGTGCACGCGCTGGAATTCCTCGAGTACGCGTGACTTGTCGTCCGTAGCCTTTGCCACCGTCTCTTCCTTCATTCCTTGGTCGATCGCCCCACCATTTTGGATATCCTTCCATCTGAAAGCATTCTTTAACATCATGCCCACTTTCGTCACAGTGAAAGCATATTGTTGATTTTTGGCTAGAATCTCCTGATCCTTTTATCCTATTCCCTGCCTGCATTGCGAGTCCCACAACCAACTCTCTTTTCCTTCTGATGCCTTAGCCATCATCTTCACTCTCTCCTCTTAGACTAGCATTGCGTGTACACACGATTCAGCGATGGCAAAGAATCGGTTGCCAGAATATTTGACCATACTGTTCCGTAACTCGCATCATCTAGGCCCATCAAAAATTGGTGGGCCCTCTCTTCTTTTCTTCGCTTCTCAAGTTGAGATCCAATCCCGCACTTACATCCCACACACGTGCATTTAGGAATTTGCTCGCACTGTGCTAATTCATCCTACAGTACTTTCAATTTCCTATAATATGCCGTCATGGCCATTCCTTCCTGCTTACATCTTGTCAAATTTGACTTCAGTTGTATTCGTGGTCCGTTCATAGATATCTTTTCACAGTGTCTGTGCGTTTTCTACATACGCATCGGTTCGACAGTAGGCTTAATTTGATCGTGTTCAAGATCCATGATACAATCATGGATTGGACTATCCACCAATCTTCAAGATCAGCACCTTGTTCTGGTTCCGTGATAGTTCCATTGATGAAACTCCATTTTCTCCGAGCCCAAAGTGATATTTTCACAGCTCTAGCCCATTCCTCATAATTTTCACCACGCAGCTGCACTTGCGTGATTACATTTCTTGGATTGTCACTTGCATTGAGGTTATATGGGGAGTAAATTTTCTTAGTTCTTTTTTCTGAAGTCTCTCCTTTCCTAATTCTGCTGCCATGGTTATGCAGCTTAGGTTCTTTTTGTGTTTGTCGGTATTAGAGTATGCTCTGATACCATGTAGAAAATTCAACATGTTTTTCTATTAGTTATGAACACATATATACAACTTTTGATATGGAATTATATTAAATATTTCCTATCTTAAAAAACATAATTTACGATCCTAACAAAACTAGAATGCGTAATTTTCTATCCTAATAAATATATACATGAGAGTACTCTTAAGTACCGTATTTATACTTAAATTATAGAAATATTATTTATATAATATTTTTATGTATATCTAAATTATCCATTAATACAAGTTCTAAAAACTAATTTAAATATTAATTCCAGAATTTTGTAATTATTTCGATAAATAATTATATCAACAAAAATAATAAAATCGTACTTAAATATCACCCAAAATATGCTCTCCGAATGGATGCCTAAAACTTTACAAGACATTTATGTATACCATTATATCAATAGACACTACTCCGGTTATGATTTTTTATTTATTTATTAAATGTATGTAAAAATAATAAAAATACAAATTTAGTTTAGATGTTAAGTTGTTTATTATAACTTAATTAACTAAGGATTTTAGATTTAAGTCTTGGAAATGATAAATTTTTTTATAAATAATATATAATAAAAAATATTTTAGAAAAAACTTAAAATTTAGCATCATCTCTTATGTAATAACATAACTTACAAGTACAAAATAATATAACAAAAGTATATAAAAATAATTTTAATACTCACAAAGATAATGTAATTAAAACTTTTATTGAATTATTTGAAGTTGGCAAAAAATACAATGATAGTTGAGAGAAAATATAATGGAACAGACTAATATCAAAGAGAGTAAATTTAAATTCGAATCTGATATGATATGATATTTTTAGTCGGATTAAATATAGATTTTGATTATATTCGATTTAATTTGATTGGCATACACTTTTACTAATTTCCTTTTAATAGAGAGACTATGCTATAACTGTTATAATGATTTTTTTTTGCAATTTTGTCTTTACTTTTCCTATTTTAGACATTTTTATTGTTGGCAGATTTTTTTGTCACATATTTTTATTGTTGATTTTTAACATTTATGTGCTCTTGTTGTTGCTGTCGAGAGATGTTAGGTAGCGTTTGTTTTCGAAGACAGGACACAGAGACATGGATAGTACATTTTTAAAAAGCGTTTGGAAGCAAACATTGAACATATTGTTTTCGGGACAGTTTTTTATACTTTTGTGTCCACTCTTTTATGAAGGACAATGATGGACACGGGATTTGAAGGAGGGACACGGACTGTTTTTATGAATTTTTTTTCTTTTTTGTCCATGGTACTATTTTTTATTATTCCACTATTACCCCTTTTTATTTTTCCTATTTTGCGTTGTTCTCAGAAAGTACTTTTTTTTACTCCATGCTCTTTTTTTATCTTTACGTTCTTTTTCTTTCTCTTTTTTTCTCAGGTACTCTTTCCTTTTTATAAAAATTTGTATTGTACTGAATAATTTCTTTTTTCTTATCATTCTTACTTCAACATCATTTTAACTTTATATTATATTATTTGATTTGTAATAAAAATAATAACAAAAATAAGATAAATATTATAAAGGTAAAATTGATATTTTAAAATGCTAAAAAATAATTTATAAATTGTAATTGATTTTATATAATTTAAAGAAAAATTAATTTTTTGAAAAGAAAAATAAAATTTTAGATAAAAAAAATAATTTTATAAATAAAAATACATTTTTATGTGCAAAAATTAATTTTTTTCTATTTAAAAATGGATTCTTTTTTTAAAACTGATTTTGTATTTAAAATTAATTTGGCTTATTAACCTAAATGAAATTTTTTATTAATCAAACTCAGATTTTTTTTGTTAATATTAACCGTATGTATTCCTACATATTAATAATAAATTTTAAAAAATAATTATATTTATAAATTTTATTTTAATATAAATACTATTATATAATTTTTTATTAAAATTTTTGACTGCTTCAAATATTTTTTTTAAGTTTCCAGTGTCTGTACTCCTATGTACTCTTATTATTTATTAAATTAGTTTATACTAAAAAATTTGGAATCACATGGCTATTTTAGTCATTTTATATAATATTTTAGTCTTGTCCATGTGTATCCAAACATAATACTGGACATTACATTAGTGTCCTATCCATCGTATCTATTGTCTTTTGTCTCAGTGTCCTGTTCTGTCGTGTCTCTACAACCTTATGGTTATGGATTTTGTTAGGTAGATAATAATTTTTGTGAGTAATGTGAATAATGGAGTTTAGAATTGGTCCAATAAAGTAAAAAAATACTCCATTTTCAAATTATTCTCTAAACCTTAACATTAGGATAATCATTCGCATACTTAATGAATTAAACATCTACCCATTGTTAATTGTATATGAGTAAATCGAATAAAAATAAATAATCATCTAATTAAAAATAATAAACATAATCATCTGTATACCTATTAAATTGAACATTCGATATATCTATTATTCACATTATTTAATATTCTCATTATCTACCTATAATTTTTCTATTTTTATTATTTGATTTATTTTTGATATCTTATTATAGGTAAATTTTTTGTACTTTTATATTTTACATTTTATATGATCGGAAGAATCTTGTATATAAATATAATTTTTGTCTATATACTAAACTCTTTTCTCTTTTTCTTCTCCCACTCTTCTTTCTTTTCCTTCTTCATTTTTGTTTTTCCTCCTATTTTATTCCCTTCCAATTCCTCACTTTTGACCTCATCTTCTTGGTCTCTCCTTCTTTTAAATTAAAATCCTCCATCGTAATTACCGTTGTTATAATCACTATTCACTATCGTATCTACCCATGTTCTCAAATCAACCATTACCTCTGCTTCAAGTTGTATTTGTCATCATTTCTGATGTTATTAATTTTTAGAGATATTTTTCTCTTTTTTCTTCTAAAAATCTATCTCTTTTTTATACAATTATCTTCTTCTACTTTTAAATTTATTCTCCACTATATATCTTCTATTTAAGTTTTTTGCTATATTTTTTAAATTATATATTTAACTTTTTATTTATTTAAACTTTAATTAATATTTGTTAGATCTGATGATATTTTGTTTTCGTTAATTAGTTTAAGAGTTATAAATGATAGTAAAAAAGTGATACTGATAGTAATAAGAAAAAAATGGTAGTAGTGATAATTTTTTTATGATAAAAATAATACTGAAGATAATATTGACATTTATATTTTATTATTCTGTTTTGTATATAATTATCAAACAAATTAAGAAAATGTGTCTCATTATATTTATATCTTTAGTATTTATCTTCTTGTTTCTTTATCTCAATCCATACATCAATTAAACATAATTTTTGTTTTCTAACTAATACGAATATGCCAATGAGTTATAACTTAAATGACATAGTCTTTTTATATTCAATTAAGAAGTTACGAGTTTGAATTTTCTATCTTTAGTTAAAAAAAAAAAAACTAATACGAACATTATTAATCTCGATTCTTCTTTTGTTAGCATATTAATAGATTTTATACATACAACTATTACAACTATATATTCCTTATTCTGAACAATAGATTTCTTCTCTTTCATAAGAAGTGGATGAAAAATTAAAGATGTCAAATCTAATTCTGTATTAATTTATCAAAATCTTTTGAAAAATATTTATATTGCGTTTCTGATTCTAATTCCGTAGCTATTAATAAGGGCTGTTTTATTTTTTATTACTAATTTTATTTATTTTATGTTATTCACATAATGTACCTGATTTCTTTTGTTATTTTTTATTATATATATTTTTAATAATTTTATTTTAGTTAATAGGAGTTTTATCCAGGGCCATTTCATATTACCAGCAAAATTTTCATAATTCTCATTTACTACTAACATTTTCGCTCCTTGACTTTTTTGTAACTTAATATCTATACAAATTTTTCACGTCTATTTATATTATTATATTATTATGTATTTGTTCAAATATTAATCTTTCGTATAGTAATTAAAGACCAAAATGGATTATATAATATTTGTAAAAACCTTTTCTACAAATAGTTTAAGAAAAGTTGCTATGAATTTTTCTTTCTAAAAAAAACATGCATGATACATTATCTGTCATCATAATTTTAGATACAAATACATCTTAGGATATCATATAATTTAAGAGGTTAATATAAAAAGTATAAGAACGGTTGAGTTTGGAAAACTAAAACTTGATTAAAATAATGATTAAATATTATTGGACTATTATTAATTGTGTGTGTGATTTGTTTTGCTAAATATACAGGAAAATAATTTAATCAAAGCCAATGCAAGAAGCATAAAATGTAACTCAAATCCAGTCTGGTTCACATATGTATATTGACCTTCAATAAACAAAATCCCTCAACACACAATGAAAACATAAGGAAAGAAAAAAATGAGTCCAAATCTCTTCCAAGTCCAGTTCGGTGTTTACATTTAAACTCATCTCTCTTCAATCTAATCACTAATAACAAGACAAACAATTTAAACTTCATTTGAATCCTTTCTCAATTTTATCGAACACAAACTCTTTTTTCTCTTTTTTTTTTTCTTTTCACATCAAAACTCAGAGCAAAAAAAAAAACAATGAAAAAAGTCGGAGTTAGAGTAAGGTAAAGAACAAAAAAAGTTCTTACCAATTTCAAGTAAAAAAAAAAAAGACTACAACAAAAAGGTAAATCTCATCCAGACAGAGCAGCTAAAAAGTTGCTTTCTTCATTTGTACTACACTAAGAAACTGTGAAGAAATTTGCTGAGCTTCAAGCACAAATCAAGCAACTATGAAAAAAGTGAAGTTAATGATGCACAGAGGCTCATCCGAAAATCAAACTTGGGGCCAAAGCAAAGCTCAACGACCCAGATTCAAGATCCTTGAAGAAAAAGGTTGAGAGAGAAAGGTAAGGTTGCATGTCATTGGTTCTGCTTTCTCTCACATCTGACCACGCCGCTGTTAGTTCTGATATTGGATCAGAGAAGAAGATAACCCAAAGTGTTGAACTTGGTTTAAACCTTGGAAGTTTCATTCTTCTATAATAAGGATGAACAGCCAAGGATTGAAGGTAAGAAAGAAAGAGCACTTGTTTAGATTTCCATAGCTCATTGAGCTGATCTTGTTCTTCTCCTTCATGGTTTTTATTTTGTAATTTTTCTCAGTTTAGTCTCTCTAAGTTTCATTGGAAAAAGGCAAATATGGTGAGGTTTGTAAGAAAAAAGTCAATGAGTGAAAAAGAACAGTGAGCTAGACTTGGAGAAAAAGCCATAGTTATCTTAAAAATTCTTTGTCAGTTTTTCTGTTTTGTGTCATGATCTTGAGAAGATTCTCTTACAAGTTGGGTTAGCACTTTGCTGTTGAAAGTTAGGTTTGAGTCCTAGTCAAGTTTAGATTGGAATAGAATCTGGACTTGTTCCAAATAGGATTGGGTAAATCCTACGGAAAATTGGTAAATATAAATCTATTGAAAAGATAGTAAAATTATGTCACTGTTGTGATAGAGACTGGATGTAGGCTACATTGCACTAGGTAGCTGAATCAGGATATATTTGTGTGCCAATCTCCACTCTCATCTCTGTTTCTGATTCTGCACAATAGGAGACAAATCAAAAGTATCTCCTACCGAGTTAAGAGACAAAACCAAAATTTCTCCTTTATTTTCTTAACAGATATCAAGTTTACACGAAAAAAGAAAAAAGGGGTCAAGATTCAATCCCTCTTCTCTTACCCCACTGATAACCATCAAGGACAATACAAGGATCAGCTAACATAAACAACAACTTAAAAGATTAATTAATTTTAAATTAATATTAAAATCAGATTTTTAATTAATTAGAATAATTAGATTTTGTTTTTGAATTATTAAGAATAGGCGACACAATTTTCTCTCAACACACTCTCATACCACGTCTCCATTCCATCTCATTGTGTCAATGCTCTGCCACTCAGAAGGACGCATCCCCCGTCCCCCCACAATGCGTCGTCGCTACTGGTGGCAGCTGTCGCACATCCTCTCCTCCCTGTCGTCACATCGCCAATGTAGGAGGAACGTGCGCAAAGTGACGGAATCGCGTGCAATCACCGTTTGCGCCGCTGCTGTGTTACGTTGCTGCTGTCGTGTCACGCCACTCTTCACTTGTGCTGCTGCTGTGTTGCGCCATTCTTCCGGTGGTGTTGCCACTGTTTCGACGCGCAACCTCTACGGCTTCGTCCCATGACGCGCCACACTAAAGGAAAATAGCTCTATTACCATGCTTTTTGTGCTACCGAGATGCTTTTGAAAGGGTCACATCTGCTAACGTAGCGGTTGCTCTATCGCCATGCTTTATTTTTTGTCACGCTTGTCACCTTAAAAGCGTGGTCGTATTTGAGAGATATGGCAACACTTTTAAAGCGTGGAAATAATGAAAGATACGACCACACTTTTAAAGCGTGGCAATAGGGAGATATGACCACACTTTTAAAGCGTGGTGATAGCAAGAGATACGGCCACGCTTTGAAAGCGTGGCGATAACCTTATCAAATTTAAAAAAAAAAATATTTTTTCTGATTTTACTTTTATCATTGCACAGTATAAATTTTCAGTTCTTTATTATTACCAAACTTATAAATATAATATGCACTTTTTATTACAAGACAAATCAAACAGTAATTAGTGACGTATATAACTTTTGCTATAATTATTTTATACATTAATACTCAAATACAAAATAAATATCAAATTCAAAATTCTAATTTCTCGACAAGCGTCTCAACCTGAAGCTTAAAAGCATAGAAATAATCAAATGGCTAATGAATCATCTTCGTATATTAGTTCCACCGAAAAAAAAAATCCTAAGAGACTCTTTTTATATGAATAAAAGAACAAAAAAAATTTAAGAACTTAAAATTACAAGTCACTCTATATATAATGAATTCTATTCTTGTCTTCTACCAATTCACAACAAAAATAAAATTCTTTAAAAAGAGATAAGTTTATAAGTCACATTATATATAATAAATTATATATGTGCTTTACCATAAAACATACCAAGAGATAAGTCACTTCAAATTAAATCTAAACTTTCCTAAAAGTTTCTTCCACGGTTTTATTAAAGATTATGTAAATGTTAATCATCACAGAAAGTATAGATCCAACTACCTTGTTACAACTTGTAAGTGAATAGGAGAACTTTGTATGCATTTATTCGCATTTCAATGACTAAATCTCCATTTTGATTCTTGAGATTCACGTAATTATTTATTTTGGTTCTCAAAATTTAAAGTTATCTATATTGGTCCTTCAGATTCAAGTTCGAGAACTAATGTGGTCCCTCGACTCTTTCTGACGATGACTAAAAAAACGTAATGCTGAGATGGCATCCTCTCTGCCACGTTAGATGATGAGTAAACGACTTCGTTTACACTAGGCACCTAAACAAGTCAGAAATGTCGTCGCTTTGTATATGAAGGTAGAAGAAACGATGGAGACCCAAAATAAAATATTCTTTTTCTTCTTTACCTCTACTATTCTTCATTTTTAACTTGTTTGGGCGCTAAAAGTAAACGACGTCGTTTACTCATCATCTAGTGTGGTAGGAAAGGTGTCATTTTAGCACTCCGTTTGTTTAATCATTGCCAGAAAAAGTTGAGGGACCATATTGGTGCCCGAACGTGAATCTGAAAGACTAGTATAGGTAATTTTAAATTTTGAGGACCAAATTGAGTAATCGCGTGAATTTGAGGGACCAAAATAAAAAATTTAGTCCATTCCAATAGCACAGCATGCCAACAAAATATTTATAGAAGTGAACAAATCAATAATCTTTTGGGGTTAAAAAATATTCAAAAGTATCATATAACTGTCCACCATTCAAAAATAAATGAGAGTAGTTTTTCATATTTAGAATAAAAGAAGAATATTACCAAGACAAAGGCAAGAATGAACAACAAGCTAGAAAAACTAAACAAAGATTAGAAAAAAAAGCTATCAGTGAAGCATATATAGCTTTCAATTTCTCACCATGTCTAACAGGGAAAATCCAATAAAAAGATGATAAGCATTACACCAAATCGATGTTTAAAGACAAGTAAATTAAATCTAGGGAAAATTTTAGAAATTCGTTGTCCACAATAAAATAGACAGTATTGCATCAAAAACAAAATGGAACAACAAGGAACGTAAATGAAAGTGTAACAGCGTAGGTAAATAGATTGGGATGTTTTTCTTTTCATATTTACTGTTCAATAGATCTTAGTGTGTAGTTAGGGATGGAAATAGATCAGTTAATCTGTCAGGAGTCTGTAGTCTGGCCTGTATTTGATTTGGCCTGGTCTATTATAAAATAAGTACAGACTCAAATTTTTGTAAAAGCCTTAATATGTTAATAGGTCAGGTCCAGTAATTAGTTAGGCCTGTTAAAAACATAATTAAATATATAAATATTTTTTTATTATTATTACAATTATTAAATATTCTAAATTTATTATATTTTATTATAAATATTTTTGTATATTTTAAATACTTTAAAAATTTAAAATTTTTTGTAAATATTAAATATAATATATTATTTATAAATATTTTTATTAAAAAATAATTTTTTAAAATAATATTTTTATTTTTGTAAGAAAAAATTTATTAGGCCTTTTAACAGACTACATGTCAGGCCAGACTAAATAACAGGCCAAATTTAGAAATTTAAGAAAAAAATTATAATAGACTGCAAGTTAGACCCAGGCCAATTAACTACATAACAGACCAGGTCTCTTAAGAATAAAGTCTGGCCTGACTTGGTCTATTTTTACTATTAGATGTAGCCCAATAAAATATTGAGGGGTGTTGTCTGCACCCTTTGTTAATTATTACCTAATAGAATTGGGTTAGTAATAAAAATAGAAAAAGTATAGGTAGATAATAAAAATACTAAATAATGTGAATAATAGATATATTGGCAATTCAGTAGGTGTGCGGATAATTATTCTAATATTAAGATTTAGATGTGTAATTAAATAATGTAGTGTGTTTTTTATTTTATTGAGTTAATTTTAGAACTTATTGTTCACATTATACAAAAAAATTATTGTCTACTACCTAACAAAAAAATTTAAAAAATAAAAAAATCTATTATAAATATAGATATAAATTATTTAGTTAGGAACAATCAATTACTTAATCCAGTTCTCGCAAATATAAAAAATAGAATTAAATAAAATGTCAAAAATTAAAATTATGGAGACTAAAATATAAAAATAAAAAACTTCACATATAAAATTATTAATTTGGGAGGGTTATTACTCTTCTTAGACTACGGAAGACTTTGCCCCTCGAAACAGATTTTTTTTTGTTACTAGTAAAGAGTGGTTTATATATATAAATAATGGTGGAAACTCAGATGCAGTCGACTTCACATGAAGTTGATAACTGAGAGCCATTAGATGATTTGATTGATTTGACTAAATTTTCATCTAACGATTTTTAACTATCAACTTCACGTGAAGTCGACTGCACCTGAGTTTTCACTATAAATAATACTACGCGTGATCAAAAGAAATTATTATTTTTTATTAATATTAAGGATTAAATTTTAAAATTTAATAATATAAAAAAATTATTTAAAATATTGACTAATATTAATAAAAAAAATTTAATTTTCTAAAATTTATCTATAGGCCACCTTTCTGTAACACCTTAAGTTAAATCTTAACCATAAAGGTCGTTAAATAAGGTGCCACACTTGATAGAGATAGAAAATGAACTTAATCGTTATGCAAGAGAGGAGGAAGTGCGCGTGAAAGGAAAAACGAGTAGCACTAAAACGATAGAAGTGAATATAATAAATATGAAATAATAATTTATCCATGAGTATGGTTCAAAATAAAATGCTTAGAGGTAATTATAACAAAGAAACTAATACGTCCTAACTAATTTCGTCGAAGAGGCTCCCATACTTGTGTCCCATCCTATCCTTGATCGGGACCCTTCAGTTATTCACGAATCGGAGTACCAGTGGTCTTCCTCCAACACCTTTTCGCGCAGTGAAGATCCGGTTCCGTTATGTGGGATGAACTAAGACTCGACGGGGGTGCCGAGGTGGGTGAATAGGGTACGTATTCCACCTTTGGACTTTCGCAAGGATTCGACTCCTCCTCTGGATTCTCCTCCATGGTGTCCTTCTCCTGGTTAGGGTTGTCGAATTCTTCTTCCTCCGTCTCGAAATCTGATTCGAGATGCACCACTTCGGATGACCGTTTCTTAAATGCTGAAGTGTTCTTATCTAGGAAGGTTACGACGGGCAGTTGGGATTCTTTCTCCACGAACTCTCGACCTAAGTAGACAGTTTGGAGCACGGTAGTAGTGGTTGTAACTACCCACGCGTGCTTCGAGGGGTCGTACTTAGAAGTTACCTTCGGGGGGCACTGCGTCGTCTCTATCCGCCGTGCCATGTTCCTCTGGAGACAGTATGGAAAAAGAAAAGGGATGAGAACCTAAGGTCTCAGTAGGAGTGCTATGCAACACCTCCATGCCTATCTCCAACCCACGTGCAGGATTTTAAAAAAAGTCGTACGATATGGCATGTAATATGATTCTTTCTTGTAAAGCACATAGGTAAAAAGGAAAGCACATAGGAAAAATAGAAAAATAGTAACATATGAAATGTCGACATGTTCATAAATAAATCTTTAGAAAAAAACATCATCATGATCAAACTTTGCCTTATACTTTCTCTTTTCCTTAACTTATCACTTTTATGAAAGGTATTGAGCTCAAACCGGTATAAATGAGATTCCCCTTCCCTTATCGAAGGTTCTTATCTCGAATGTCTTGGCGACCACCTTTCCTTACCGAAAGATCATCTCGATCGATCACCCTCCCTTACCGAGGGATCATCTCGATATCTTGTCTTTGGGGGTCACCTTCCTTTACCAAAGAATCATTCTCTCAGTTCAATTTACAATCAAGGTTATTTAAACATACACAAGAAAAGAGTTATATCAACAAGATATCTTATTATATAAAATTGATGGGAGTCCCCTTCCCTTACCGAAGGTTCCCAAAAGTTTGCCGATCACCTTCCCTTATCGAAGGATCATCTCGATTCGATCACCTTTCCTTACCGAAGGATCATCTTGATTATCTTGTCTTTGGGGGTCACCTTCCCTTACCGAAAGATCATTCCCTCAATTTAATTTACAATTAGGGTTGTTTAGGCATACACAAGAAGAGATTCATGCGAGAATAGATTATGCAAAAATAGATCATGCAAGAGGTGGGACATATACCATAATAAAATGAGCATGTTGAATAATGATATTATAAGAAAGTAGGTACTCTCGGTCCTAAAGGGATATTAATAATATAGTGTATAAAATATCACATAAGTATTCATTTATTAAAAAATATGATATTTTAAATAGTTGAATAGTTATAAGGGGGTATGCACTCTTAACTCAAAGAAATATTATTAATCCAATGGTTTAAAAGTTAATATAATTTCATGTAATAAAATAGGGAATATTAATTAGTTGAATAAAACAATTATAAGGAAACATGTACTCTTAACCCTTAGAAGATATTAGTAATATAATGTATAAAATACAATCTAAGTGCACACAGTAAAAATGGGATATGTTAAATACTTGAGTAAAATATTATAAAGAAGCATATACCTTTTACTTTAAATTTTAAGAAGTAATAATAACATAATGATATAAGAAGTCATTTAGTTGCACATAATAGAATATAGTACACTAAACAAGATATAGAAAAATATGTACTCTTAACATTAAAGGAATAATAATAATATAATGGAATAAAAGGTCATGTAAATGTACATAGTAAAAATTAGAGTGATTAAATAAAATATGATAAAGGGGTATGTACTCTCAACGTTAAAGAAATAATAGTATGATGGTATAAAAGGTCATGTAAATGCACATAGAAAATATGGGATATAAATTAAGAAGGCATGAGCGATATAATAGATAATCATGATTAATGTGGATGAAAGATAAGTAAGGGATCATTAATACTATAAGACACATGAAAGATGGTAGCCATGCATGGATGAAAATAAAATAAATTAGAGCATACTACATGCCAACATAAAAGTAAGAAGAGTATAATTTCCTACTTTTTTTTCTAATGCCTCTTTTATTGCTTATGAGCTTGCCTCTTGTGTTTGCACACGAAATATTTGCGTAAAGGGAGAAGGGGAAGGATTAGTGTTTGAGAGGGGTGATCTTCTACCTATGGTGTATCCCTATTTATATAAGGTGGTTGGGATCATTTTGAATTCAAAAGAAGGACGGTTATTAGATTCCTATCCATAATTCAAAATTCTAAACACATCTCCTAACTGATTTTCAAAATTCGAATTTGATTTTATTTCTAGAAGGGGTGAAGGGAGGTTGTTACACTTTCTCTATACAAGGGGTGTTCATGGTCCGGTTCAATTTGAAGATTCGGCCTGGTCCGGTTCCAAACTTTTTAAGGACTAATTTAGTGTGATTTTACTGAGTCTAGAGTCGGGTAAGAATCTCAAAAATAGATCCAATCATTATTTTGGGTCAGATCCGAGTCATTACTTGAATCACCTGAACTCGACTTGGTAGCCAGCCATTATACACAATTAATATTTTGTGTTATTAGTAATGGATAATGGCTATTCTTATGTGAAATTTAAGTATTGTAAATCTTAATATTTTGTGTTATTAGTCATTATAAGACTATAAGTTAATGTTTTATGTTTAAAATACATAAGACTTTAGACTAATACATAATATTGTGTTATTTGTATTGATTTAAATATTTGGTGTTATTAGACAATACTAGTATTAATTATAGTTATGCTTTAATTTTAGGAAATGATTGGTTCTTGTTATATTTTTCTAAGTAAATTTTACCATGTCAAATAATGATCCAAGTCTTAAAAATTTAGATATTTTCAAATGCTAACTTACAAAAAGGCAATATTAACGGTCCAATTTTTATCCAATTTTTATCCAGTATAATCGTAGTCCGAAAATATATAAATTTCATCGAATCTAGAATGAAATTTGAACCTAATAAACAAGTCCAATATATATTTTAAACTGGATCTGAATCACATTAAATTCGATTTCATCCGACTATAAACACCCCTACTATATATATGCTGTTTAAATCAAATTTATACATGTGTTTGCAAAAATATGAGTGGATCAGATGCATTACAATTTAATGTGCGGACGAGTATACAGCTCTAATTTAAGATAAAAAATAGGCGGAGTTCAATCTTTTTTTAGTGTAGGCGACAAATATGTTTCATTCATTTATTGTATGGGTTCATATACGTGTTAGTTTATTTATAAATATACTATAAACTAGTCAAACTATATATTATATTAATAAAATATACTTTTCAATTTACAATATTTTTATTCATTACATATTCTCATCTTTTGATAAAATAAAGTAATCTTCAATTACTTTATCTTTTTAAGACACCAAAAAATTACTTTATCTTTTACCCAATAATTCTAAATACAAATAAATAATAAGATGACAATAATACAAAAATATTAATTACTTAATTATTATTATTGATATGATCGTTACATATTGGTTATACGTTATAATTTGACTATAAATATTATAAATTGACAGTCAATAATTATCATTTAAACAAACACAAATATATTATTATTTTTCGCTTAAAACACTATTACTAAAAAATATAACCGTTATTCTTTATTTTCAAATATAAACGAAAGGATAAAAAAATTGTTAGATTTATTACATTCTATAAATTTATTACTTATTTAGTGACTTGAGTATCAAAAAGTTTATAAATGTTCACCAATAAACAAGCTATATACGGATCAATCTCCACAAAAATAATAATAATAATTATTATTATTATACGAAAACTCACATGCAATAATTATTTTTATGTAAATTTGATAATAAAAAATTGTTAGATAATTTAATATATTTAATTTAATGATTAAATTATTATTTAATAATTATTAATTATTAATTTTATATAAAAATAAATTATATAAGTTTCTATTTTATTATTATTATTATTATTATTATTATTATTATTATTATTATTATTATAGTAGTATTAGTCGTCGTCGTCATAATTATTCTACTATGAGAAATTATAGGTAATTAATATTTTTTATTTTACTTTACATTTACATTAAATTTACTAATTTTTTTAATTAAAGGTGTTGACCTTCTTGTATTATCTCTTTATATCTGCTACCTCTATATTAGAAAATATTTAAGATATTATACATTAATATAATATCTAAATATATTTGTTATTGATTTTGTATATTTAATAAGAAAATATTATAATATATTCAAGATATTATATCTACATATATTCCTTGTAATTTTATATCAGTACTTGTTTGTATAAAATCAATATGAGATATATGTAGATACAATATTAATATTCTGAATATATTATAACGTACACTCCATGCTCCTATAAATTCCTTGATACAACAAGTCAACAACCAAACCAAACCTCCCACCAAATTCAAAACAGTATCTTCTCGCACTCTCTGGGCAACATGACGACGAGCACCCTTTTTCTCTTCATCCTCCCCCTCTTCTCATCCCTCGCTGTAAGCGTATACTTCTGATCTCTACGTCATAATTTTACATATCCACTTTCATGTTTACGACTTTACGTAATTTAGGCTAATATCATTTGTGCATTATTACTATTATTATGTAACTCACATTATATATATATTAACCACCGTAAATATAAAGTGGTCTATTGTAGAATTAAAATTTCAAAATTAATTTCCAGTCTAACACATTATGTGATCGAAAGAAACTAATAACATTCTTCTCATCAAACGCATTATTCACACGCAGATTGGTTTCTCCAGCAGCGGCGCCAACGGTGGAGACAAAAATCCGTTCACACCAAAGGCGTACGCTCTGCGGTACTGGGACAAAGCCATTCAAAACACGCTTCCAAAGCCATCCTTTCTCACCTCCAAGGCCTCGCCATTAACCGCCATCCAAGCCGCTTATTACGCCAAACTCGCCGCCACCAACGCCCTCACCACACGTCTCCCTGAGTTCTGTTCCGCCGCGCACCTTCTTTGCCTCCCGGACATCAAGCCCAATCTCTCCAAGCGAGACAAGAGCCAAAGCTTCACCGGCTACGAAGACGGCCAGAACTTCACCAGCTACGGCATCGGCGGAGCAGGAAGCGTCAACAACTTCAAGAACTACTCCGACGGCTTTGGCAACCCCGGGTTTAACGAGTTCCGCTCATACAGCCGCAATTCCGGTGGCGGAAACGAGACCTTCACGAGCTACGGTGAAGGCAACAGTAACTTCGAACAACGCTTCAACACCTACGGCAAAGGTTCCGGAGGCGGCACTGGCGAATTCACACAGTACGGAACCAACACAAACGACCCGACCCTCCGGTTCTCGTCGTACGGCGAAGAAACCGGCGGAAGGCAAGAACAATTCTCCAAGTACAGCGACGACGGCAATGCCGGAGAGCAAACGTTCTCGAACTACGGCAAAAACGCTGCCGGAGCCGTGAGCGAGTTGACAGCTATGGTAACAACTCGAACGTGGCGGCGTCGTCGTTCACTAGCTACGGCGGTGGTGGAGCGGGACAGAACGAGACGTTCATGAACTATGGGATAAACATGAACGTGCCTGAAGAGAATTTCAGTAATTATGGGGCTCGAACCACCGGAGGAACGCAAGCATTCACGAACTATAGAAATCAGGCGAACGTCGGGGATACCTCGTTTTCTTCGTACGATAAGGGATCAAACCAAGGAGCGGCCACTTTCACCAGCTACGGCCAATCCTTCAATGAAGGCTCCGATACCTTTAAAGGCTACGCCCTCAATTCTACGAGCAAGGTCAGTTCTCTTGTTTCTTGAGAATCACTTTTAATTATTAACTTAAAATATTTTTAACTTATACTTATAAATATTAATTATTAACTTATAAATATAAATAATAAATTCTGATAATTTTTTTTATATTTTTTTATTATTTAACTTCTAAATACAAATAATAACCCTGTGTGATATATTTAACTCATTATATTATGATTTTTAACTTTGTTAAGAATATTTCAGTATTTTGAGTATTATTAGCAGTATTTTAAGAATTTATGGTTTTGTAATTTGTTGGTTGCATAAAAGGCTGCGTTCAAAGAATACGGTGTGAACACGACCTTCAAGGATTACAACAAAGACGGTGTCTCCTTCTCCGGCTACACCAACGCCACCACTTCTTCCGCCCACATTAGTGGCAGTCTGGCCAAAAAATGGGTGGAGCCAGGCAAATTCTTCCGCGAAAGCATGCTAAAGGAAGGCACTATTATGCCCATGCCGGACATCAAGGACAAGATGCCCAAAAGGTCATTTTTGCCCCGTTCCGTTTTGACCAAATTACCCTTCTCCACCTCCGAGCTCAAGCGCATCTTCAAGGCCTCCGATGAATCCTCCATGGACAAGATGATAAAAGACTCCATGGGAGAGTGCACCAGAGCTCCCAGCGCGGGGGAGACAAAACGATGCGTTGGATCTGTGGAGGACATGATCGACTTTGCAACTTCCGTTTTGGGGCGTGACATTACCGTTAGAAGCACCGAGAACGTTAACGGGTCAAAGAAGAATGTGATGGTGAGTAAGGTCAAAGGGATCAACGGTGGGAAAGTAACCAAATCTGTTTCTTGCCATCAGAGCTTGTTCCCTTACTTATTGTATTACTGCCACTCGGTTCCTAAGGTTCGGGTTTACGAAGCGGATCTTTTGGACCCGAATACAAAAGCTAAGATTAACCACGGTGTTGCCATCTGTCACCTGGACACCACTGCATGGAGCCCAACCCATGGTGCATTCTTGGCCCTTGGATCGGGTCCTGGTAAGATTGAGGTTTGCCATTGGATCTTTGAGAACGATATGACTTGGACCATTGCTAATTGAGGAACAACGGATAATAATGGATTCGAAGCAACCTCTCCATCATCAGTTAATATAAGATTTTAATTTCATCCCTACTACCAATTAGTTAAGTCATGGTCGTCAGACCGTGGTCCTTTATTATTATTATTTATTAGTTATTACTATTAATTTTTTGTGGTCATGCATTTGGATCCGAGTATATATAGTTTATGTAGTTGTTAAAATATATAATGGCGAGATTGCCTTTTTAAGTGTGTATTTTATGGTTTCTCTACCATGGTAGTTGTAAGGCAACGACGAATCAAATGTGCATTTTGTATTTACATAAGTATTACTCAATCTCTATTTATAAAAGGTAAATTTTGTGATGGCAATGACATATTGACAATATTTTTGAAAACTTAGTTAAAAATTTAAAATTATATTAAATTTTTAATTTAATTGCTCTTTTTTATTTTTTTTTTTAAATTGAGAAGCGTTGCTAAAAAAGTAAATAAATAATGTGACTTAATTTTAGCTAAAATTTTATAATTATCATAACAATCAAAATCATAATTATAAAATGCATCTTAATAAAAATTATATTTTCTTTTTCCTTTTTTGGCCTTTATTTCATTATCCAATCCTTAACCCATATCATTTATTTCATCTATATCGGATGTGTAAGTATTACGTAAAGGAATTATGAGGTTGCTTCCTAAGCTTGTATTTTATGGATTCCAATTAATGCAACGAATATAAATCAACTCCACGTATACATGGAGAAATGAAAAAATAGTTCATACTTATCTTATTTATTATTTATTAATTATTTTAATAATTAATAAATATTAAATAAAATAAATTTATTTTTTTTAAATATTATTGATTAATATATAATTATTGGTCATTTCTTTAAGGTTTAATTACTTTGCAGGTCTCTATAATTTCACTGAATTTTCAATTAGGTCCCTATACTTTTTTTCTTTTCAATTAGATTCATGTACCTTATTTTTTTTCAATTAAGTCCCTACCGTCAGTATACCGTTTGAAATAACAGAATATTCTTCATAAAAAAAAATATTCTTGACAATTAGCTGTAGAGACTTGGTGAAGTAATCTGAATTTTTCCCTAATACCCAAATAACTCCTCACATTTCATTCCTAAGAAAAAAAGAAACCCTAAGTTTCTCCTGTCTTCTCCGTCTCCTGCCTCCGCCGACGGCGTGTGTGTCTGCCATCAACTGCAACAGACGGTTACTGGTGTCCCCTCCGTCGCCCTTTCTCTGGGTTGGGCCATTGTGCGTTGTTGTTGTCAGAGGTCTTCTCCACAGTTTGTCTGGCCAAGGCGTCTTCCTTCCGCCGCGGTGAAGGTCCTCGCCTGGAGTCACCGTGCCGCACGTTGCCGAGCCTCCGACCACGCCTCTACTCCATCTCTCTACAGTCAAAGTTTCTGCAAGTAAGTGACAAAGAAAAAACCCTAATTTTTTCAGTGTTAAAAGTTGATATTTGTGTTATTTTTTTCAAAAAAAATATGGCATTGTTTCACTGTTATTGTTGTGATGGTGGTGCTTTAAATGAATTCGACTTCTATTTTTATTAAATGGATGTTGCTTTTAATGGGAGATTTGTGAAAGTGTAATGTATGCTCATGGTTTCGACTTATGAAAGTCTGAACCTTTTTTTCAAATTATGTGATTGAATGGAGCTACTATGGTATTGGATGATGAATTTTATTTATTCTTGAATGTTGATTGTTGTGGCTGTGCTGATGTTGCTTTAAATGGATTATGTTTCTGTTTTTAATACCTGTAGGGATGGGTAGGGGTGTGCAAAAAAACTGGTTTCACTGAACTGAATTGAAACTGAACTGAAATTGTTTTAAATAAATCAGTTTTTTTAAATAAAAAACTGAACTGAAACCATAGTTTTTATGAAAAACCAGTTTATTAAAAACCAGTTTTTATGATACAGTTTAGTTTTAAACCAAATTAAAATTGGTTTTATTTAAACTCCAAAATTAGTTTTTACATACTCTTTCTTTCTCTTTCTCCCTTCACTCTCTCTCTTCCCTTCCTCCCTCTCTCTCTCTCTCTCCCTCTCTCTCTCTCTTTCTCTCTCTCATTTCCCTCTCTCTCTCCCTCATTTTCTCTCTACTCCTCTCCCTATCTCTTTCTCCCCCTTCTCTCTCTCACTCTCTCCCTCCTTTTTCTTTCTCTCTTCCCCTTTCTTTCTCTCTCCTCTCCCTCCTCTCTCTTCTTTTCCCCCTCTCCCTCCCCCTTCCTTCCCCTCTCTCTTCCTCTCTCTCTCCCCATCCCCTCTTTCCTCTTTCTCTCCTTTTTCTCTCTTTCTTTCTTTTTCTCTCTCTCTCTCTCTCTCTCTCTCTCTCTCTCTCCCCCTCTTTCTTCCTCTCTCTCTCTCACCCTATTTTTTCTTTTCTCCCCTCTCCCTCTCTCACCCCCTCCCATCCCCCCTCTCTCTCTCTCTCTCTTTCTCTCTCTCTCCCTCCCTTCCCCCCTTCCCCCTCTCTCCTCTTTTGTTTCTCTCCTCTCCCTCCTCTCTCTCCCCTTCTCCTCTTTCTCCCCGTTCTCTCTCTCTCTCACCCTCTCTTTCCTTTTCTTCCCTCTCCCTCTCTCACCCCATCCCATCCCCATTCTCTCTCTCTCTCTCTCTCTATCTATCTATCTATCTCCATCTCCCTCCCTTCCCTCCTTCTCTATCTCTTTTTCTCTTTTCCCTCTCTCCCCTTTTGTTTCTCTCCTTTCACTCCCCTCTCTCTCCCCATCTCGTCTCTCTTTCTCATTTTTTCTTTTTTTCTCTCTCCTATTCCTCTCTTTCTCCTTTCCTTTTTCTCTCTCTTTTTTTCTCTCTTTTTTCTCCTTCTTCTCTCTCCTTCTTCTCTTTGTTTCCTTTTTTTTCTCTTTTCTTTTTCTCTCTCTTCTTTCTCTCACTCTATATCCTTTTTCTCTCTCTCTCTTTCCCTCTTTTCTCCTAAATAAGAGAGAGAAAAGAGAAAAAAGAATAGAAGAGGAGAGACAGAAAAAAAGGAAAAAGAGGAGGAAGAGGATGAGAGTGGAAGAGAGGGGGAAAAGAGCATAAGGAGAGAGAGGAAGAGAGAGGGAGAGAAAGTGAGAGAGATAGAGAGAATGAGAGAGGGAGAAAGAGAGAGAGAGGAGGGCGAGAGGGAAGGAAAGAGAGATAAAGAGGAAGAGTGAAGGGGGAGAGAGAAATGGGAGAAAGGATAGAGAGGAAAAAAAGAGAGAGAAAGAAAAGAGAGGGGGAGAGAAAGAAGGAGATAAGGAGAAAGAGGGAGAGAGAGAGAAAAGGAAAAGGCGGAGAGAGGGGGAGGAAGAAAAAGAGAG
The DNA here is from genome assembly GCF_003086295.3 of Arachis hypogaea. Lineage (NCBI taxonomy): Eukaryota > Viridiplantae > Streptophyta > Magnoliopsida > Fabales > Fabaceae > Arachis > Arachis hypogaea. The sequence continues at coordinate 135,631,465 of NC_092048.1, forward strand.
GGGAGGGAGAAAAAGAGGGGGAGCGATAGAGAAGAGGAAGAGAGGGAGCAAAGAAGAGAAAGAGAGGAAGAGGGGAAGGAGAGAGAGAGAGAGAGGATGGAGCGAGAGGAAGAAAAGGAGAGAGGGGAAAGAGAGAGAGGGAGAGAAAAGGAGAGAGAGAAAGAGAGAGAGAGAGAGAGAGGAAGATGGATAGAGGAGAGAAAGAATGGGAGAAAGGGATAGAGAGGGAGAAAAGGGAGAGAGAGAAAGAGAGAGGGAGAGAGGGGGAGAGAGAGAGAGAAAGACAAAGAAATGGGAGGGGAAAAAGAGAGGAAGGGGGAGAGAGAGAGAGAGAAAAGAAAAAGAGAGATGAAGGAGAGAGGGAGAAAAGAAGAGAGAGAAAGGAAGAGGGGAAGGAGAGAGAGTGGGAAAGAGAGAAAAAAGGGGGAGAGAGGGAGGGAAGAAGAGAGAGAGAGAAAGAGAAAAAGGAAAGAGAAAGAGGAGGGGGAGAAAGAGGCAGAGAAGGAGAGAAAGTGTGTGTGGGAGAGAGAGGGAGAGAGAGAAAAAATGTAAAAACTAATTTTATATATGTTAAAAGTTAAAACTAGTGTTAGCCTATAAACTAGTTTAAACTGATTTTTTTAATTAAAACTGGTTTTATTTTTATGAACTGGTTTAAACTGATGTACTGTATTGTAAACTGGTTTAAAACCAGTTTCTTATGTGACAAAGCAGTTTGGTTTAGTTTTTAAACCATTTAAAATGGTTTAGTGCAGTTTCAGTTCAGTTTATGAAAAAACTGAACCATGAACACCCCTAGGGATGGGGGACTAGGATTTTACCATAGACATACACCATGGTGGCAAGTTTCATGATTTAGAGAACGGGCTAGAATATTTGGGGGAAAGGTGTTGGAAGATATGCATTATGAGCTCGATGAATTGGAGTTTGCAAGAAATAGTTAGTGAGTTGCAAAAGTTAGGGTACAAAGAGAATGCCAAGATCTGGTACTGTGAACCAAGCTGTCAATTGAGCTCGGGTCTTAGAGAGTTGATGAGTGATGGAGATACCATGAGAATGGGTAGGTTATTAGTGTCGCAAACTGTTAAGCATTGCTCGTTGTATGTTGTTGATGGCTGTAGGAAAGGTAACGGTGTTGAGATATATTCGAATGATAAGGACTATGTGCCAACTGAAGCTGAGTACAATGAGAGTGATTTCGTAGAAGTAGAGGTTGAATGTGAATCAGAAGCGTCTAGTGAGGAGGATAGATTTGATGACAGTGTAGACGATGGAGACAACGAGGATCATTTTGGGTTTGACGTTGAAGATGAAAATGATAGTGGAGTTGGAAATGCTTTTGGGGGATTTGATGGCCCTTTAAATGAACATGACAATGCTCAAACTGGTGGTGTTGATGCTGTTGTGAATGACGCCGTCGTTAGGGATGATGTTGAGGTTGGAGAGATTTCTGAGGGTTATGAAACTGAAGATATTGATAGCTATGAGGAAGATTCGGATGATATGATTAAGAAGAGAAGATATCCTAAATACAATGAGGTTGAGATGAGTAAGGAATATGTGTTTAAGGTGGGTTTGGAGTTCAAGTCACTTGGTCAGTTTAAGGATGCTATTAGGGAGCATGCTCTGTTGAATAGAAGGGATATTATGTATATCAAGAATGATAAGGTTAGATGTAGAGTGGGCTGTAGAGGAAAGAAAGAAAAGTGTAAGTGGATGGCATTTACATCAAAAGTTGGTGGTTCCAATTGCTTTCGGCTGAAGACCCTTAATGGAAAGCACACTTGTGGACGAGATTACAGCAGTAGGCTTGCATCAAGTAGTTGGGTGTCTCAGAAGATTGTTACCAATATTAGTAGGGGGAGGAGATGAAGATTGCAACAGTAATTCAGACCATTCAGGATAAATACATGGCTAATATTTCAGTCACAAAGGCTTATTGGGCGAGGAGAAAGGCGAGGGAAGAAGTACATGGCAGGGCTATTCTATAATATGGCAACTTTAGAGATTACTGTACAGAGATTATGAGGACAAATCCCGGGTCTACTACTCAGATTTTGGTTGACAGGCCTTCAATTACACACCAACCAAGATTTATGAGGATGTATATGTGTCTAAATTCTGTCAAGCAAGGCTTTTTGGCTAGTTGCAGGCCTATCATAGGAGTAGATGGCTGCCACTTGAAGGGTGATCATGGTCAACAACTGTTGGTGGCTATCGGAAGAGATCCAAACGATAACTATTTTCTAATTGTTGTTGCTGCTGTAGAGGCTGAGACTAGAGACAGTTGGGGTTGGTTTATAAACCTGTTATTGGATGATATTGGAGATGTCAGTAGAAGAAAGTGGGTATTCATGTCCGACCAACAAAAGGTTAGCATTTGCTATTTAAATCTTGTAAAATTGAACTTTTACTATGGCGATCTCTCTTGTAAAATTGTCTCTTGTTTTATCATTTTAGTGAAAATGTGGCTACAGTTTTCAATAGCCTTATAAAAGCTATAATGTAGCATGTGTATGATTTAGTAGTTGTCTTAGCTAGTTTGCTCTTAATTTTTTTTCTCATTACACACTTTTGCATTTCACATAATGGTTTTATGTTCTTGAAATATGTTTATATTGATCATATCTTGAAAATTTTATCTTATTTGCCCCACCCCTTGGTTTATATTTTAACATTGTTGTTCCACTAACTGATTGTGATGAACTAAGAAAGAGGTCTCATTACTTCTTTGTTATATTCAATCAAATGAAAATTAGTGTTGTAATTGAATCAAATAATTTATTATCATCAAGACTAAACTATGCAGAATGCTAAAGTATATTGCTAGAGAATTGATGCCTTTTCATATTATTATTTTTAATTACGTGATATATAAGACCCTTTGGCCACATATACTTTCCACAAGCTTAAGGAATTACTAGTCTTATTCTTATAGTCATTAGGTGTGTGTTCCCATGCACATTATTTATTATAGAATGAATGCTAATAAAATTAAACCACAAATGAAGTGTATAGTGATTTAGTAGTTGTGGTATGGTTACTTCTTTAATGAAAGATGTAGTAATAGTAGTAGTTAATGAAAGAATGAAACACAGAAGAATAATCATATCTATAGCCAGAATGAAAATCTTCTTTGACCCCAACATGATTGTATAGTGTTAACAAGTGGCTTTTGGTTTAGAGTTTGGTCTTGCAAGTTGCAACTGGACGACTTATTAAAACAGTTTTTTATTTTGCAGAAGTTATCATTGGCCACACAATAAATATTGCTATTAAAACACTTTTCTTACTAAGTTTATTATTATGGGAAAAAAACAAAAACAGTGATATAAGAATTTACTTTTTTTTAATTTATTTATTAATTTATTTACTTTTAATATGATATGTTGCAACTGCTGAAAACTGAAATATTTATCATATGTTGCTGCCGTTTATAAGTGAATTATATATGATATGTTGCAGCTCTATAAAAAGTTATTATATATAATATGATGCAGCTACATGGATCTGAATTATATATGTTGTGCTGTAGGGTTTGATGCAAGTTTTTCAAGAGATGATGCCAGCATTAGAGCATCGACTATGCTTGAGACATCTGTATGTGAATTGTAAAAAAGCATATGGAGGTGGGACTGTTTTGCGGGATCTAATTTTATCAATAGCTAAAGCTACATATGTGGAGGAATGGGAGAGGAGGATGACCCAACTAATGAACATCAACCGTCAATGCTATGAAAAGTTAGCATCATTGGATCCAAAGCTCTGGTGCAAGAGCTACTTCACATTTCTTGCTAAGAGCGACATGTTGATGAATAACATATCTGAAGCTTTCGATGGTAGGATCTTGGAGGTAAGAGATAAGCCCATACTTACTATGTTTGAGTGGATTCGGTGTTATTGGATGTCTCGGTTTGTTGAAAAAAAGAAGAAGGCCAAAAAATATGAGGCTACAATCATGCCTAAACCCAAAAAGAGGCTTGATGTCATTGCTACGCGAGCTATGGAGTGACAAGCAAGATGGGCTGGAGGACTGAAATACGAAATTTCTCATAAGAACCGGATGATTGTTGAGAGGTTTGTGGTTTACTTGTTGGCTGGAACGTGTAACTGCAGATTTTGGGGGTTATGTAGAATGCCCTGCCCGCATGCTTGTTGTACCATATTCGAGAAAGGGGATAGTCCAGAAGATTATTGCAGCAACTTCTATAGCCCAGCAGCCTATGTTGCAACTTATGGTAACTTAGTTTCTCCAATCAATGGAGAAAATATGTGGCCGAAGGTTAAGTGTGACACCATCATACCACCTATCTTTAGGGTGAAGTCAGGAAGACCACGGATGGTGAGGATCAGAGAACCTGATGAGAACCGTTCTCAGACAAAGCTAAGAAGGACGGGTTCATCTGTTATATGTAGCAACTGCGGCCAATATGGACATAATAAAAGGCATTAACCCAATCCAATAATGTCAGGTATCATGCAAATCTGAACATACAAACTGTTGTTTTACTATTTTAAATTCGAAATTATAGGGTATTCGAGGTGTCTAGTAGATTAGGTTGTGATTAGTATAACGTATGGTTTTTGAAAATTTATTATGCTGTGTTGTAAATTGTTGTGAATTGATTTGGATTGCAAACAGATTATACTGCCTTATAAATAGACTATAAGATGATTATCAATTGATTATGCTGTGTTATAAATAAATTGTAAATGGATTATAAATTTATTGAAAAAAGAGCTGAATATTCATGTTGCAATCTGTTGTTTACCTGATTTTAGAACCTGGACTTTTTGCTGTCGCCAACGGAGAAGATCCGAATGCTGCTGACACTGTGCCTACTGCTGCTGCTACTGCTGATCCTGCAACTGCTGTTAACACTGATCCTGCTGTCGACAACAGATCCGGTGTGAATATCCACAGATCTGAGTGAATAAGGCAAACAGGGGTAGCCAGGGGAAGATGAAGGGGCAGGGGAAGGGGTAGAGCTGCATCTTCACAACCACTCTCCACCACACCTGCATCTTCCCAACAGCTACCTGCCACACCTGCTATTGCTGCCTCCACTCAACCACCTCCCATACTTGCAACTTCAGCTTCTCAGGCTCCAACCACATCCACCGGTGAAGTGGCTCCAACCACAGCCACCTCACAACAAGCCTTACCTCTTGAAGGGCTAGCCTCCCAGCCTCTCCTAGCTGTGGCAAGTGTAAAATCTCACCAATCACCTAGAGCATCTTCTCAACCTTTACCAAAGACAAAGGTGTTTGGTGTGAGGAGAAGTGGGTGGCTGAAGTTAGGAGTGATGAAGCAAAAAGGAGCTCCTAGTCTACATATAGACCCAGGTGATGACTGAAGTCTCTTTATATTTATAGTTAGGGTTGTTGGGGTTGCTGTTAAATAGTATATCTTGTGATGAATTGTGTCTATGTGGCCACTGTTTATTATGTGGATAGGACCACTATTTTGATATTTTGTAATCCGGTTGGACCACTTTTAATTGTTGCACTTCTTGGATCCTTATTTTAGATTAGCTATATGTGGCATATTATATGACCACTTATGTTATGATATTTTGTGTAAGTATGATTTACAGGAACACTTAATGAAAATATATGTAGCATATTTTCTAGCCACTTCTTGCTGCAAGTTGTTGTCAATTGTGAAAATTTAAATATTCACATTGATAAAGTTGCTTTCCAACTATCATTTGTTATACACACAAAATACATCAAAGTGCAAAATTGATTCAAACTAAACTTAATTAACTTTAATTGGATTGAAGCCATACAATCTCTTATATTACAACTTCATAGCACATATAACTCTAAACTCTTGCAAACCACATTCCAATTATTAAGACTAGCAAAAACATAAATAGCATATATTGCATTTTACATTGAATTTTCATATTGTCATCCAACCTCCCAATTTGTTCTTGGAGAATATTCAACTCATCACATAATCTACCCACACAAGCATCTATTTCTTTGGCTTTAACAATTAATCTCTCCATCTCCACATTTAGCCTCTCTATCTTTCTTTCTTGTGCATCCAATTTCCACATTTCAGCTTCCAACTTAGCAGAATTTTGTGTTTCAACAACTCCAACAGCAGCGGCAAACACGTTACTTCTTGCACCAACTTCATCAACCCACTCAAAAAATCTGCATCTTCTGTTAGGGTAAGAAATAAATCTTCTATTATTAGGATTCTTTGTGTTTTCTGAAATTTGAAGACTGAGAGTGTCACCACACAAACAGTGAACTCGCCTTTCCTTTTCCTTTGGCCACCTATTATTTGCACCGTCATCAACCTCAATCCAATCAAAATCATCAATCCACTAAAAAAAGTTGCATTTTGGTATCTCCCCACAAGTAACATACCTCCTACCATGGTCAGAAACGACTGAGGAACGACGGACGGTTACTGCCTCTCCACAGAAACACAGGTGTCTTTTTTCCTTTGAGTACGAACTCCTCGAAACACAGCTTCCCGAAGAGAGAATGAATGAGGTTCCTTGACTATGAGCCATAAATTTGGAGAATATGAAAACTAAAAATGGAAAAGAGAGAAGAAGAGAAATTTCAGATACTGCAACGAAAGTGTTTATAGGGAGAAGACAGGGGTAAATAAGTCATTTCACAGCTCACTAACGTTTTTTTAACGTCAAATGTTAACAGGGACTTAATTGAAAAAAAAAATACAAAAATCCAATTAAAAAGAAAAAAAGTATAAGAATCTAATTGAAAATTCGATAAAACTATAAAGATCTACATAGTAATTAAACTTTTCTTTAACTACTCTATTATTTGAATTGGACGTAACTACGTAAGCCGTTACATATTATTGCCACGTAGCATCGCAAATATCATTTTAGTTCTGATTTGCCACTGGGTTTAGTATGGACCTATGGGGAATATTAATTAGAAATGCTAGATCATCAATAATTAATGCATGAATAGACAGAGACATAGTGACATGCTATAGTGATAGTATAGTCCACGATTCCACGTTTTAGAAGGGTGGACAAGCTAAGAAGGAAAACCAGCTTACACATAAAAGTTTGTGATTATATCCACAAACAGCAGTCATGTCGACAAATAATGAGTCCATACTTAAATGTCACCCATAATATACATGAACGGGTGTGCAAAAGTTTACAACACATTTATATATACATAATATATTAATTAATAGACAGCAACTTTTCTATTAATTTTTATATAAATATAATAAAAAATTTAAAATTAATTAAGATAATAAATAATACATTTTTATTTTATAAATTTTATATATAAAATTATATTTTGAGAAAATAATTTGGACACCAAAATACTTATCATATTTTTTGTATATAATAGATAAATAGATAAATAAATAAATAAATTATACTAAGTATATATTAAAATTAATTACTAATATAAAATATATATTAAAATATAAATATATATTAAAAATAAATTAAACTATATAAATATATTAGTAGTTAATTTTAATAGTTAATTTTAATATATATATTTAAACAATATTTTTGTAGATAGATAAATAATATCAAGATAGGAGAAAAATGAATTTATCGTTTTGAATTTTGATTTAGGTAAAAGAGTATTTTTTTTCTTTTATTTTTTTTTTCATTTAATGAGTTTTATTGACATAATTAAAATATAGTTAAGATATCACCTCTATATCGATTATCGAGTAAATCATGATACTTTAATGAAAAGAAACCCTCTTCTGATTTCTGGAATAAAAGCTGTAATGATTAACGATGATATTATGTATACGTTAAAGTCAGTTATTAATATAAATTATATATTAAAATATAAATATATATTAAAAATAAATTAAATTATATATATTTATATATAAATATATTAATAATTAATTTTAGTATATAAATTATATTTTTAATTATTAATATATTAATAATAAGCATATTTTTTTACTAAATAATTAATACTTATATATATAATTGAAGTGACTGACATTTGTGAAAGAAAGAAGAAAATAACCAAGAAATGTACGTAATAATGAATAAAGCAATATTAATCTTATCCGATCCTTTATTTATTTATTTATTTTTTTGTATACAGCTCACATCCTTTATTCTATGCAGCATTTAATCATTCATGATGCCCTGGGTTGAAAGTAATTAATTAGAACATTCTTGTTTGATGTGATAATTTAGACCCATCATTAGCTCTGAGTTATTCTTTTTTAGGTTAAGTAGCTTTGAGTTATTTCGATGGCCTTGACGAACTACTATTATAGTAGTATGCTTTTCCACTCCCCCTCCCCCCTTCTCTCTAGTACAGAATTATAACTAAGTACTACTATATCATTGCCTTTAGAAATTGAATTAAGACTTGCTTGCTTTTCAATATTTTTTTAGTAAGATAGGAAGATTCGAATCCACAATTTTTTAAGTAAGTATAAAAATATTATGTCATTTGAATTTTAATTTATTATTTATTATTTTTAAATGTTAACGGCATTGAAAACGTATAAATTATAAATTAACGGTCGGCTAACTAAATTACTATTAGTTTCATCACTAGTTTTAATAATCCATCTTCAACTATGTCCTAATCATGTGTCATTCTAGAGATGTATTTAGATTGAGTGACATCAAATTTATCTTAATTTGGATTCGACCTTGCATAATAATTGGATTTATTTTTTAGATGTTATTTGATTCTAAATACAGTAAAATTATACTATTTTTAGAGTTATTAAAATTAGGTTTAGATCAAATAAAGTTCAGATCTTAATAAAATTTATCTCAAAAAATTATGATGCATTTATTTATAAAAAAAAAATTAAAAAATTATACTTGTTATCGAAAAGTTGATATTTATATTTGAATTTAAATTTGTCTATAAATTGTAATTTCATACTTCTTTAATCTATTTTTCTAATTCAACAAATATGACTAAAAATAAAATAATAAACTTATAATTAATTTAAAATATTTATATTTTTTAGTTTTCCGATCCTAAGATTTACATAAACCGATCGAGTGAAACTGAATTTGTCTTTATCCAAACTCAACTCTAAATAATGATAAGATATATTTTTAAAATTTTATCTTTTTAAAATTTTATCAAATCCTAAATCTATTGAAATCGCTCCAAAATATTCAAGCTTAGACCGAATTTTTGGGTCGACTGGGTCCTATGTACCCCTATGTCTTTTGATCATATATATGTTAACGGTACTTATTTGTTGTTCCAACGAGGATTAATAATTAAGGATTAGATTATTTTACTATACCCTAAAATTTAGATATACCTCCTCAATCACAGTTATTTGATTATTATTATTATTATTATTATTATTATTATTATTATTTCAGAAAAAAAATGATTTTGTAATTTTTAATTCAATTAATCAATTAAATTCTCTGGTATAACTATTTGCATCTTAGCCGTTGCGCTTTCGCTTTCATGATCACACATCCACTAATAAGACTTGGCTAGCTTTGCGTCCAGTGAACTAACTTCATAATTTCAAACCACGTTTAAACTACTACGCCAGAAAAGTCAAGATATTGTAACAGTCTTATTATAATTAAGCATATACATAATTAAGTTAATTTTGAATATAATGAATATCAAGGTTCTCTCGTTGCGGCAAAAAGGTTATAATTTGAGGTATTCAAAAATATGCTAATGATTAACTTTCATCAGGATATCATATATATCTTATCTCCGGCCATATATATACGTACCAGCCACTGCAATTATTGGAGTAAATAAATATGTTGTCGCTTGTTGAAAGAGTTTCGTTTCATTAGGACTTATTAGGAGCAGTAATCATATCATCTTTTCTATATATATACACATAATGGAAAAGTCTAAAGACCAGCAAATTTTTGTGTTTTTTAGCTAGCATTTAACTATCCAAATAAAAGTGAATGATTTTTTATTATTAGATATAATTTTACACCATTAAAAATATTATTGATTGCCAATTAATGGTTGCAAAATATCAAAATTATTGGTCCTCTAATATTCCTCATATATATAATATAATATTAGTTTTAGTATCTCTCTGCCGTGAAACTAAAATAAATTTTTTTGGCAACTATCTGTATAGCATAGTTTCAGTGAATTGATGAGGAAGCTTCGAGCTGAGTGATAAATCTTAAATTTAGATAGCGATATCATGGAGGGAGACACACACATAATGTAATGGCAGTAGTACTAATTAACCAACTATATATATGCATAGTATGCTTCAACAACAAATTTATTACGTTCATTAATACGGTCTCCAATAATGAGGATAACAACCAGTTGTAAAATCAGAAAGGGGAGTGATAGGTAAATAATGATTATCTTGAATAATATGAACAACTATTAATTAAATAAAGAGTAAAAGTATTGTTTTTGTTCCCAACGTTTGGGGTAAGTCTTAAAGTTGTCCCTAACGTTTTAATCGTCCTATTTAAGTCCTTAATGTTTCAAAATTGGCTCAATATTGTCCTGCCGTTAGAAATTCGTTAACAGAATTTACGGCGGGACAAAATTGAGATAATTTTAAAACGTTAGGGACTTAAATAGAACGAAAACGTTGGGGACAAAAATGATACATAGAAATAAATTTTAATTTTATCCATTAATAATATCAATATTTTGTTGTACATAATATTCAATTATTTTTAATTACATATAAGTAAATTACACTTAATCACCTTACTTTCATTTTAAATATTTTTTTATATTTTTATATTAACTTATAACTTTAAGTGTAAAATTATAAAAAAAATTATTTAGAATGGAAGTAATGTGATTAAGTGTAATTTATTTAAGTGTGATTAAAAAATAATTGAATACTATGTACAGTAAAAAATTGATATTATTGAAGGATAAAACTGAAACTTATTTCTATGTATCGTTTTTGTCCCCAATATTTTCGTCCTATTTAAGTCCCTAACGTTTCAAAATAGTCACAATTTTGTCCCGCCGTCAATTCTGTTAATGGATTCCTAACGGCAGGACAACATTGAGTCAATTTTAAAATTTTAGGGGCTTAAATAGGATGATTAAAACGTTAGGGATAACTTTGGGACTTATCCCAAATGTTGAGGACAAAAACAATACTTTACTCTTAAATAAAAATACATTACACCCTAATTTAATGCTACTAATTAAATTTAAGATTAATTTATTCTTTTAATTCTATTAATTCACATTATTCATACATTATTTAAAAATATTGTTGATTATTTATATTTTTTTAATCGAAAATATTTGGAAAGTAATAAAAATCAGCTTCAATTAATTTAAAATTAATAAATATGTAATTTTAAATATTATATATATATAAAATTATAAATATCAAATTAAAGTAAATAATTTTATATTATTATTTTTTTAGCATTATTCTCTAAAATATGCTTCAAGTTCACCCCCCCATATCATAATACAGCTCATCATTGTATACTATTTGAGTAACATTTATAACATTTATATCAGTGCATATACAGCGTATAGTTATGACACTGTGCAAACTTAGTCTTCCCACTCAGCAGCCTTATCCCAAACAACCAATTATGATTCAACCTATATATATAATTTTTTATTAACAGTTTTTGTATAATTTGTATTCATTATACATAATTTTCATATATACGTGGACGTGGAACTTTGTTGAATTTCAGAGCAAAGGAAAAAGTTAATATTACAATAAAATAGGAATTAAAATATATTTTTTTTAAAATAAACTGAAATTTATAGGGAAAATATGAAATTTGGGGAGGCTATTATGCCCTTATTCTCAATCAGACTTGGTCCATATGCATCACATTAGTATATGCTTAAGCCTTTTTTTTTTTTTTTGGACGGAGACCCGGGATGCTTAAGCCTTAACAGTAGGGTTGTACATGACCGGCCAGAATTGAGTCGGTCCAAATACTTTAAAGGTTAATTTAATGTGATTTAATTGGGTCTAGAACTGGATAAAAATTTTAAAAATAAATTCGGTCATTATTTCAGGTTGGGTCCGGGACATAGTTTGGGTCATCCAAACTCGACCTGGTTATCATACACAATTAATATTTTGTGTTATTAGTGATGGATGATGGTTATTCTTATGTGGAATTTAAATATTATAAACCTTAATATTTTGTGTTATTAGTCATTATAAGATTATAAGTTAATGTTTTATGTTTAAAATGCATAAGACTTTAGACTAATGCATGATATTATGTTATTTGTATTGATTTAAATATTTGGTGTTATTAGACAATATTAGTATTGATTATGGTTATCCTTTAATTTTAGAAAAGGGTTGATTCTTGTTATATTTTTTAAGTGAATTTTACTATGTGAATTGTGAAATAATGGTTGGAGATTAGATGATTTTTATATGCTACAGACCCGATTTTCACCCAATTCGAAAGTACGCAAGTTTCATTGGATCTAAAATCGGGTTAGGGTCTAAAAATTAGACCCGATTTATATTTTGGGCCGAATCTGAGTTAAATCCAACCTGGTGTGATCCGACCTATGTATACCCCTACTTAATAGTAGTATAATATGACGTTTAGTTGATAATAATAATATAGATACGGAGAAGGGTAGAGATTGTTAAGCATGAGAATTTACAATGACAAGGATGCATGGTAGTTATATGAGCTATGAACGTATATTCCCTCCCAACGCTGTAACGCCATTCCCTTTGAGAGACAGTGTAACGACAACAAATCAATTCTTGTGAATACAAATTTCCAACTTTTGGGATTCTTGCAGGGAATTTTGGCAAATCGCAACTAATATCCAAATTCATTACGCGCTTCTTCTTTGCACTACATGCTGCTGCTTTACACAGTTAACATCCAAATTCCAAACTTCATTCATCATTCACAATTGACAAATCAGAATAATGTCTACTACTTCTACCATTTTTTTTTTAGAATAATGTCTACTACGCAAATTGTCTGTCATTTTTAATATTAATTTTTCCTGCTATTGAGTACATTTTTGCTTGTGAAGTAAAGTGATAAAGTCACAGATACCATTTTTGTTTTTGGTCTTGAGTCACAAATACCTTGTTCATGTGCTAATGCTATTCTTTTTTTTTAGTGGACCAATGGGGCCAGCTGGCCAGAGCCCACATATTTTAACAAAATACGGTTTTATTAACTTCCACAATTATTTTTTCTCCTCTTCAATCTTGGCCCATCATCACCAATGTGTAGATTGTATGTTCCAATGGGTCCTGTATATGGTTCTTGCCCAAAATGAAAAAGACCAAAAACTTAATAGCTATCCTCAAACCATAAAAAAAAAACTAAAAGCCCCACAAGTGCAGGATGGAACATTGTTCTGAAAATTGAACTGGGAACCGGAAACCGATCACCTAATAAGTAAATAAGTTTGATTAAAGATAAAAAAATATAAAAACCGATTAAATAATTAATTAATCGATCGAAATTATATATTTTTTATATAAATATATGATTTTATTATATTTATTTAGGAAAATGTTTAAAAATCAGTATTTTTATTAAAATTTGACCAACACTTAATCAACAAAAAAAAAGTGAGTAATTCTACACTATTAAATATAATCTCATATATCACAACACCTGACTCTAACACTCTTCTTCATTTAGTTCAATTTTGATTGAACTTTTAAATTTTTAAACATCTAATTTGATCCATTTGATTGCGAATTCAATTTTCAAAAACTTAGATAGAAGTTAACCAAAATAAGTTAATTAAATCAACTCAGGAAAATTAAATCTAGCTTATTAATAATTGAATTTAATTGTAAAAGTATTATGTCTGTCCATTTTTTTGCAAGTTCTTTTTAATCTTTTATTGTAAAAGAACAAAATTTTTACTTTTTATGAATTAATTTGAATATAAAAAATAAAAAGGTATGTGTTATGAGATATTTGGATGAAGTTATTTTGAGTGGGTATGGGGAAGTGTAAGAGGAAATGAAGTATGAGTATGAGAAGTTGGATGATGAGGCGCATGGGAATGGCGATACTTGTGCCACCCAACCCTATTCCTTCCATAATCCCTTCCTTCCCTCGCTCTTTCACCACCCTAACTACGCCGTTTCTCACTACTTCCCGCCGCCTAACCCTTTCAGCTCCATCTTCTTCCTCTTCTTCTCATTACCACTTCTCTGATTTTGGTCATTACTTACTCAACGCTCTCTATTTTTAAAAATATTTTACTTCCCTTTTAATTTTGTCAATATTTTTTAGATGCAGGAGAAGGCGACTGCGTTGCAAATGCAATTCCATGGAATGGTTCTAAGGTGCTTCTTAAAGGGATGACTTATACTCAACTCCAAGTATGTTTCCTTGTTTTAATTTCGCTTTCGATATGAATTGTTTTCATTTACTTAAACTATGTACTTTTTTTTTCTTTTTTTATAAATAACATGTCAATAAGATGATTTTCAAATAACATGTTATTGTTAGTAAGACATGCCAGTTCTTAAGCTTGCTTCAGGTTTTATGGAATATGGATAGAACACAGTCGAAGTTTTAGTTTCGGTATCTTATGTTGTTCTATGAATAAACTACTATTTATGACCACCAAAAATTTATGCACAGCCAATTCTAACCATGAAAGAGATAAACTAGCTCAATATCCATTGAAGATTGGGGTAGTTGACAAAGCTATCCAAAATGGTTGACAAAACTACCCAATCTTTGATGATATATCTTTCACGGGTAGAATTGTTTTATTCTTGAATTTCTGTTGAACATGTCAGAGCAGGCAAAGAGAGATATATTGTGAAAAATGGGTATTTGATTTCTCAATTTTTGTTGTTACTGCACAGAAATGGGTTCAATCTCATGGATACAGACCCGGGCAGGCAATGATGTTATGGAAGCGTATGTATGGAAACGATATTTGGGCTTTTCATACTGATGAACTGGAAGGTTCATAATTCACCATCTTCTCCTTCATGTATTTAAGCGAGTTCAAATCATTTGTTTTATGAAAATTTGTACTGTTCAATAAGTTAATCATGCTAATGTCCATCTCTTTCAGATCCTCCAACTGAATGAGTTAAAACTCATGATTTTCTATCAACTTTCGCTTAGATATTCTGATTCTAGTTTACTAATAAATGTAATTTATATACGAATGTTATAAACATGTAGGTTTGAACAAAGATTTCAAGAAGATGCTGAGTGAAAAAGCTGAGTTCAGGGCACTCTCTTTGAAAGAAATTCGCACAGCGGCTGATGGAACTAGGAAGGTTGAAATGATCTTTCCCACTGTGTTTGCCTTCTATTTTTCTTACAGCATAAGTTCATCTGTTAATCCATGTTGCAATCCATTTTTCCCACTCTTTTGTGATGCATTTTTGGAGAGTCTTCGTGTTGACTGTTAATCTCACAGGATATTGCAGATTTTGTTCGCATTGGATGATGGGATGGTTGTAGAAACAGTTGTCATACCTTGCGATAGAGGCAGGACCACTGTGTGTGTTTCAAGTCAAGTTGGTTGTGCCATGAATTGCCAATTTTGCTATACTGGACGGTAACTTCTTTTTCTGTTGTGATCAATTTACTGGCTACATTCTGATAGGAATCAAACATCTGATCAGTTAGGAGTTAGCTGGTATATGAGTAGTTAGGATTTTAGAGAGGATAGTGGTCTCTAGAATGGACCTTAACACTTGTAACCATTTATAATAAGTAGCAACGACACATAATTTCTCTATTGTTTTACTGTTCTTTCCTTCACTCACTTGTTCACTGGTCCAGTTTTATCACATTTGAATCTTGGTTCTTGTTCTATTTTGCCTGCAAGTTTGAAACACGCCTAAATATTTTGTAGAATGGGTCTCAGGAGACACCTTACTGCTGCAGAAATAGTAGAACAGGCAGTTTTTGCCCGCCGAATGCTTACCAGTGAAGTTGGTTCCATCACTAATGTTGTCTTTATGGTAGGTCTATAATTTTGTTGACAGTTGTAAAGCTTACCTCATGTCAACAGTCTGCATAGATCAGAATTTGTACTGTATTCTTACATTCTAGATAATAGACTGCTACTTCTGTTCACCTCATACATTAACATGTCAATGTGGTGATAGAAAAATATCTCTAAAATATGAGGGGAAAGATATTCTATCTTTTATTTTCGCTACTCCTGTCTCCTAAAATATAAAATTATCCATGAGTCCCTATTTAAACTTTTGATTTTATGTTATTGTTGATTGCATGCTAATACCAGCTATATATTTCTTTTAGGGAATGGGAGAACCACTACATAACATTGATAATGTCATTAAAGCTGCAGATATTATGGTGGATGAGCAAGGGCTTCAATTCAGTCCCCGCAAGGTCACTATTTCTACCAGTGGGCTTGTTCCACAGCTCAGACGTTTCCTTCATGAATCCAAGTGTGCTTTAGCTGTTAGTTTGAATGCCACCACTGATGAGGTAAATTTATTATTAATCACATGAAAAAAAAAAGTTGATGACAGGGAGGGAGGGTTGATCAAACTTGAATATAATATTTCAGGTAAGAAATTGGATCATGCCTATAAATCGGAAGTATAAGTTGGACTTGCTTCTGGGTACTCTTCGGGAGGAGCTTTGCTCGAAACGCAACTATAAAGTTCTTTTTGAGTATGTAATGCTTGAAGGAATTAATGACAGGTTAGTTTGCTTTTGCCCCCTAGTGTTCATTGTCATGTTGCCAGACAAACTATTTTTCAGACTTTAAGTTCAGAATCATTTGTTTGGTCCACACACAACCATGTCATAAATTCCTTTTTAGGATTAAAATCCATAAGATTTTGAATTGGAATGGAGCAAAGAATTCCAAATTGCATGATGATCTACTATTATATTGGCAGTTCCTTGTAGCTTAATGTTTAAGTAGGATTTTTCATGATATTTAATAAAATTTTGTAGCGCCTTTTTTCCTTCTATCTGTTCTATGACTAGTGGCTGTTAAAGTTTAAACGTTAAAATCTTCATCTACATAACTATATTCTTCCAGCCAGTGGAATATGGGTCGTTTGTTGTTGATGAAATCTTTGTGACTTTTCCTTTTCCCTTGCTCGGTAGTTTTTTCCCCCTTAACTTGTAATCTTTTATGCAGTGATGACGATGCAAAGAGGCTAATTGAGCTTGTGAAGGGAATTCCATGCAAGATCAATCTCATCTCATTCAACCCGCATAGTGGATCATTCTTCAGACCAACTAAAGAGGAGAGGATGATTGAGTTCCGGAACACATTGGCCAGTGGAGGGTGCACAGTCTTCTTGCGGCTCAGTCGAGGCGACGATCAGATGGCTGCCTGTGGTCAGTTAGGCAAGCCCGGCACCATTCAGGCACCTTTGCTCCGCATACCACAGCAGTTCCAAATGGCCATTGGAAATTCAGCTTGATTCTTTACATATAGGTGTGGCTACAAATTTGTCCAACAGTTATTAGATGAATCCCATATGGACTTGACATTGAGAAAGCAAAATTTGTTTAGAACTAGCTAGTCGGATTGTTATATTTATCTATTTCCATATTGGAAATCCCTACTGTTCACAATAATTTGATATATGATATATGATATCTTTGGTCAACTCTGGTGTTGTATCACGTTTTGTTTGCTTGCATTTTCAGATTATTTGATTAATAAAGGGAAAACTTGTGGTGACTCTTGCATATGTTACATTTTTTGGCACGACTCTGGCTAGTATTTCCATCTGTAAACTGTGATCTGTTGCTGGTTGTGAGCCAGCCATACTTTCTCTCTCTCTCTCTCTCTCAAATTCAATGTCATGTTACTCAATTATAGAACTCTTGACTTGAAGAAAATGAGAAACAACATTAGCTTTTTCAGTGGCTTAATATCCGATAATTACTTGGCTTTGCGTTACAGCTTGTCAGGTACAGTAATGTATGCATGAAATATATACTAAGAAATTTTTTTACTAAATTTCATGATTGTTTTCCTCGGTAAATATACCTAAATTTAGAATAAAATAATTATAATTATGACCGTATAGGAAAATAATTTTTGTTATTGTTTGATAAATTTAATAATGTTTATAACATAATAATAATAATAATAATAATAATAATAATAGTTCATTAGCACCTGCATTTCTTGTTGGTTAAGTTTATCCTAAAGAAGTGAGAATGGAATATTCTTTTGTTCTTCCCGGGTACAGGTGTCCAAATTTAGAGGAGGGGCTTTCAAGTTTTCTTTTAGATAGTGTAACGTGTTTGCCTAGGGAACTTACTAGGTCCTTTTCACCGTCAACAAGCAATCATTTTCTCCTCTCTTACATTTTTTTTATTAATAAATAATCATTACATGGGAACTTAAAAAACGTTTGGGGTCTGTATACTAAACCAAGTAATATTAATGGTGCGATTGTTCGTAAAACTGAGTAGTTAATATTCCTTAAATTACTGCATGCAAGTTGCAACTTGCAACCATCATCATGGGCTGCTTGATATATTCCAAGTATCTGCATGACCCCTAAGACTCGAGTAAAATACAAAGGTAGGAATTTAATTGCAAAATTATTTACTAAGATACTTTTAGTTAATAATAATTTTATAATGTAAATATTTCATTGTTAATTGTGCTCCACATTCTGTGCAGGATATTAAGCTACTCTTCTATCTTAGCTCATAACAACAATAAAGAAATCTCGTGACCCACAAATTCAGCCCAACAGGATATATAAATTTAATTCTAATTTTAGTCATTATTATCTTATCTTATCTTTATGTTATCTTCTTATCTTATCTTTACTTTTACTTTCATAGGCAATGCACTATATATATTTAGTTTTACCTTTATAATTTTCAATTCAATCAGTCAACAATCAATAAAAAGGAGAAGTGCAAAATCATGTAAAGAATTTTATTACTTTAGTTGAAACACAATTCAACTCTAAAGTCAAAACTATCCGTTCAGATAATGGACCAGAATTTATTTTACATGATTTTTATGCTTCCAAGGGCATTATTCATCAATGTAGTTGTGTTGAAACCCCTCAACAAAATGGACGGGTAGAACACAAGCATCAACATATTTTAAATATAGCTCGTGCTCTTATGTTTCAATCTAATTTACCATTATCTTTTTGGTCTTATGCTGTTAAACATGCAGTTTATTTGCTTAATAGAGTTCCATCCTCTGCAATTAATTTTCAAACACCATTTGAGATTCTATTTAATCATCCACCAAATTATCATGACCTTAAAGTTTTTGGTTGTTTATGTTTTGTGTCTATCCTAATGACAAATAGATCAAAATTTGATCCAAGAGCCAAAGGGATGTTTTCATTGGTTTTCAAAATGGTTTTAAAGGATATATCATTTATCTTTTGGATGACAAAAGGATTGAAATTTCTCGAAATGTTGTATTTGATGAATTAGTCTTTCTTTTGGTCTACACAAATGACCCAATCTCTCCCTCCAACCCAACAACAAATTCTGACCCAAATAATTTTTCTATCAACACACATAAACCAAAAATACCAACCCTTCCAATTGAACCCTCACCCATACCCATTGACCCAACTCCATCTAATTTTTTATTCTCTCCAACAACCTCTCATTCTTCCTCACTATCGTGTCCTAACCAACTTGAATTCATGACAACCGAATCTCTTTTGAGGCCCACACCCTCCTCTTCTTCTGCACTAGACACTAGTCCACCATCACCTCCTCATCCCCCGTCACCTTCCTCACCACCTGAGCAACCCCATTCTCGTCATTCTGATCGACCTCACCGACCTCCAGCATATCTCTCTGATTACTTGTGCAATTCGTCTCTCACCTCTACCAATCAATCTCCCTCAAAGTGCAGATATCCTTTATCTTCAGTCATGTCTTTTTCTTCTCTTTCATCTTCACATAAAAGGTTTTTATTATCTCTACATTCTGACGTTGAGCCAAAGTTCTTTAAAGATGCCAATCAACATCCCAATTGGCGTAGTGCTATGAAAGATGAGCTGGATGCTCTTGAGTTGAACAAAACTTGGCGTCTTGTTGATTGTCCTGCAGATGTTAAGCCAGTTGGCTGTAAATGGGTCTATCGCATCAAACGCAAGGCTGATGGTTCAGTTGATCGATATAAGGCTCGCCTTGTGGCTAAAGGATTCACCCAGACTGAAGGTGTTGATTTTTTGGAAACCTTCTCTCCTGTTGTCAAGCCTGATTAGTTTTGGCATTGGCCTCTATGAAGCATTGGCCCATACATCAGTTAGATGTCAATAATGCTTTCTTATATGGGGATCTTTCTGAAGATGTTTACATGACTTTGCCACCTGGGTTCACATCTCCTCGCCCAAATCAATGCTGCAAGTTACTAAAGTCATTATATGGTCTACGACAATCTAGTCGTATGTGGTATGACAGACTTTCTCATCTTTTGCTATCCCATGGATATCAGCAGACTTTATCTGATTATAGTTTATTTGTTAAATTTACTGGTGCTCAAATTTCTATACTTCTCGTCTATGTTGATGACATCGTTCTCACCGGCAATTCTATTTCTGAACTTGCTTCCATTAAGTCTATTTTGCACCAACACTTCCGAATTAAAGATTTGGACCCTTTAAAATATTTTTTGGGTATTGAAGTAGCTCAATCAGCAAAGGGAATTTGCTTATCTCAGAGAAAATATTGTCTTGATCTTTTGAAAGATTCTGGTTTATTAGGTGCTAAACCTGCCTCTGTTCCAATGGATAGTTCCACAAGATTATATCAAGACAAAAGTCCCTTGCTATCTGACCCTTCTGTGTATCGCCGTTTGGTTGGACGTCTTCTCTACCTTACCACTACTCGACCAGACATCATGTATGTCACTCAACAATTAAGTCAATTTATGGCAACTCCTACTGAATCTCATCTTCAAGCTGCCAAGCATGTGTTACGATATTTGAAAACTAGCCCCGACAAAGGAATTTTTTTTCAAGAGAATCAGAAATTCAGCTTCTCGACTTCAGTGACTCTGATTGGGCAGGATGTCCTGACACTCGGCGATCCTTAACAGGCTATTGTTTCTTCTTAGGCAATTCTTTAGTCTCTTGGAAGACCAATAAACAAACCACCGTTGTCCGCTCATCCACTGAAACAGAATATCGTGCACTTGCCAACACAACTTGTGAACTTCAATGGTTACTAAATCTGTTACAATTTTTACGCATCTCTCCTATCCGCCCACCAGTTTTATATTGTGATAATCAAAGTGCTCTTCATATTGCTGCTAATCCAGTTTTTCATGAACGGACCAAACATTTAGAGGTCGATTGTCACTTGGTTCGACAAAAAGCTCAAGTTGGAGTGATGAAACTTCTCCCCATACCTCCTTTTGGGCAATTAGCTGACATCTTCACAAAGCCTTTATCTCCTCAACCCTTCCATCTTAATCTCAATAAATTTGGAGTTCTCGATATCTTTCATCCTCCAGCTTGCGGGGGCATATTAAACTACTCTTCTACCTTAGCTCATAACAACAATAAAGAAGTCTCGTGGCTCACAAATTCAGCCAACAAAATACATAAATTTAGTTCTAATTTTAGTCATTATTATCTTATCTTATCTTTATATTATCTTCTTATCTTATCTTTATTTTTACTTTCATAGGCAATGCACTATATATATTTAGTTTTATTTTCATAATTTTCAATTCAATTAGTCAACAATCAATAAAAATTCTTTTCT
Organism: Arachis hypogaea; assembly: GCF_003086295.3. Classification (NCBI taxonomy): domain Eukaryota; kingdom Viridiplantae; phylum Streptophyta; class Magnoliopsida; order Fabales; family Fabaceae; genus Arachis; species Arachis hypogaea. The sequence goes on from NC_092048.1 coordinate 135,653,145, forward strand.
TTGCCTTTTCTATTCCTTCATAATTTTGTTACAGGATAAGAAAAGAATAATCAATATGTATTGCATTAAAACATGAAAATAACAAATAACTAACGGTATTTTACAACACTATTATTAAATAATCAATTTCAACTTAAGTTTAATAGTTGTCATGGGTTAATAATGCTATTTAACCAAATGTTTATGCTTTATGACTTTAGAGACAACTACATAGTTAATTGACCTTCTTTTGTATTTTCCAACACATAATTAACTTTTTTTTACTACATACACAATTTTTTTTTTGAATTTTAGTAAAGACTCGCATTCGATTTTATTAATTATTTTTAAGTAATAATTTCGTATAAAAATAAGCGCCTTTAACTTTTTAGCTTGAATTTTTAGCGAACCAAGGGAAAGGAAATTGATATTTTGCTCGGGGAGTTGTGGTGCACGCGCTTCAACTTGGCGGGGTTTTCACCTGATGTTGATGAACATAAAACATTGAACAATACGTAACCAGAACCCGCACTCTTTCTCTGGTTCTCCATTTCTCCCCTTTGCAGTTACAGTTACGGTTACACCTCTTCTCACTCTCTCTCTCTCTCTCTCTCTCTCTCTCTCTCTCTCTCTCTCTCTCTCTCTCTCTCTCTCTCTCTCTCTCTCTCTCTCTCTCTCTCTCTAGCCTCACGATTCATTCTCTTCTCTGCTTCACTCGTTGTTGTTGCTCAGCAATCAGCATTCAATGGCTGCTCCTGCAAACGACGTCGTCGCTGTTGAAAGGACATTGCTCAAGCACGTTCGCGACAACGTCCATGGCAATATTTTCCTTGAGCCGGTATGCAACAGCTTTTTTTTTATACTATTTAGGGAAAAAATGGAACATAACTCTCATTCAAAATTTTCTCTAAATTCATTTTGCTTCGCTTGTTGCTATTTTTTTCCTCTTCGTGTTTCTGGTCACTTTTGCTTACTTATAACATTAGGTGTAGATTCTGTGGCTGTAAACTGAATAGTTTTATGTATGAATGAGATTTTTCTGTGATGGAGTATAATCCTCTAACTAAGAGAAGATTCGAAAATCCTCAGGAGTATGCGTATAGTTGTGAATTTAGGATCAACAACAATATAACATCGGTTGAAATAAGATTAAACTTAATCGAAAGTGAAAGAGAATAATAAATGAAGATTTTCACTATGAGAAAGTTGTATTAATAGTAAATTCAGAAACTGGATGGAGTATTTTTATTTTAGCCTTTTCTGGTGGTACATTTTTTCATCATTTATTGTTTCCGTTGATTTTGGTTGAACCTGAAATTCTCGTTGTTTATTGCAGATTTTCTTGAAATTTGTTGACACCGAACAATTTCAGAGGCAAGTGCGCATAGTCAAACTATATACTACTACTACTTAACTCTTATTTCTTTTTAACTTTTTTTTTCTTGTTTTAAATTTATGCAGACTTCGTGATTTGAAGCAACTAGGTGAGTCAACTTACTACATGTGAATGAAGTAGTCAAATAGGATTCATGAAATAACTCTATGTTTATCAAATTTAGTATATAGTTTTATGGCAGAGCATATGGATGTTGTCATAATGTGAGGAAGTCTGCACTTAGTCGATCAAAATTAAGCCCTAACTTTGAATCTTTGATTTTAATGTAATACAGGTCTAACTCATATGGTTTATCCTGGAGCTGTACACACTCGTTTTGAGCATTCACTTGGTGTTTATTGGCTTGCCGGCAAAGCTATTGACATAATAAAAAAATACCAAGTAAATATATATAAACTGCCTTGTGTTGCTATATGCTTGTTATTGGCAAGATGATATGAGATTATGTTGTTAAACAATCTTACTATGCTTTTTAGGGCCCAGAGCTTGGTATTGAACATTGCGATGTGATGGCAGTAAAGCTTGCTGGTACCTGACATCTCTGGGGAGTTATTTGTTTTGACACTTCTAATTCCGCTATTTTGTTAGTATTACTAATATGATATGATATTCTGCGTAGGATTACTGCATGATGTTGGCCATGGTCCCTTCAGCCACATGTTTGAGGGCAAGTTCCTTCCCCGGGTCTTTAATGGTGACAAATGGTAATTCTATGATGTTCTTGTTAACTCAGGTTTTCTGACTTCTCTCTGTACATTAAAGTTTCTTCACATGATTAATAGCACATGTTTCCTGCTTCTTCCAACAACATTCCTAAAAATTATATTGTCTATAACTAGAACAAAGAAACATAGCAATGTTTGTGGGACTTGCTTCACATTATCCAATAAACTGAAGATAGATATAACGGATTCTGTCATTATGACTTAGTAACTTATACATATTTTCTGGATTTGTTTATTTCTATTTAAGGAGTTAAATTCACTTTCTAGAACCTGCAACTATGTGTTGGTTGAGAATTCATCCTTTTGAATTAACATTACTTTCAGGTCCCATGAGAAAATGTCAGCGAAGATGATAGATTACATTGTTGATGAACACAATATTGATATTGATCCTGAACTCCTCAAGAAAGTGAAGGTTAGATCTTAGTGTGTGCTATCAAATGAATACACTCATACTTCTGTTTCATGTTTTTTTGAAGCAGCATTCTGTGATCGGTGAGAAAGGGCGGTTCCTATTGACATACTGCAAAATTAAGAAATTCTTGGAGTGCAATGATACTCTATTTTTGGGACCATATTAACATCATTACATTTCTGCTACTTTGTAATCTAATATGTTTTGGCTCCTTGAACTATTTTACTTGTTGAGGTTCTTATGTTTCTCTTTCTGTACATATAACACATCTATAGTTAGAAAATTCCAGTATATAGATAAGCAGCTCTGATGCGGTTTTAAATTGTGGCAGGAAATGATCACTTCAAGCTGTGGCAGTCCTACACAAAATGTCGGTCTACCTAATTCTAATTGTCTCGCTTCTGGATGTTATTTATTTGCTCTCTACCATCTTACTACTCCTAAAATTTCCTTTTTGAATTTCTTAGGGAAAGGGAAACCAGTTCTTGTATGATATTGTGGCAAATGGTCGCAATGGAATTGATGTTGATAAGTACATACTTTTCTGCCTTTCTTCCTCGTCTTGTGTGACTGTTATTGATATGAGTGCTTTTGATAATAGTACTATAAAATTCATGATTTTCAGGTTTGACTACATTGTTCGTGATTGTCGTGCTTGTGGCCTAGGTTGCAACTTTCAGCCTGAAAGGTATATATAAGGATGAATGCTTTGAGTTTGACATGACTTCCCTTTTGTGCAGAAATGTTATTCTACTCTTGATTCCTGAACTATGCAGAAGCATCCATACTTTATCCATGTTTCTCTTTTCAAAAGGGATGATAACTGAAAACAATTTTACTGTATTATGCAGATTGATGGAGACAATGCAAGTCATTGACGATGAAATATGTTATCGTGCCAAAGATTGTTAGTACATTCTGAAAATTTTGATATCATTGTTAGGGTGGAAGTTATGGTACGTATGTTATCTCAGTTTGACATGTTGGTCAGATCTGACAATTCACAAGTTATTTGCAACGCGGGCTGATTTGCATCGAACTGTCTATACACATGCAAAAGTACAAGTGAGTGATTTCTCTAACTTCACTGATGCAAAAGCAAAAATCCAAATTATTCCGCCTTTCAACGAGAGAAAACCACTTCAGTGTTGACTGTTGTTTCCTTTATCAGGCAATAGAATTGATGGTCATAGATGCGCTGGTGAAAGCAAACCCATATCTCGATATTGCCTCCTCAATTCATCAACCATCTGAATTTTGGAAGGTCTGTAATAATTTTAAAATTTTTGGAGTTGGGATTTCGAATGTAGCAGTAGCACCATGGAAATATCTCTCTCTTGCCATATATTGCAGTTAGATGACTCGATTCTTAAAGCAATTGAGATTTCTCCTCGAGAAGAGCTCAAGGAATCCCAAGATTTGATCCGACGCATTCGCAGAAGAGATATATACCAGGTATTCTACCTGACAAATTTTCTAGCATAGATCCTTAACTCTATCTTTGTTTCTTTTTTCGTTGTCTTTTCTCCTTTACTATTATCTATTTTACAGGACATGAGAATTGAATATTTCTGTGTAGCACTGTAGTATTGCTTAGTAGATAATTATCATCATCAGCGCATGCTAACGTGTTATTTAAACTATATCATCTTACTCCACTTTTGTAGTTCTGCAATGAGTTTTCGGTACCAAGGGAGAGACTTGACCACTTCAGAAACATCACACCCCAGGATATTGTTTGTTCCCAGGTTCACAAATAGTCGTTTAACTAGTTATTTGCTTATTTATTTTGGCAGAGAGGGGGTTCGTTACTTTATTATTCATGATATATATCCGTTTTTTAATTTTTGGCTTGTCAGACAAATGGCATAAATTTGAAAGAAGATGATGTTGCTGTGAGCAATGTTAAAATTGATTTGACATACGGAACCGAAAACCCTCTCGAAAGGTACTTGACAATGAAATGGTGACATAAGTCAAAGCACTTTCTTATATGGTATGGCATTGACTAATGTTCTTCCTTTATTGTGCATGAATCTCCTGATCCAGAATTAAATTCTTCAAGGTACAGTTATTATGTTCTAGAGTTATATTTCATTTAAACTTTTGCACATTGGTGTGTGATTGGTGATTGCAAATCTTGTAGTACATGTAACAACTTAAACAAAAGGCAAGCAAAATTAGTCTAATTTGGAAAAATTATTAGTATATATGTAATCAACATTTTGGCCAATAGGTGGTTATGGTATACCTGTAATTGCTCGATATTGTAATGGTGCAATCCAAATTTTGTAATGGCTTTGATAATCCTCATTCCTCCATGTGCTATTCGATTTGCATGTTGGCAAAGTATAATCTTGTTTCTTCATTTTGAACATTCTTCCAAGTTGTAAACCAAGCTTAGCCCACAGACATCACATTATAAAATCCAAACTACATCTTATATCATGCATATTCTAGATGTAACTTTGAGTTCGATAGTGAAGAGCATAACAGTTTTTTTGTTCATTGAGCAGGATTACGAGAGCAAAGAAAAGTTCCCAATCCCAGACTATCGCATCAGTCATTTGTTGCCAGCTTTCAACGAAGACATCATAGTGAGGGTATACAGTAAGAAGCCTGAACTGGTTAGTACCTGGTGACAAAATGAAGAAACCAAAGCAAAAGTATTATACTTTCACATGTAGTTATTATTGTTGTTGTTGATGATGATGATGATGGTGTAGGTTGGTGCTGTTTCTGCTGCCTTTGAAAATTATCAGTACAAGATATTTGGAAGAAAAGCGCAAGTACACGAAACTCCTGAGAAGAAGAAACGCGGAAGATGCCATAATTAGTATGTCTAACCTATTGGCCCCCCTCCCCTTCCCTCCCCCAGCTTTGAATTTGTAAATTTCTACTCACAAGTCTCTCTCAGATCAGACGATATACGTAGGTACTAGGTAGTGCTCTTAGTTAAAATGGTAACCATTTTACGTAATGAATTGTGTATATTATATGTGTAGAACTGATATTGTGAAACGATTTATAGTCGTATAATCACATTCGTTTTTAGATATGAAAAGTAGTTATTTTTTAAAGCATGTGCTAGTGAGTAGTGAGTGATATTTGATGTTACTCATTGTGGTTTCTTATCTTATAATTTTAAAAATTCTTTTGAGTAGGTTTGAATGTTTTTTATATATATAAAAAAATAGTAATAAAAAAAAATATATCATTTATTATTATATAATTATTATAAAGGAGTACAAGAGGTTTAAATTCTAATTATAATTCTATAATACTATTAAATTAATTATTAATTTGTTTATATGTTAATTCTGAATAATTTATTAATTAATTTATATTTATTATACTATACATTAAATAATTTATTAAAAAATATTAGTATAATAAATATTATAACAAAAAATAATTTAAAAATAAAATTGTATAAACTTTTTTTAAGACAAATAAGTCCTGATAAATATATTTTTAACCAATTTAATAGCATAACGATGTTTTATTTGAATGAATAAGAATAAATAAGTTTTTAACCAATTTAAATTTAAGGATAAATCGATTCTTATCCATTTCATGTTATCATTTAACATCTAACTCAAAATATTAACGTAATATATCAACGATTTCTATTAATAGATAACAATAATATTGACAAAAAGACAATTTATCTCAAAAAAATAAAAAACAAAAACCAAAATAGATTTTCATTTTTGTCAAGAATTGCATTGTCATTCCGAAAAAGAAAGACAGTGGTAGATTGGTACTTTAATTCTTTTGAAAGGAGTACCCACGTTATCTAATGAATGAATTTTGTTATTGAACTCATGACTTTCATTAGAATCTTTGTTTTACATCTTAGTTGCTGGAACTATGACGTTGGGTTTCACGGAATTGTTTTTGTTTTAAGGGTTACCCATTAATTTGGTATCGAAAAAATGATAAAAAAAAATTCTTGAAAGATATTATCGACAAAATAATCTTCGAATGATTTTAAAATGTGACAAAAATAACTAATAAATATTATATTTTTTGTAAATAAACAAAAAAACTTTTCTAATTAGTAAACAATTTATCCATTTGATCCAATTTTTTGTGACAACATTTGAATAAATATCTAGAAGGTGCACAAAAAAATTTAAAAAATTAAAACAAAATTTAATTTCTAAATTGTTTTTAATTTTTCAAAAAAACGTTATCATTCACAATTAATTTTTTTTAAAAAAATTCACCTTAACATAAAATTACTAAATTTTAAAAATGAAAAGATTTTACTTACAAAAATTTACATTAAAATATGATCTCTAAAAGCTTTTTTAGAATGGGCTGGGCTACACATACAAGTTTACAAGCTTACAAGTTGGCCCAGCCCAAATAGAACTCGCGCGCATGAAGAGAAATAACAAGGCGCGTCAAAATCACGCGCTCAACACTCGAACGGTTACGTATGGCAGACTCTTCCACTTCTTCCACTTCTCAAAGCGCTTTGAAAACAAGGAAACCGTCCCATTTTCGAGCGAAAATCAAAGTTCAAAATATACAAATCGTTGTTCGAAACCTCCATCAAAACACCATCAAACTCTCCGTGAAGAATCTGAAGAAAAAACAAAGCAACAATACTCAACGTAAGTTCATTAAGATTCCTGTATATTTTACTTTTCTTCTACGTCGTTCTTCTAGGGTTTACTATTATTCTTGCTTCTTTGTTACACTGTTCTAAGTTCTACGTCGTTGTTCTAAGTTCTACGTCGTTCTACGTTGTTGTTCTAAGTTCTCCTGCTATTTTTGTTGATTTTTGGGGGGTTTATTCCGTAGATTGGGGGTGTATACTGCTTAACCTTGTAATGTGGCTTGATATTGAAGCATGGTTGAGTGATATCTGACTGATATCTATATGGATGTATCTGAATAATATCTATGGGTGTATCTCACTGTAATCAATGGGTGTATCTTGTTGATATCTTTGGGTGTATCTGAGTCATATATATGGGTGTATCTTACTGTTATCAATGGGTGTATCTTATTGTTATTAATGGGTGTATCTGAGTCATATATATATGGGTGTATCTTACTGATATCTTTGGGTGTATTTTTCGTTTCAGAGAAAATGGCAACAAGAAACTAAACCAAAGACCTTAAGTGTGCCACACATCTCCTAAGTGATAAGTTCAGAAACATGACTGAGGAGAAGAAGGCGATTGTCAGGGATCTCGGATTTGGTGGCTTGATGCACATCCCACCACTAAGGGTGCATCACCAACTGTTAAGGGAGCTGGCAAACAACTTCAAACTTGGGGAGAACAGACTGGAAACAGGATATGGTTCTTTCAAAATAACCCCAAGAAAAATAGGTCATGCGCTTGGGATCAATGCAACAGGTAACTAGCTTAAAATTATAGGTGTATATTAAGTTGTTGCTTGGGTGTATTTAAGTTGATGCTTGGGTGTATTTGAACCGACTTGGATACTTTGTTGTCTTCCTTTTTGTAGGAGATCTATTTCCTGAGAAAGTTGAGTATAAGAAACTTTCTGATGATGACAAAATAATTTTTAGAAGATTCCAGGGTAAGACCCTCAAAAGTCTTACCGATGAAATGATGGAAATCGGCGTTGGCAACGAAGAGGAACGCCTGATGTTCAAGAGGATATTCATCCTCTACATACAGATGGCGTTCCTTTTGCCAACGACGATAAACAAAATATCGCCCGTGCACCTGGCCCCAATTTTTAAGATGGACGGCATATCGGAGAGAAACTGGGGGGGGGGGCATGTTTTGACCTTCATGGTCAAGGGCATCACAGACTACAAGGAGAAGAAGAAGAAGGCAATTAATGGCTGCCTCTTCGCCCTGATGATAATCTACTTTCATCTTTCAAAAAACAAAGGCAAGAACAGGACTGAAAGACCACCAAAGCCCTGGATTGCCAACTGGACTAAGGAGCAGTTGGTGGAAAGAATGACCGCAGAAAGAGAGGAAATTTTGGTAAGTAAACATAATAAGTTGGGTGTATTTTATTTACCCGAATGCTGCTAACTAAAATATCTCATGTTTCAGGGGATTGTGAAGATGGCAGAGACAAGAGAAAAAATGAAAAAAAAAGAAAAAAAAGAAAAAAAAAACAAGAAATCAAAAAAACAAAAAAAAAGGTGAGTCCAACATCGTCTTCGGAGACAGAAACTACTGACAGTGACACTTCTACCTCTGAGTCTGAGGCTCAAGAAGACTCAGAGGATTCAGGAAGAAAACACCCCAGCGAAAAGGGGAAAAAGTAAGTACCATACTTGGGTGTAATTTCTTTTTCGGGTTGGGTGTATTTTGTTTGTTCACGTTGGGTGTATGTAGCATATTAAGCAGGGTGTGTTTCGTTTGCTGTGTTGGGTGTATATTGTATATTCAGTTGGGTGTATCTCGTGAATTCATTTGGGTGTATTTTTAGTATGTTCTAAATGACAATTGTTTGCCTTCCAGAATGGACTCCAGAAAAAGAAAGCAGAGGCAAGAGGAGTCAGATTCTGATTCAGAATCTGAATTTGAACCAAGTGATGAGTAATGTCCTGAAATTATTACTCCTTTCTTTTGGCTTCATTATAAAGATTTCGTGTATTAACTGAAGTGTCTATTATTGACTTATAGGAGCGAAGAATCATCACCTGCGGAGAAGGAGAAGAAAAAGAAAAAAACAAAAACAACACCAAAAAAGTAAGCACTTCTTTGGATAATATTTTGTGATAAAATTAATTTTTTATTTCTGATTGGTACTCTTTTTTTTCCACCCAGAACAGAACAAAAAAAGAAAAAAGTTGTTGTGGAGGATTCACCTCCTGAAGAAGATCAATACTTTGACGGGTACAGTACCTCGTAAGCTATATTACGGTCTATCATCGTAATTATTTTTGTTAACGTCTTATTTTATGAATGTAGTGAGAGATATGAAATATCAAGTGACGAACTCGATGAATGGCTAAGGGAAAACGTTGATAAATCTGCTGCAGAGGGGTATGTCTTGCTGGGCTGTGTATTTGAGATTTTGGTGTGTTTTGTTTGCTAATAATTGTATCTTGTTTCGCAGGGAGAACCAACCTGACCTGTGATCGACAGAAGGTCGCTATGTGTCCTCTGAAACGTAAGAAGCTTTATTATTTAATAAAATCTTGTTATTATTTGAGATTTGGATGTATTTTGTGAACCATTTGGGTGTATTTTGTGGATCAAGTTGGGTGTATGTCGTTTGTTTTGTTGGGTGTATATTGTCCATTCGGTTGGTTGTGTCTCGTGCATTCATTTGGGTGTATTTTATACCTGTATCTTATTTTGTCTGAATAACATGAAATCTGTTTAGACTACCGGCTGTGAACTTGGGAAGTGATGATCCTTCCTCTCAAGGACGCACAGAACAGAGTAGTGTAAACCAGCCGTCACAGAGTATGTAATTTCTCTTTCAAATAACCGTTACTTTTGTTCTTCTATTACCTTCTACTTCTAATTCTGTATATATTTTTTTTTAGAAAAAAAGCCCTTTATTATTTTATTCAAGAAAAAAAGGCAGCAAAAAAAAGCAAAAATTGCAAGTATGTAAGTTCTCAAAAAACAAAGCCCGTCTTCTTTTTGAATTGTTCGGGTGTATTTTTTGACCTTCTTTGGGTGTATTTTAGGTTGATTCCGACTGATTCGAATATGATGGTTGTTAGGGAACAAACACCGTCAGAAGCGATTGCAGTGTGAGTTTTCCAAGAATATTTCAACCTTATAACCTTATTATTTTCAAATACGTTGTTAACCTTTCATTTTTATTCTTGTTTAGAGTCCCGATCCAGGTTTTTGTGCCGGCATCCCAACAAACAACCACTGACACAAATTTCGAACCAACCCCTATGCTACAGATTGAAGGGACTAGAGAAACGTATGAAAATAGTATTGGGTGTATATTTATTTAGAGTTTGGGTGTATATTTGCTAACAGTTTGGGTGTATATTGTTCCTGACCAATTTTTTTTACGCCATGATTAATTTTGTGTAACTGTGCAGCACTCCTGAACCCCCCAAACAACTTCAAGAAACCACACCCACGCTTCCCCCAGCTCCAACTAAAATGTAAGTTCATCAGACTAAAATCAATCTTTGCTTATTATCCGTATATTCTTATTCTTACTCTTATTGTTATACATCATGACGCAGTCATCCAGCCGCAGAAGACGCTGCTGCCCTGTTGATGATGGCACGGACAGCAACCTATGTTCCTAAAACAGATCCAGGGATGCCATCATTCAGCCTTGGATTGACTGATTCAAGCCAGGAGGGGGTGTCAACGCAGGAGACAGAAAGGGAAAAATCTCCAGAAACTGCAACTATGCTAGAACAATTAGACAGTTTGGTCCAAAAATTAGCAAGCAGTGCGGCGAAGGGAAAAGACGAAAGTCCACAAATTCAGAGGGAGACTGGGGGAGAAAGTTCTGCAAAGTTTGAAACTCTTGGGGGAATAAATCGAATTCCAGATGATATGAAACAAAAGTGCTACATCTGGGGGACGAGACTGAAGGAAGACGCAGATGGCAATACTGACGAGTATGAGGAGATTTGCACTCTGATTGGACAAGGAGAATACATTTTGATAAGAATGCACCTTGCATCCCTCCAGGCAAAAAGTGATATAGAATCTCAGGTAATATTAGAATGGGCTGGGCTACACATACAAGTTTACAAGCTTACAAGTTGGCCCAGCCCAAATAGAACTCACGCGCATGAAGAGAAATAACAAGGCGCGTCAAAATCACGCGCTCAACACTCGAACGGTTACGTATGGCAGACTCTTCCACTTCTTCCACTTCTGTGCTGTATTCAAGATTTAATAAAATATACACCCAACTTTCTGTGCTGTATTCAAAATGTATGAATTACATGTACTAAAATATGAAGAAAAACATCAAATAAAATATACGCCCATAACCTGCGAATTTTTACAGCTTTTGTTCTATATGTATCTATATATGTGTCTATATGTAAATTGTGAATTAACAAAAATACACCCAAAAAGAACAGTGCTTTTACACCCATATTCTATATAACTATACACCCAAAGAGTTATCCCCTGCTGCTGGTACCCTGAACTGATAATTTATAACGTGTCCTTGATATTGGCTGCAATTTGAATGCGCCGCTGATGCAGCATCAAGCAGGTTTATCTGAATATAACACTCACGCATTAGCTAAACTATTAACGAGAAAAATAAACTCAATCGCCACAAATTTAAAGAACATTACTTTTACCTCGCTTAAAACTTTAGTCTTCTTCTTCTTTGTGGCATTTGCAATCTGTTTCTCCAGCTTTGAACCTAGCCTGTTTTTTGGACGTCCTCTTGTTCGAATCCTTGGCGGGCTTTGAAGCTCGTTAACGGATTCCAAGTTGGTGTCTTCGTGGGATAAAGAAGATGTCCCCTTCCTTTTGGCTTTTAATGCTTCCATCTCGGCCATGGTGTTATCGTACGCACGGTGCATAATTGCAGTCAACTCCTCCGATTCGGAGGCAAATTCGTAAATATTTTGCGAACGAAAAACCAATTGGTCGAACCTCTTGCTTCTTGGCTCCATCAGTGGCTCGTCGTGGCTGCTCTTGATGTGTGTGTGTCGCCTCTTTACCTTCTTGCTCCATCGTTCCAGTATATATCTAGGGGACACTTGGCTTACTTGTTCGAAGCTTAACACGCTTAGTGCGTGACGGCACAGTATCCCTCTCGACTCGAATAATAAGCATTGGCATTTTACCTCGGCTGCAACTGAGTCGTAGGTAACCGCGAATTTGTTGAATATTGAGCTGGAAACTTGTTCTACGACTTCATATACTGAATAGCCTAGAGCGGAATTCTTTAATCTGGTGATGCAATTCGCCTTTCCTCTGAATTGCGCTTGGACTTCCCTAAACTTTGCGTGAGTGTACGCATCTTGAAACTGAGCTTCAATGGAGGATTTGGTTGCACACGGTATGACCGTATGAAAATTTGCAGCATCTGATTCTCTCTCTGCTTGCTCCCTGCTTCCGAGGCAATTATCGTACTGTTTGACGAACTGAATAAGCGAGCTGTTCTGGGTGATGTACTTGTTAAAAAATGAATGCATGCTCTCGCTCCTTTGTGTGCTTCTCATCCCTGCCCAGAAGTGGTGATCCAGATAGATAGGAACCCATATGTGACGGTCTTCGTACAGATCTGCATAATACACCCAAACACAGACTGTAAAATACACCCGAAAGAACGTACAATTTACACCTCTGCTGCAGATTTTAAAAAAACATTACCTGAAAGCCACTTGTTGTCCGCAAGACCAAAATTCAGCAGAAAATCGTTTCAATTCCTATCGAATGAGTCTTTGCTATGAGAGTTCCAAACAACATGGCTCATTTCTTGTTCGATATCGGCATGTCCCTTGTACCCGTTTAATTTGCTTGGAATCTTCTTCATGATGTGCCAAATACACCAGCGGTGAACTGTTGTTGGCATACAGGCCTCTAAAGTCCTTTTCATTGATGCGCACTGATCGGTGAGAAACCCTTTTGAAGCGTTTCCTCCCATGCAACGAAGTCAGCATTGAAATAACCATTTGAATGATTCAATTTCTTCGTTCTTCATCAAAGAGCATCCGAGAAGTGTTGACTGACCGTGGTGATTCACCCCGACAAAAGAACCACAGACCAAATTATACTTGAAACAAATTACCATGGTCCAGAATGCAAAATCATTAGGTACACCCCAACAAATGCTTCGAATACACCCAATGAAACAGCCAATATACACCTCTGCCGCGGATTCGTAAAAATAAATTAATTTAGCATCATAAAAAGGGACAGTTTGTTACCTGTTTGTATTGTAGGTGGTGTCGAATGAAATGACGTCTCCGAAATACTCAAAGGCGGCTCTGCTTCTTGCATCGGCCCAAAAAGCCAGCTTAATCGATTGATCCTCCTCGAGTTCGAGCTCAAAAAAGAAATTCGGATTCTTCTCTTTCATTCTTAAGAAATATTTCCCGAATTCCTTTGCATCTTCTTGTTCGGAAACATTCCGCACTTCCCTGGTAATGTAATTCCTCACGTCCTTTTCGATAAAATTTAACTCGCGGTGACCCCCGGCAGCCGCAACAAATGATTGGTAGGTTTTGCTTGGTCTGATACCGGCCTCATCGTTATTCTCTATCGTACGACGAATGGAATGCTTAGTTCCCTGTGCTGTTTGAGCATCTCTGCTTTGCTTGGACAGCAGGGGTGTGAATGATCCAGCACAACCTTTGAAATGATCCAAGCACCGACATCCTTCAATGTGTGTATATAAATTCTTGCAGGACAGTTTACACCGGCTGTCGGATTGGTCTTCTCGGTTGGAGATATTTTAGATTTCCATTTTCCCTCTCTGCTACATGTAATCAGTTGATTCTTGATCTCGTTTCCCTTCCTATTTGTGCACCTAACTCTTGTAGAGAAACCTGCAGCCTTGGCATAGTTCCTGTAAAATTTTCTGGCATCTTCAAGGGTGGTAAAGGTCATTCCGACCTTTGGAACAAGCTCGTCATCAACAACCGAGAAAGGCTGCACAATACACCGTGTCAGAACTGTAAATACACCCATAGATATGATTCAAATACACCCAATCATGTCTAATATGATACACCCGAACCGCAACAACTCAACTACAGAATGACCTTTAAAGCCATAAACTGTCAATACACAGGCTGCAGAATACACCATGTCAAAAACTAAAAACACACCCAATCATGTCTGATATAATACACCTGAACAACAACAACTCAAATAAAAATAACAAAAAACCAGTAAAGTGTAGATACACCCACACTTCTAGCTAAAATACACCCAAAGAAGAATTGATCTACACCCGAGCGTCTGCTATAAATTCAGGTAATTAATCACAACTAATACATTGAATCGACAGATTCATGTTAACGTGTTACTTTCACAGTCAATGTTCAGCAATTTTTAAACTACACAATGCTATACAAATTACTGAAAGAAAATTCATACTAATCCTATGTAAATCAAACCTCAGGAACTTCGTTAGATTCAAATTCATAATCCACTTCGCCTGGATTCAGCTGACTTCTGAGGTTGAATGATCCATTATCTTCAAAACGAGTTCAAACTTTGATTTCAGAAAACAACAAATCAAAAGATAAAACGAAGCTCGAGTTGCAGAGAGAGAAAAAGGTAACGTAAACGAAGAACATACCAGTGAGAAAAGGAGAGGAAAAGATCGATGGAGAAGAATGAGGGAAGACGCGCGAGAAGAAGAAGAACCAAATCTCAAAATAACGAAAACGAAGAAGGAAACAAATATTTTAAATTTGGAAGTTAGATATACGCGGGATGTTATATAGCGCGTGTAATCAACGTACGTGAAGCAGCGCGTATTTTGATTTTATTGTTTAATAAACTTGTAAAGCATACAAGCCCTAATGGCTTGTATGCAGAGCTTTTCCGTTTTAGAATATATATTTAATATAATTTTTTTACCCCATTTTTAAATTTTTCGATAACTCATTTGTCATTGAATCTTTTGAGATTTTTTTATCAAGGATGTAAACTTCAAATACTATTTTGGTATTTTCCTCTTGTTTTAATTTTGCCAAGGACCAAAGACAGTTTATGAAAGATGCCTCATTCGGTTATACTGCAGGGACTCGAGAGCTCGCTTATCACACAACTTATAAAATATCGAGACATTAGCCAAATTAGCTCAAATTGGTGGTGTTAGTTTGCTCTTATACTCATGTACTGACACTGACAACGTTAAGGACTAAGGTGAACAAGACAAACCCGCAAGTTAAAAACGATATGGTGAAACATAACATCAAATGAGTTACCGCATCAAACTTCAATTGGAATCCTATAATATTAATCCAACTCTCAGCGATTCAAGTACAAAATAATTGGTAGATTCACCTTGGAGCCTACCTAGCAGACTATCATCTCTGTACTGACCTGTCCTACTATACATCTGGAAAGTGGAAGGAACTCTTATCCACAAGAAATGGTTAGAAACTGGATATGTGTTTTTACGCATAGTAAACTGCCGGCCACCTTTTTCCATGTACCGTGGGAAACTCGGTGATAAAAAAAAGCACCAGATAGTTGATGTCTGTACAGGTGAAGAAACAATAACATCGATTATGTGAACTGTCGAAAGATTCTTCATCCAATTAAAATGCAAATTGTAATTCATGCGGTGGTTAGATCAGGGTCCTTGGCTGTCTCAGCACATTCAGTTGGACTTGTGCCCGAAAATGATGAAGGAGAACACTTTGGAGAATAGTTACGGTCAATTGAATTTGTAAGTTCTTCCACGAGCAGTTTACGGATTTTCACTCTCAAACTGGATGCTTCTGAAGGTTTGAACCACTGCTTGCCAAACTGCAAATTGATCAATTATTAGAGATAAGATCTTCTCTTATTTTAACTATCAAAATAAAAAATAAATTTTATTTTGTGGTGGGGGTGTGTGTCAGGGTGGGGTGGGGGGAGTAAGACCAACACTAATTACCATAGCCAAATTTTTCTTTTTGAGTCTTTCTGGTGCCTCTTCAATGAAACGTTCAATAAAGTACAATACAAAAAGGCCACAATCATAATCATTCCTTTGTTGGGGAACCTGGTGCAAAAGACGTGCATAAAAAGTGGAAATAAGATTAAATCATATTATCATCCTCAAACAACTACCACAAACACGATATGCTAGATTACAGCACATAAATTTACCGTGATAACTTGCGTTTCAATTCGACGGGGAAGGCAATTCCATATCCTGTCTGCAATTGAAACATCTGATGACATATGTTCCTGATCCAAATAGTTCTTTTCTTCTATCAGAAAGCTACAAAGCATAATTTCGCTACATTAACTTCGATGTTTGAATTGTAAAATAAAAACTAACAAAGCAAGCAAAACTAGATTGTGCGTCGACCTAGTCAAATGGCCTTCTTATCAGCCCCAGGTCCAAAAACAATAAATCAGGGAAATTGGTTACCCAGGTAGGTGGTAGTGGACTTAACTGAATTTGTCATACCCACCAAACAGACTACCCAAGAGGTTTAGCTGGATCTGGCTTTCAAGTCCAGTACTTACAAGCACATAAGAAAAGTACCTACTTGTAACATAGGATGGTAGTGAAGTCACAAGATATGGAAGCTGTGATATGTTTAAGAACTAATAACCAGAGCACAAATGAACTAGATATGTCACATATATGGTATACAATAAATCAAGTGCTACTTCATCCTAACCTTTTGATGTTATCAAATAGTGATCTGCTAGAGTGAAGACTCAGAGAATCCAGATGAAGTATGATTGGCCCTGATTCATCACCTTTATCCGGGATACAAATAATGATCAAGCTCCAATGAAGACTAAATACATGAAACATTAGAAGAAAAAGAATCCGGAAATGAGAGAATGGACAAGAGAGATTAAAATATAACAATAAAAATGACCCTGCTGTCAATATAAAATTGGGCATGAAGTGCATTCATAGGAGCACAGAAAACATAACTATAAAAATTTACAGTTAAATAACCCATTCTTCATTTGTTTTTTCTTACCAGTTTTTCTTCTCCCACTATTTCTTCTAATATGAAAATATTATAAGGCAGAAGAGACTTAAAATATATCAAAGAAAAACTAACTACAGAGCATATCAGCCCCCTATTTTAGTCGGACAAGCCATAGTTGTAGTTTCAAGTCAATGTAAAATGAGGTGACACTATAGCCCAAGTATTAAATATATTTCTTGACCTTAGAGGGCTTTCCCTATCACAAGAATTGTATTTTCTTCCTATAATAACCTAAAACAAAAGAAAGCACAAAAGAACTTCCTCGCAGTCAAGAATTTAATAACTTACAAAATGAAGTTTCACTGCTAAGGAAAAAAACTTACTCCTCGTGTACTGGAATCAAAACATAGGTCTTCTGAAATATATTTACACCCTTCCACCACCTTCTGAATTTGACAAAGAATGTTGCTCTGTCACTTTGCTATATCATTTAATGGGAAAATGAATTAGAGTACATACTAAAAAATTAACACTCCAAAATGCATAAGTTGCTAGGTTAAGGCACGTGGATGCAGTTTGTCTCTTATACAGAAAAGCCTTTAGGCTTGAAATGCAGACAATACCCAAGCGACCTCCCTCATGATGAAATTTAACTGTTAATAAGAATAATAATTACACCTATTATTCACTTGTTCTCTATCATGCATTCTAACTAATGAACTATCAAATATCCCACTCAAATTTCCAGATTACTTTTCCCATAGACAACTTCACATGTCTCCTAGAAAGAATCAGTGCAAAAAAACAGAAAAAAAAACATTGCAAAAGGGTCATGATACAAGTGATAAACTAATAGTTTATGCTGCCCGAGAAATAGTTCTTCGATCAGTCATTTGCACTTGTATAGTGATCTATTGAATGTTTCCTTCAAAACTATCAAGCAAAAACATATTTAATAACAGAAGTTAAACATCGTTCATACGTTATCAGCTATCAGTCAAACCAGCAGCCAGTAAAGGGCACATTATTTTTAGAATAGAACAATTAAGAATGTGATGATCTTAAACATATAAACTCTACTTGCAAATAATTAGAAAATTATTGCCATACATGCACATAAATACAGCTATGGATGTGCATAAAGATAATATACTACCTTAACCGAAACAGCCTCCTGAAGCTTCTTGTAGAAATATGTATTAAAAAAATGATACTCGGATAACGATCTATTTGCCAAAGATGCTTGCTGCTTCAAATATCTAGCAAAGTGAAAATGTCATAAGTAGAGATATTAAAAGCTAACATCATACTGCAGTATGGTTCAAGTTTTCAGCTAGAGTCATCCAAAAGGTCAAAAACAGCACATTGGTTTAGGAACCAACGCAATAGTAATGACAGGTAGAAAACTCCAGTGAGAAAAACTAGTGGAGCAATCTTGAATTTCTTGGCGTTATATTTGGCTAAGCATAGCCACACACAAACAAACAAACACACACACACACACAAGGTCAAAAACAGCACATTGGTTTAGGAATCAAAGCAATAGTAATGACAGGCAGACAACTCTGGTAGGAAAAACTAGTGGAGCAATATCAAATTTCTGGGTATTATATTTGGCTACACACACAGACAGACAACTGAACTTAAAGACTAAGTAGTTTCAGTAGTAAAAAGAACTATAATTTATCCTATCAAATACGCAACGATTTCGCTCTATCCATATACATCCCCACCAAATTACATCCTATGAATATAGGTTAACAAGAGAAAGAAAACACGAACCTACATATTTCACTTCAAAATAACAAAGAAAAAAAAATTTAACATTAATAACCTATTTGGAAAAATGGAGGGAAAGTACAAATAAACTTACCGTATGTAAAAATTCATAATAGTTGAAGTCAAATAGCTTTCAGGAGCAAGGCAATCTATGTCTGAGTAACAAATTTCAACAGACTCAGGATCGTCACTGGGCCATCACAAAGGTAAGTTTAAAGGTCATACAAGAAAAATGTGGATCTAAACAATGATGGTTAAAGTACAAAGTTCTATCCTTTGGAGTACCTTGATGGGTAATACATCTTAGCATCTTTCGCACTGAAAAGCAACACATACAAATCAGATAAAACAACAAATTTCATAGACATATTGCTGAAGAGAAATGACTAAATATATAATACCATTCAGCAAGTTTTTTTTCTTGCTCTGTCTTCTCTAGCACATAAGGTTCATCATCATCATCATCATCATCAAGGACAATGGGCTGACCCTGTTTAAAACATGTTATATATAACATATCACAAATCAATTATTAATGAAGCTAAAGTTGTCTGTGATTATCAACATACTACTAATCAAACTGTGGGTTCTAGTATAAATCACTCTAACTGCCAAAGGTGAATGGATATATGAGACATTTTTATATATAATATAATAATAAATAATATATTATAAATATACCTTCTTGGACCTCGAGTCATCTGATTGAATTGCCTGTCTAGTTTCCTTCCTACAAGAAAGGAAAAAATCAAATTAGAACACAACTAACAAATTCATTCATTTGAAAACTCCCAGTTAGAAACATGAATAACAAATCATATATGTAACATCTTCAGCTCAGATAGTAAACAGGTAAGAGAAAACCATATTAATATTAATGGCTTACTTAAGTACCTGAACGATTGAGCATCAGGTTCTCCAGATCATGAGTTTAGATTACAAAGGAAGAGGATGAAAGCAAAAAACTTTTTTTTTTAAAAAAAAAGGACAAGGAGACAGAATAATTTCAGATGAAACCGATTGCTATTCTTCATCTAGCCCAAATTTGTATTGGGCACTGACCCAAATACAGAAAGGCAGAAATGCCACACACCATTATCCTTATAAACTATAGGATGCCCCTGGGTAAATTTAACTAAAATTGGCATATACTAGAGAAAGAAATATTCAGTACAAGAGATGCAAAGGATACATGTCAAGTGAATTAACGATGGTAAAATGGCTAGGGTTTGAATGAAAAACAGTGAAGCAAGACATTCTGCTCTTACACTTCTGGAGCAAAGAATCTTGACAGGCTTTTCCCAATGTTCGCAGCAGAGATACTGGAAGCTGCTCTGGATTTTTTACCATCATTAAAAGCATCATTCTTGGAAAGGTTGGTAGCGCATTGAAATGGCTCATTTCTAGAAGATGATCTAAGCCTCCTTCCTCCTTTAGGTTCTCCCTTGTCTTTTATTGTCTCGTTATTGCAATGTCTGAAATGTGAAGTCTCTTTTCCAGATGTATCAACCACCATACAATCAGTCTGCTTAACAAATTACAGTCAAACCGGGTACTGACAAGTAAGTCAAAAAGGACAAATGGAGTATCTTGCAAATGTTGCAAAGGACCTTACATCAACTCCTTCCAATTTCTTAGAAAAACAAGATGCAAATGAGGGTTGAACTGGCACTTGAGATGAGATACTCTTCTGTCTCGAGTCACTAGACACACCTTCAAAAACATCCAGTTTCTCAGTATCCCACAAACAAGTAATTCAATCACACGTCACTGCATAGTTTTACAGATATATCATACCAAATTGATAATCTGATATGAAAAACTTTTACAATACCGAAGATGCACACCTTAACCAACAAATGCAAAGCAAAGCCATGACATAATGCCCCAGTAACAATGGCAAGAAAAGATTAAATTTCACTCATAGACCATTTTCAACAGCCACCTTCTATTAGCAACCATATGATTAGGCTCTATGGGGTTAAGATGATAGTTAATTAATAGGCATTACCACAAGATTGATTCAACCAAAACAGAAACCTCACCAACATCACTTGAGCCAGTAGCATTTCTCGGTTTATCATCAGCATCAACAACTTCCTGTTCTACATAGGAAAACGAAAAATCAAACAAAATATAAGTAACTAAACTTAGAACAAAAGTCCTTCGACATCAATAAACCACATGAATTTACAGTGCAATGCTCATTTAAGCGAAAACCGAATCGATTAACGCGGGCTAATCAAAACCAACGACTCACACAACACATTAACACACATTTTTAAAAGGAAAAAACAAAAAACAAATGAATGTTTCTTTGTATATTAAGAGGCAAACCTGGACGTGTGGCGTCCTTCTCCGGCGAGCTAGCTCTTCCTCTTGTCGCTTGATGGTATCGAGAATCTTGACACCTCCATCCTTCAACATCGGGAGATGGATTCTCAAGGTTTGCTTCTTGCTCTGAATGCTTTCGATGAGCTGGTGGTCGGTGTAGTATCTAAATTCATCGTCGAGGGAGAAGGAATTACCGGAGGCCATAGGCTTGACCACGATCTCCGGCGGCGGTGCGTCGCCGTGGCGGGGGAGAAGAGCTTCCCAGTCAAGGTCGAGACGGCGCTTCTTCTGCGAATTAGAGTTAGGTTCGCGTTGTTGGTCCATTCATTTGATCTTTTTTAACTCTCAGTGAGTTACTCAGCGAGTGGGCGAGTGAACTCAGCGAGTGAAGGGTATTTTTGGAATGAATCAGCAATCCGTAAAAAATTGGAATGAAGGAAGTAACGGCGGAGAATCCATTTTACGGTGCGGTGTGGTGGCCTGCGCTGCTATGCTAGGGTGGCACAGTTTTTCAGAGAACGATAGAACTTGTTGCTAATTCACACTTTTTGTTAAGGGTAAAATATTTCAGCCGATTATTATATACTCAAATTCCTTCTCAAAACTTAGAATTGTATGTTTTCACTTTTCCGTAATAATATAACAAATAAAATCTTCTAAAAAATAATTTCTCTTTTAAAAATTAATTTTGAGTCATAGATTCACGCGATTATTCAATTTGGCCCCTAAATTTTAAAATTGTTTATATCAGTCCTCTAGATTTCAGTCCAGACACCAATATAATCTCTCAACTCTTTTCTGCAATGACTAGACAAATAGAGTGTTGAGATGGAGCTCTCCTTATCACACTGGATGATGAGTAAACGACGTTGTTTATCTTTGGCGCCCAAACAAGTCAGAAATGAAGAATAGTGGAGGTAAAGAAGAAAAAGAATACTTTATTTTGGATCTCCATTGTTTCTTCTCCCTTCATATACAAAGTGATGACATTTCTGACTTGTTTAGGTGCCAAAGATAAACGACGTCGTTTACTCATCATCCACCGTGGCAGAGAGGGTGTCATCTCAGCATTCTGTTTGTCTAATCATCGCCGAAAAGAGTCGAGGGATCATATAGATGTCCGAACTTGAATCTGAAGGACCAGTACAAATAATTTTAAATTTCGACTATCAAAATGAGTAATCGCATAAATCTCATATACCAAAATGAAAATTTAGTCATGAATTTGAGTATTAATACATTATATAGAAGAATTTATATAATTAGGATTAAAAAACCTTCTAATTATCTATTTGCCCACAAAAATATTACTTATTTATTATAATAACAAAAATACTCAAAACAATATTAAATAAGAGGTAAATAGTAGCATAAACTTAAAGTTGGACATAGAAGAATTTCAGATTAAATATTTTGATTTCTAACAAATTTTATTTTTTTTAAATTTTCAAAAAATAATTTCATTAAGGAAAAGTATGAGGAGACAATATACCTATTGTACAATATATATATATATATATATATATAATGGGGTTTAATTGAAATTAGCGTTAAATTATGGGTAATTAATTAATTTTGATTTCTTTTTAATTTGAATTTTGAAACAAATTAGGATTACCGTCAGTTATAGAATCAAAAAAAGAAACGGCCTCCATCAAGACGGCGTGAATTCAACTCTCTCCATTAATTCGAGGATCTCGCCGCGTCAGCCCTTCAAGATCACTGACTGTCGTCTGCCTCTCTTCCCACCGTTCTGTTGTTCGAACTGCGTCCAGGTGGTTTGCGTGGTCTTCACGCTAGTGCAGCAACCCAAACCTGCAACAAGGAGTATTTGTAGCCGGAAGACTGTCTTCCCAACGGTCACATCTCAAGACGAACGCATTTCAAGCGAGGGTCATCCTTCATGCACACTATCGGACAAAGATACATTAATGCAGTGCGATCTCGTTGAACCCCTAGGCTGTGATATGTCTACCGTTGCAATGGTTTCATCAGACCAACCTCAAAACATATCCGGTGATGTTGTCGTCGGCGTTGAGAAGTCAAACCAGGTGAGCAATTTTCATAAAGAAATTCTGCCATGAATGTTTAGTTTTCGAAAAATTCAGATTTAGGTGAGCAATTTTCATAAAGAAATTCTGCCATGGATGTTTAGTTTTCGGAAAATTCGTATTTTATGTCACATTGTAAATGAGGTGTTTATTTTTATCATAAGAGCAGTATCTATATGTGATGAATGAGTTGTTATTGAACTAAATGTTTGATTGTTTTATATTAAATGGTATGATTATATTCATGCAGAATTTGAAAGAATTAATTAACCATTTCATGCGTATATGATTGTTTTTAAAGGAATGGTATACTTATGTGCAGCAAACATATTTTATACTTATTTTTTTGTATATGAATGTATTTTGCCTACATATTATATGGCATATTTTATATGCTAACTATCCTATTATATTTGTATCTGTCATTCAGATGGCCATATATTTTATATGGATGTTGGAATAGCCTAAATTACTTAGTTGGTATGCATTGTAATGTATGGTATGCGTATATTGTTGCTACATGAAGGTCATTCAATGAATTAAAAAAGCAAATATAAGGTGATGCAGGGGTTGACAAACAGGACTAAATTAAAGTGTATGGTACTTGGATTTCCTGCATGTTAATCATGACATGCTTATTTTAGTGCTTTGTAATGGCATGGTATCTTTATATGATAACTGCATATATTTGTTTTTATTTGCTCACATGTTGTATGCATATTATGTGGTTTATATGGATATGGGGTTTGTGTGGTTTATATGGCATGGTATCCTTATATGAGTGTTTTGTACGTATATGATATCTGCACATTATGTTTGCCGGCATGTTTTTATTTATATATTTTATTTATATTTTTTATGTGTAGAAAAGATGTTTTGTAGCTAATTATACATGATTGTCATTGAATGAAAAAAGAAACAACTAAAGGGTGAAATATAATTAAATAATACAAGAAATGAAATAAATAATTCTCTTGGCTTGATTTGTAGCTGTTGCTGTGTTTTTGGTGATTGTTTTTGAGATTTTATTTAAATGAGTTTTGATAAGGATCTTTAACCTTTTGGTTACTCTGTTTGTTTTGGAATTATAGGCTACGCAGTTGTCGGATGTTATGGATATTGGAAGTGAAGAGATGGAGCTTGGTGATGAGGTTTTGGAATCTAGTTTATTTTTGTGTAGTCATAATGTGCATGTTTGATTTTATAACTAATGGTAATTAATTTTTCTTTCGGATTAATATAAAATATAGTTACCAGATCATGGTTGCCTACAAGAAGACGAGATACCAAGAGTTGGAATGCGGTTTGCTCAGTTACAGATGACTCATGACTTTTATGTTACCTATGCAAAGAAAGTTGGATTTGCAACTAAGATAAAGACGACAACATTTGACAAGATCACAAAGGCTCTCGTTAACCAAGTTATACAATGTAACCGCGACGGGTACCGCGAGTCTCGTGTTAAAGCACCAACGCGAAAGAATACGATTTCAGCTGCTGGGTGCAAGACAAAGATATATGTAAAGTTTGATAAAGACGTGTAAGACTGGGTTTTGTTCAAGGTTGACTTGACGCACTCACACCCCTATTCAGCGAGAAAGGTAGTGCACTACCATGAGTATAGGCAGCTAACCATGCATGCGAAGTGCGTGATCGAGGATAATGATGAGGCTGGGATTCGACCAAATAAGACATTCCTTGCTTTGTCAAATGAGGTTGGAGGCCCCTCTAATGTGGGATTCTCAGAGAAGAATTTAAGAAACTATATAACAGCAAGGCTCCGAACTAGCAACGTGAATGCGGATGTCAGGGAGATGATGAGCTACTTTATGAGAATAAAGGACATCAATCCGAACTTCTTTTACGCGGTGAAGTTGGACGAGGAGTGTAAATTTAAGAGTGCAGTATGGGTGGATGCAAGATGTAGGGCGTCGTATGAATACTACGGAGACGTTGTGTCAGTTGATAACACCTACAGTACAAACATGTATGAAGTAGTTCAATTGGTGTTGTGCACTTTATTTTTTTAAACTCTATATAATCATGATTGGCATTTCTTATGTCTGGTTGGTTTTTTCTAGTAGGCATGAATTACCCTTTGTGTCATTCGTTGGGGTCAACCACCATGGTAAGTCAACCCTCCTCGGTTGTGCTTTGCTGGGGAATGAGGAAATCACAAGTTATGAGTGGGTCTTCAGCAAATAGGTGAAGTGCATGAAATCTGCTCCGCAGCGTATCATAACCGATCAATGTCAGTCCATTTTCGTGTGATCAGGAATACATTACCCGACACACGCCACTGATGGTGCATCTAGCATATTACGAAGAAGTTACCGAGCAAGCTTGGTGGTTACCTCCGGTACAGAGCTTTGTATGATGACCTCAATGACATCGTGTGGAACTCTCGGACTGAGGAGTCATTTGAGGATAACTGGGCAGAATTTATAGATGAGTACAAGTTACATAACAGCACATGGCTGGCAGGTCTGTTAGTAAATGATTGATTCACGCGCTTTAATAGACAATTATTTGGTATCTGAATTGTTCTTATTTGTATTAATAAGTTTGGTGTAAGGTTTCTTTGCTAAAATTGGGATTCTTTATTTTCTATAGACTTGTATGATGACTGACGCATGTGGGTCCCCATATACTTAAAGGGTAAATTTTGGGTAGTAATGAGGAGTACGTAAAGGAGTGAGAGCATGCACGCATTCTACGGTAGATACTTACACAGTAAAACTAGCTTGGTTCAATTTTTCCACGAATATGACAATGTGCTTGGAGTCAATGAGCAGAGGGAACTGGAGGATGATGCTGCAGACTTGAGGGGGTTATCCCTTGTGCAACGAGCTCGCCTATGGAGAAACAGTTTCAGCAAGAGTATACCACGAGCATGTTTAGGGATGTTCAAACTAAGTTTGTGAAGAAGACTGACTGCAGAGTTTCTGCAATTGAGAACAAAGTCCATGGTCTGCGTGAAGGTGGAAGAGGAGAAACTAGTCAACGATACTATCCTATGCATTCCGTACGATGTTCACTTTGACCGTTCCATACAGGAGGTTCGTTGTGAGTGCAATCTTTTTGAGAGTTCAGGTGTGTTGTGCTGTCACTGTCTTGAAGTTTTCCATTCATATAAAGTGTACAAAGTACCTTCTTGTTATGTTCTCCCTCAATGGAGCAAGAAGATAAAGCACAAGCATACGTATGTCAAGAGTAGCCATGATGTCAGTCGGTCGGATGAGAGTCATGTTGCATTTAGGGGACTATGTGCACACTTCTATAATGTTGCTCAAGAGTTCATCGATGACGATGATGAAACAGCATTGCTGCATGTTGCTTTGGAAGAAACAAAGGCCAAGTTGGCTGCGCACCGTGCCAAGAAGAGGTCCGAGAGCGTGTCAGAGACCCAGACCAACATTGGCTCACAGAGTTCGAACTATGTCGGTGTTAATGACATCCACAGCCCATCGAAGGTCACCACAAAGGACAGGCCAAAGAGTAAGCGGCTCGGCACTGCCCTTGAGAAGTCATTCAATAATTCAACTCGGAGAAAACAAAAGAATTCATCCCCGGTAGATGTTTGGCTTAATCTCAACTTTGTATGTTTATTTGGTATAGTACTATCCAAGAACTTAACTGTTGGACTTTTTCTTTTTTTTTTTTTGCAGGTGGTTCGTTCGCACGCATCTCAAGATGTAAACCATGATGCTGTTGCTGGCCTGAATGTTCCCGAACAAGCCGGTGGTTTCATGTCTTTGTTAAGCTCCTTCGAAAAAAAGTAGGATTAGTTGGACAAGGTTGTGATAGTGTATATTTTCTCATCTATGTGTTTAAAGGGTTCATGTTAGTTTCAAGGTTCTAAGGCAGCTGTTGCAAAAGTCCATATGTTATTAATTGCAAGAACTCTTTTTCCATTTGTTAGAACGAACCATTTGACTATTTTTATTTCATTTGGACTTAATGCATAACCAGTGTATTTGATGGGTATTCTGTAATTTACGAGATAATTTAATAAAGTTATACCTGATTTTTACATGTTTTACTGTATAATTTTTCGGTACGTGCCTGTTCGTTATAGACATTGTTTTCACGTATTTTTAATGAACTAAAGTGGATGTTCATTTTTATAAGTGATCAGATGTTCATTTTCACTCTAAGCATGGACGGTTAGCCGTTAGTGTTCATGTGTGTAGCACTTGGTTGTTATGTTTTAATTTTGACCAAGTTACACTGGATGTTCATTATAGTAAAGTATAAGATATTCAGTTTAGCTATATTGGTGGATGGTTATTGGTCACCTATTTCAATATGCACAAATATGGCAACTTTACCAAACAACTTTGATAAATCCGGGATTCTAACCTATAAAAAAATATAGATAATTTTAAGGTAACATAACCAATAAATCATTGTATTGTAGAAAAACAAAATACGTCCTGGAATCAAGTCTTTCTAATGTGACATAAACAAATCCCTAAGAATGTCAGCAGTAAGTAAACTAATTATAATCTGGTAGTTCAATTCATTGTAACTAATCCTAAGTAAGCAACTTCTTCCTCCCTTTGCGCATTGCCCCCTTCGATAATCCTTCCGCGCGTTCAATCAATGACCGTGTGCTAGGTGTAGTGTATAGTGAACTAACTTCCTTCTTCTTGTTCCGTGGTGCATTGCGCCAAACAGGTTTAACCTTATCATTCAATAATGAAATAAGCTGGTGAACCAATGCATTGTGTGGGCCACAAATTATGTCTAGCATCAACTCCATCCTGTATGATCTGAGTGAATCCTATGAGTAGATTTATCAGGCGATTTAGTGTTAAGAATCGTTATAATGATATTTTTACATCACGAATAATGAGAAGTGCGAAAATGTTTATTTAACAAACCTTGTTCCATTCGTAAAGTTCACGATCTTCTGTCCAACTTTCCATTAACTTAATAACGCACATGCCACAGTCAAAGCTACAGGAAAATAAATTACTTTTGCAATTAGGATGACAAAAACTTTTAACATGCTACGCCCAATTATTGAAACAAATCTAAAGAAGTCTCAAATTTGGGTTATAATTTTATCTCACTTGTTTGGTTGCTTTGGAACCCTAGCGTAGGAATGAGCTGGGCCGTACGGAGTCCGAACGAATGCAGGAATAGCAGTGCTTGCCATATCCTCACACAGTTTCCCCTGAAAACCATGGAACGAACATAGTGGAACAATATGCTAGCGAATTAGATAATATAGTTGTATATTAAATAAAAGAAGTATAGTATCTTACCACATATACATCGAGTTTATCTCGTTTGTCATCTTCTGGTGAAGAATGCAAACTATCAAGTATAACTATGCACTTCGCATTCACCTCAAATGCATATACCCACCAATGGCCCCTCCAACAATAAAAAAATAACCACTGCAGCAAACAGTACATATGAATGAGTTTGTCTCGTGAGTAAACAAAAAGAAAACCCCAAAAAACCTATTCATCTCCCTCGAGCATTCAATAACCAAACATCCTCGAATTATATGACAACCTATTTCCAACAGCATAGTATGGTAAAGTCAATCAACGTAATAACATGGGAAAATCCAATACCAAAATATGCAAATAAAAACACCCATAAGAAAAATTGGTCACAGTGACCCCCCGTTCCAGATTTAACCATGTATTTATTAGTTGAATCAAAAGCCCGGGTTAGGTCACGTATACAAATCGTGGTAAAATAATAAACAACCCGCATAAACTAATATCGGGTTCAAGGAGGATATAAACAGTTCAAAACAAAATAGCAACTCACCCAGTTTCTCTTTGCTGCTACTACCTTGTCAAAGAACCTAGTATCCTTACCAAAGCTTGGACTAAGACCAGCATAAATTGGTTTCACATCGTCAATAAATGAAGCAAGACTATCATTTCGTGTCACTGATTCCTGCAAACCCACACACATAGTAAGAATCCCAACAAAATCTTTTCCAAATTGTAATGAGAAGAATGTAATTACCAATATGCTTGGACACACGCAATAGAAATCTCGCTTGAATATAGATGACTCGGTGTCGTTTAAAGAGTAGCACATCCATTGAATTACCTACACAATTTATTTAGCTAGTGTAAGCTAAACCCCGATATAAAGATAGTGAATAAAAGCGCATGATTAAGTTTATATACTTACGCAGCTATTGACCCAACTGCGGGGTTTCAAGGTCCAGAAGTCCTTCCTTTGTAATACCATGTAGTCCCGCCCTTCATACTTAGCTAAATCTTGATCTTCGTCCAAGGACGAGCTAACTATCCATGTTCTTATTTGTTCCTCCTTAGTCTCCCCCAACTTTATATTTCTTAGGGTTGGATGAATTGAATGTATCGGGGAGGGGGTTGGAGTCTTTTCAAACTGAGTTAAACCGAGTGAAAAGCTCGGTCTCCCTGGACTCGGTGTATGGTAGCTTGATTTGTTTGGCAACACCGTTTGCAGGGGCTGTATGATGATGGCATTTGTTTCACGCCCCAATTCAACATTATTGAGTACTTGCTCAAATTCAAGACACTGAACGATCGAGATGTCAAATTCGCTGCAAACAAATGTGACATGAAGTTAGCTAAAATAACAAGTTATGCCTATTTAGATGGGTAATCACATGGCATGTGTATGAAAAATAAAGAAGATAAACATAGAGCAAGGTAATCCAAAAACCACTAACCGGTCAAAATCATAGTTACTGAGCTGTACAAGTGCTGCTGGCGGTGTGTGTGGAGATCTACTTTTAAGGTCAGTGTTTTCTTCTTGAGGACTACTAAGATTGCCCTTGACCACGGGATCTGCTTGTTTTACATCATGTGGCGGAGGCTGATGTTGGAATAACCGTATCCTTCTAGTAAGCGACACGTCGTCATCATCATCAGAATCTGGGACTACCAATGGTGCAGCATTGCTTCCTGGTAAATTTTCTCTTGGAATTGCTTTTTTGTTGCCGCATCTAGATCGGCTTCTGCTGACAGGCAACTTTTTCATCGTACCAATCTTGGATTCCTGTGGTGTAAATTCATCCATATCGTCATTTGCATCAAAAATACTGAAACTCTTCATCATAGATACTATCATTTGAATGAAAAAATAAACACACGTGATAATAACGCAAGTAATTCTAATTAACCAAAAGAGTTAAGAACTACATGCACATCACAACATGTTGCACACCAGCCAATGAAGGAATATACAAAGATTAAGAAGGATGCATGAAAATACTAACAAAAATGAATCACAAATCAACAATCAAGTTCAAAGCATAAACCCCTTTTAGCATCTTAAATGCATTTGTCTACATAACAAAGACAATCCAAATTAAGAATCAAAACCAACCATTGCAAACAACTCTCCCAATTTTCATTCCCAAACATCATCTATCAAAACCGAACATTCGATTCCATAATAAAGTTACCTTCCAATTATACAAATCGAAGATCTATGAATAAAAACAACCATCTAATCATATACTCGAGTAACGATCCAACAGGAAAAACTCTATCTATCATAAAAAACAACCATCCGAAACCCTACTAAAGTGAACAACCAAAACCCAACGAAAGTGAACATCCAATTCAAATTAGCGCATGAAATATCATGAAGAAAATAAATCACCTTATCCGCTTCCTTATAACTTTGCTGAGATGTAGTCTTGGCTTGGGTAGACGGAGATTTGTCAGTTTCCTTGCGAGGCCTTTTACACCCTCCTTTCTCGTTAACTGCTTTACTTGAGGACTGTTCCTTCTGTTTTTTCTCTTTCATTGCATTGTTGACTAGGCAACCCTGTGTGTTCAACATGGGACAACAAATAGATGGAAAAAACTAATGTGAACCTTATGGCGCAAGGCAAACAGAACAAAGTCGCAATCTATCATCACAACCAACCATCTAAAGCCTTACTATAGTGAACACCCAAAATCCTACTACATGCGAACATCCTCAATTACAACCACACCAATCATCAATGAAATCTATTTTCACATAATCAATCAACTTGGCAACCCCATAAAGCAATTCTTTCATACATAAAAAGCCATCCAAATAAAGATATCATACGTTATCTATCCAGTTCAGATAAGAACCTAATTAGAGCATCTTAAATCCATCTATTTACTTAACAAACTTGACTCAAATAAAACCTTAATAAAAATAAGGCACAACTAATGTTATCAAACAAGCCTTCAACATAAAATCATGTAAATATCGTTCATGGTAATTGGAGTCAGCTCTCCCACACGTTCATTAATAAACACCATATATCAAAACAAGCCATGCAGTCACATAATGAATTAACTTTACAATTTTGTAATGGCAAATTCTATGATAAGGATCAACCATCCTATCAAATAAGTAAGGATCCAATTAAATGAGCTCGCGAGCTAACATAAGGAAAGCAAATCACCTTTTACGCCTCCTTATAGCTTGGATGATGTGTAGTCTTCCCTTTGGTAGACGGTGATTGGTCAGGGTCCTTGCGGGGCCTTTTACACATTCTTTTCTCATTAACTGCTTTACTCGAAAAATGTTTCTTTTGTTTTCTCTTTTTTCTTGCATCGTTGACTATGCAATCCTGTGTGTTCGACATTGGGCAACAAAGAGATGAAAACAATCAACATGAACCGCCAATTTGCATTTTTGTTCAACTAGATTATAAAAAATGCATTATTAGAGATTAAACATAACATAGCCGGCCTTCTTATCAAGTTCATTAGTTGTCCATTCAACAATCCAAGGCTCGGGTACTTAACATCCATGCAACAGACCATGCTTTAAGCGCTGAAAGTACAAAACCTATACAGAAATAACTTAAATTTTAAGAAGTACACCTACAGTCGTACATGGGTTTTAAATTTAAGTAATTTATTGCCATTACCAGCAACACGAACATGCACCCGCCGCATGTTTCCCGGTTCTCGTCTTGGAATTTCCTTATCGCATCTCGCAGTCACTTTAATATGTGATACGGCCAATGAAACCTTCTTGGGTTCGAGACATCCAATATCGGAGGGAATTACCATGGAGAAATAGTCTGCTGACTTGTGGGGTTAAGAAACATCTTCAACACAACCATGATAAAGTATCTTCTAAAGGTCATCCTCTGTTGCTCGGTCTCCATCGGACAAGCAAAGACAAAGTCCCGCAGTTGGGTTGTAGTTTTCTTCTGAAATTCTTTCTTAATTGCCAAATGCGATTCATTTTTTTCTGCAATTCGGGGATTGGGTCCCCTGCCCGAAACGAAACAGTTTACCACAATCAATACGTATCAACATCGGAAAAAGCATTACCATACAGCAAAAAGCTTTACATCTTACATAATTTACACTAACCTCGAGAAGGTATGCCGAATACATTGTCGATAAGTTCTGCAGTAATGCAAATGTCCCCGGCGTCGACCCTGAGAGTGTTTGTCTCCACGTCATAAGCCCTAGCTAGTTGGAGCATGATGCTCTGCTTCACATGCCATTGTGGCACCTTGCACAGGAAATCAAATCCAATAGCCTCAATTCCGGTCAACTTAGCTTGCTCATTATGTCATTCCAAGTGGGTAAATAAGTTGTTAATGTAGCAAGTGAGCAACGCGTCTCGACTAGTTTCTGTAGAACAAAACAAATATGGATCAGCAGAACATCATAAAAAATACCCATATATGTTCATTTATTCATGTAATCAATGGGATACCTTTTTACCATCTGAGTTTGTCTTGGGCCGGTTTAGAGATTGGTTTGTTCGAGCACCGTGATAATTTACTCACGCAATAGCCCCCTTGCAATCTAAGTCGTTAACTCTTGCAAAGGAGGCAAGTAACCTGCAGCCAAATAACGTAAATTATAGCATATTATTATTCCAATTGATGTCACCTTAATTATTGGAGCTATATGGCACGACAATATCATACTGATATATCGAGGCAGATAAGAAAATATTGACCTCAAAGACTATAGCGTTTTTCTTATATCTGCTATGTTATTGGAGAGATATAAAGTTCAAACCTCAAAATTTCCCTTTTGTAACCATATATAATTAACATAAAAAACCAATTCATGAAGACATAAGAGCAAATACAAAATCCAACTGTCCAACCACAAATTTAAGTAATGAACCATATAAATATGGCCAATGTCTATCAAGTACACCAACCATCCAATACCCTATTAGAGCGACCATCCAAAAGAATTAAAAACTACGAGCACATCACAGCATGTTTCACAAATATAAAGAAGGATGCATGAAAATACTAACAAAACTAAACCAAAAATTATCATTCAAGTTCAGTTCATAACCCCTTTGAACATCTTAAGGACGTATAAAATGTCGTATAAAGCAATATAAATGTCGTGAAAATTAATATCTAAGAAACACTAAAGCAAGGGGTTTCACCTCCTAGCAATTAAGGACGCCTGTCTTGTAGAAACCTTGAACCTGGGATAGTAAGATTGCTTTAATGCTTCCTGTGGCACACACCAAAAAAATAAATAATAAGCTTATATTGTGAAGTTATCCTGCTCGTGTAGCTGGAAGCATGACTTAAGCACAATAAATAAAAACATAGCCAAATTTAGTTTACACAAAACAACATGACACAAGGATGCACCTCAAGTCCATCAACCCTTTCCTTATATCCATACAGCAGATTACCTTGTTAGAGCCTCATAATGCAATTTTGCCGTCTGGGTTTAAAAATCCTAACGGTCCAAGCCTGAGATGAAAATTATTTTAAATTTATTACAAACCTATAACAACAAGTTCAGGTAATTCTTTGGCTGCAGTGGCAAGAGCAACATAGCAGGAATTAGAAATTGTTCAGACTTGAGAAAATTTGCAAAACTGACCATCCAATATCCTACTAAAGTAACCATCCAATAAATATCAACCAATTTTCAACGATGGTCAGCCAGTATACGTCACGTTGCATGCACATGGTCCACACAGGAACAGACAAAAAAATTTTTAAATTTAACTCATATAAACACGATCCCAAACTTTTTTGACATTTCCCGCGCTAAAATAAAATAATCATGAACGGTAACAACCTAAACTAGCTACAAAAATGGCTTCTACTGCTATTTCACCATGGTTAATCACGCATTTCATCAACAAAATCTATCTATAATCAAACATGCAACCGTGATTACCAATAAAAAAAATGAACAACCTCACCCACTTAGCTTAGATGGTTAGGATTCTTCTGGTCATGATGTTCGTTGTATTTCCGGTGAACCGTTGACTAGCAGGCGGCTATTTCTTCAAGGTCGGCTGCTCTGCTGCTCAGAGACAACAGGGCCCATTCGCGGAGTACTCTGAAGATGCTTGGTTCGACTGTGAGATCTCCCTGGCGGCAGTTCTGGTCGGTGGCGTCTCGCCTAGCGGCTCAATTGCAGCGAAGGCCGGATGTTCAGCGACGGCGCCGTGCTTGAGGGCAACGAATAAGTCACTTGCATTCACCTGTGACCTTCCTTGGTTGCAGGTTGTGGGGCTCAGGGTTCTAGCACCGTCACGGGTCTCTGTAACGAATTGGTAGGATTTTGGTGGGGGGAGGAGAAACGACGAAACAAAAGGGATTTGGGATTTGGGGAAAAAGTGGAAATAGCAGAAATCTAGTGGTGTGTTAAGGTAAACAGCCATAATAGGATTAGGGTTAATTTTCTCCTTTAATTTCAATTGGGCCTAATAAAGAGCCCATTGTAGGCATTGTATACATATTTCATTGTCTCCCTAGTGGGACTCAGTACTACTAGGGAGCCAATGGTCTAAGTGTACAATGTGTACAATGGACTATTGAGTTACAAAATGAACACACCATCTGAGTACTATGGATAATAAACATCCCAGGTCATGAAACCACTCATCCCAAAAGTTTAAACTGATTTTGGGGTTCACCAAGGATTGAACTATTGACCTTTCGGATCTAAAGCTCTAATACCATGTCATGATACCACTCATCCCAAAAACTTCATCTAATGGAAAAGAGTAACACTAATGGTTATATCTCTAATACTCCCTAAATCTCCATTGTACACATTGTACAAATATTTCATTGGCTCCCTATACTTTCTCATAAAAATAATATAGTAATGGTCAACATTAATCACAAATTTGAAAAATAAGAGTAACCTAAAACAGCAACTCCATATTCACATAACATGAATTTGGAGAAACCAACCTACACACCTACCCCAAATCGAAACCCCCCCAAAACCTTAGTCAGCCTGGATTGTTGCACTGAACACCAACGTCCACTCCACCCACATTCCCGACCGTTTTACTGACTAGAAGCCGCGCCTAATGGCCACTATAATGCATTCGAAAGAAGCACTCGATGCTCTCCATAATGCCATTGACGCCGTCATTAGCCAGCAACGATAGTTTGCACGCAATGGAATTGTCATCGAGATCGCACGCACCTTCATCCCGCAAGTTCGGCCACATCCCAAAGCCGCGAACCAAAACTCTGTATTTCCAAGGACATCTCCATTAGAAGACACATGCATAAAAAGACACTTCCATTAAAAGATACACGCATAGCAAAACATACCCAGAGGACACATCCGACGTATTAGAAAGACACACTAGATACGAATTAGGTGGCAGTAGAGCAGCAACATGCGACGAAAATGGAGAACATGAGTCCGCGTCCTAGCGACAGCAATAGATTTCACGCCCACGAGATGAATGCTGAAGGAGGTGGAGCATCGACCGACCCGTCGGAGAAGACGAATCCGTGGCGGCATCTTTGATAAGGATCCAAAGCAGAGGCAGCAGCAAGTGCCGTCACGGTTGACGTGGATGGCTTCCTCGCGCGCAACGACAGCATTTTCTTCGCTGAAGCACTGGACGGCGCTGATTAATGTTAGTTGTGGGAGAGAAGATGACTAGGGAAAGAGATGTGGAAATCGTCGCCTGTAGAAGAAGCTCGCCAATGGTATGGAACTAGAGAAGTGAAACATAATGGTGGAAAACTAGGCATTAGGAGAAACGGTGATTTTTTGAATTGATCAGGGTAATTAGAGTAAAAGCTAGATAATTGGGTAGATAATTTTTTGGTAATTTGAGTTTTTGGATCCAGCCAATTAAGAGTTGGCATAAATTTGTTGGACTCCTAGTTAGTTACTCAGCAAAATTCTTAACACGTATGTTTGACTCCTTAGTCCATTTATAGCTCGACCCGTATTCGATGTTTGCTTACCGTTTACCCAATCTTAACCTATTTTGTTTTCCATTCAAAAAGTCGTAAATTCCCAAAAAAAAAAAGTGGTGTGACATATGATTAGACATCTCTTTGATATTATAACATAATTTGTGAACCTTAATCAATTGAAATCTATATTGACATCCAAATTGTAAAACCTTAATCTCCAATACACAAAATATAGGTTAGGATTTTATAAATTTTTGGGGCTCAATATAAATTTCAGAAGGCTAAGGTAAACAAAAATAATGTTATAGTGTCAACTAGAAAAGCAATGATAATTAAAGACACAGTGAAAGGGAGATCGGGATTAATGATTCCAACATCCGATGCAAAATACAAAAACATTAAAAATGGCTACAAAATATATTAAAAATTAAAATAAATCTCTCTGAAATTAGATTTAATGGTTTCAATAAATATTTTCTGCACTCAGTCATTTCTTTGAATCTAAATTGATGATGAAATTCTAAATTAAGAATAAGGAATGTTACGATAAAAAAAATAAAATATTTATTTTCTGTGAGAAGCATCCATTTACTATTTTACGAAAAAACAAAAACAAAGAATAAATTAAATATTTATTACCAAAATCAAAGTACCTAAAAATAATTACCAAATTTTTCTTATCATGTCCTTTGCAAAATTGAAGTGCAGGGTAGTCATTTGCTAATTTTTTTTATATAAAAAAAAATTAGTATAATGCAATGAAATTGATAAATAGAAAAAAATTTTACTACTATGATGTTAACATAAAATGTAATATGCGTTTTACCTATTTATAATTTTTTTTGTTCATGAAATTAAACAAACACAACCTGCATTTTTTCTTTTTGAGAATTTTTAAAGTGTCAGAAAAAATTTTTAAAAGCATAAAACGCAAGTTGCATTTTGTGAATGAAAAAATATTTTAAGCAAGAGTGTTGCCTATAAATATGAAGCGGGACTCATTTAAAGTTCTTCACTCCACTTCTACTCCTCCTAATCATCTTTCTTGCAGATACGTCATAGTAGTGAATTTTTTTGCAGTTAGTTGTGTCAAAGAAGTTGGGTTATGTGAGGTAGAAGTTATGGAAAGTATTGCAAATTTGCAATTGTATAGAGTTATGTGAATGTCTGTTTTTACATGAGTTTTATAGAGTTGTAAATGGTCTTTGTGATAACATATAAAGTCATATTTCGAAAAGGGTGAGCAACATTTTATACAGAAATCCTGTACAAGTATTTGGTATGCTGATACAGTTTCAAATAATGCCCATCAATGACGATGCAAGTATGCAGCAGATGTTCTATATTTATCAACAATTCTGATTTCACGTGCCGATGATAGAGTTGTACGTTGAGTTTGAACAACAGTCGAGACTGGACGCGGTTGGCAAGGAGGTCACTGTCGATGACCTCGAGAATATAGATTGGGAAGAAGCTAACAACGACAGTAAAGAAGAGTTCGAAGCCAACTATGAAGTCGATGACGAAAACGATGATGGAGACTTGGTAGGCAATCCGGCGGTACAAAATGAGGTGCAAACGATTGTAAGTCAGCACCCCTTTGGCGTTCCGTCTTTTATGCGGACTTTGGATCTCAAAGTCATGCATGCCCCAGAATTTTCTGAGTAAGCGAATATGGGTATGTTATGATTATTAATTCAAGTTACCACTAGTGTGTATTTTATTTGTCTTCTCTGACTGATGGTGGTGCGCATGTTGTAGGTGAGGGCAACGTTGCGGTGAAAGATGGTGAGTTTAATGTCGGAATGAAATTTGGTTCTAAAGAGTCGGTGATATCTGCAATCAAAAGCTATACTATCTCTAGAGGAGTTGATTACACTGTGTATGAGTCTGAGTCGCAGACATTCTATGCGAAATGTAAGGGTTATGGTGCAGGATGCGATTGGCTTATTCAAGCTAGCTTGAATCGAAAGAAAGTTTGTTGAGAGATCAAGAGTTACAATGGCAAACACACATGCACAATAAGCACTATTTCATAAGACCATGCCAAGTTGGACTCAGACACAATTGCAAATGCTATTAGGTCGTTGGTTGAAGCACACCCATCGATCAAGGTGAAGTCTATTATTGCAGAAGTTCAATCTATGTTCAACTACACTATACGTTACCGCAAGGCTTGGTTGGCAAAGTAGAAATCTATGGCAAAGATTTTTGGTGATCGGAAAGTTTCTTACCAGATTCTGCCAGTATGGTTGAAAGCAATGATTGCGAAGATGCCAAGGTCTCGTGTTCAAATCAAAACGCTCCCCGTTTACCGTAAGAGTGAGGAGGTTCAAGGTGTAAGAGTTCTCCATCGTGTTTTTTGGAGCTTTTATCCGTGTATTATAGCATTCAGACACCACAAGCCATTGGTGCAGGTTGATGGCACACACCTATACGAGAAATATAAAGGTACACTTCTAGTGGCAGTTGCACAAATAATGTGTTCTTCAGATAACGTAGGATCACGAACCATTTTTTATTATAAAATAAAACCCTAAACCTTCTATTCTTCTTCTTCTTCTTCTCACACTTTCTTCAAACCATTTTCCTCCTTCAGCGCACACTCTCTCAATGGAACCCACTCACCCTTACGTTTTGTTAAACTCTTTCCTCTTTCACCTGCGTTTTTCAATTTAAAGGTCCTCTCAGCACCCTCGACGAACATGTATCGCGCATGTATACACGGTGCTGACAATCACAACCTGTGTTTGGGGACTTTCCAAGACGGTCAACACAGCAAGTTGCAGGGAGCTGGGACACGTTTCATCCACAACATGGCCCTCCCTGACAAACGCAAGCTGCGTTTTGCAGCTGCTGCAGCTTTTACTTTTTATGTATCATAAAAAACGTAACCTGCATTTTTCAGGTTACTGTGTATCGCAAATCCACATTTGGGGATTACACGCCTTGCACCAATAATATTGCATATCACCATTTATAACTCCATTAATAAATTAATTTCTGGTAGTCATTCAATTGTCATTAAATGAAAAAATAAGTGTTTGGTCATATCACTATTTTTGTAATAAACTAACATGATTCTAGGACTGTCAAACTAATTAGTGATGCGTGAGCATCTTATCTATCTTTTCCTAGTGAATTTGTACTTAAATTGTTGAGTTTAATTAAGAATTAACTATATTTTAGCCACTATGGATGCTATTTTGAGTTTTGTGCAATACTGTTTATTTTAGGTAGCATTCGGCAGAATTTGATGAAGTTTCTGCAACACAAGAATCAAAGGAGATGGCTGCGAGGAGCGACGCACACGCGTGCGCGTGATCTAAAAGTATCCATGGCGACGCGTACGCGTGATTTGAAGATTTGCTCAGCGACGCGTTCGCGTGACTGACGCATCTGCGTTACTTGCGAAGAAGACCAGCGACGCATACGCATGACGTGCGCGATCTACAGAAATTACAGAAATCGCTGACGTGGATTTTGGGCCGCCTTTTTGAACCAGTTTCCAACCCAGAAAACACAGATTAGAAGCTGCAGAATGGACAAATCAAGTGATCCCCACCCATCAGCGGAAGACTTGTCGATTAATTCGAATTTAAATTCAAATCTGATTTTTAGGAAAAGATATTAATTTTAGATAATTATATTTTAAATTTATTAGGATTAGTTATAAATAGGAACTCTGTACATTTAGACACAACATATTGATACCAGAACCCTTATTTTTCCTCTCTGAACCATGAGCAACTAATCCTTCATTGTTAAGGTTAGGAGCTCTGTCTATTTGTATGGATTTATTCGTTTGATCTTTCTAATTTAATCCATGTTTAGATTTATATTTCAATAATTGTTTTCGCTATTTATTTTATGAATATGGGTGGAACGGAAGTATGACCCATGTTCTAATTGAGTTCTTGTAAAACATGGAAAAGCTCTTTACTTGAACAACAGCTGGAAAACATATTATATTGAATTTCTAATTGTTTGTATTTAATGGGATACGTGACATATAATCCCCTTATTTTTGGATAATTAGGATTCTTTTGGCATATAAACTAGAAATTGATCATTACCCTCTAATTGGAATTAATTGACCAAGGAATTGGCAGTTAATGAATTTTAGAGGAGATTAGGAAGGTCTAAGGAATTAGGGTCTAGTCACATATAATTTGTCATGAAATTAAATCTTGCATGATTAAATTAATTAATAATAAAAGTTAATCCGGAAAATAGATAACTCTGAAACCTTAACTACTTTCTCAATATTTTATTCTCAACTTATTTATCTACCTTTCTGAAATTCTCAAATTACTTTTTAATGCTCTTTGAACTCTTAACACTATTTTCTGCTTGTCTAACTAATCCTATCAAACGCTATTGTTGCTTAATCTATCAATTCTCGTGGGATCGACCCTTACTCACGTAAGATATTACTTGGTACGACCCGGTGCACTTGCCGATTAGTAGTGTGGGTTGTAAAATACCGCACCAATTAGTCCGGTCTATTTAGACTCAGTCCGTTAAGTTTGTGGGTTAAATGGGTTGGACCGTTTAA
Organism: Arachis hypogaea; assembly: GCF_003086295.3. Taxonomy (NCBI): domain Eukaryota; kingdom Viridiplantae; phylum Streptophyta; class Magnoliopsida; order Fabales; family Fabaceae; genus Arachis; species Arachis hypogaea. The sequence goes on from NC_092048.1 coordinate 135,694,077, forward strand.
TCCCGCTTCATTTGCGTGCCATAATTTTTTAGTTCAGATCGTTTATGGTCAGCCCGATGGGTTAAACGGGGCAACCCATTTATTCTTTTATTTTAATTTTTTGAAAAATATTTTGACAAAAAATACCATTTTTAGGTCAAAAATCTTTTAAAAAAATAATATTTTTTAGTTGATGGGTTGGATTTTCGGGTCGAATCGGGAGAAATATCGGCTAAAGATGCAACTATTTTTGATTAAAAAAATATAAAAAAATAAACGGGCCACCCGTTTAGTCTGCGAATTAGCCCGTTTAACCCGTAATTTTTTTCGGCTTAATTGGATTTAGCCCGTTTAACCCAAAATTTAAACGTGTTTAATTTTAGAGACAAAGTCCATCCATTTAAATGGATAAACCGTAAACGGACTGGTCCGATGAATTTAACCCATTTTGACGGTCCTACATGATTCTAATTTGCAAAACTGATGTAGGATTTTATTTTATTTTTATCAAAAAAGTTGATATAGTAGAGAATAATGAATAAAAAGAACACGAAAAAAGAAAAATTACAGAATTCAAACCTAACAATAATCTCTATTGTTAATACAATGACTCTATTTAAATTCAACAATAATCTTTATGAAATTATGATTATCTTTATATGTTAACATGTCTTCTGAAAAAATTTAAACTTGAATTATAAAGATGTAAAGTATTCTATCAGAACCTACAATCAATATAAATGAAAATTCATAAATAGAGTTAATATTTAAAAAATGATAGACAAATAAATGTAAAAGCACAGAATGGAAAACAAACATATACAAATGAATTTTTTTCAAATTAATTTTCAATTCAAAGTTTAAAATTTGAATACAAAAATTTGCGTATTAAACAAATAATAATTATTTATATAATTTATCTAATTAATTAACAATTTGAATACAAAAATTTGCGTATTAAACAAATAATAATTATTTATATAATTTATCTAATTAATTAACTAAAATAAAAAAAAACCATATAAATATGTTCCGGCTACCGCTTAGATCCCACTGCTTTATTTTAGTCATTGATGTTGTGTTTTCTATTTTTATAGTCTCATTATACATGTATTTTCTGTGTTCGCTATTCAATACTTTTCAGCGATCTACTATCTTCCATAATTTTTCTCTTCTATATCCATTACTTCAACATCGATAATCACTATAAATTCCACGACCACCATCGCCATATCATTGTCACCACCTCATTTATCGCTGTAACACCCTATTATCATCATTGGCATTTTTTCTACTGCGATGACTTTTTAGAATATTAGAACTATGAGATATACTGACATTGTACAATAAATTCTCTATTTTTTGTGTGTATATAAATTCTATAATCTGCACCTCTAACTTAAATTAGGAACAAGAATAAAAAAATAGAATCAGTGAATTGAAAAAAATATAGAAGAAGAGGAAGCAAAAATGATAAAAAAAAGAACAAAATCTGAAAAAGAGAAGAAAAAGAAAAAATAAAAGAAATGATTTTTTTTTTAATTTCGAATTCAAAATTTAAAACTTGAAATTTCATACTTATACATTATGTGAAATGCATAAAATGATGTTGATTGACTAAGACGGAAGAATTGTTGAGAATTAACTTGATGCAAGAAACGTCAGAATTTTACTACTAAAAATATTTGTTTTATGTATTTAATTGGGTGTAAAAAAAATTGAATAAAATTATTTTTAGCTATGTTTAATAATTTTTAATAGTAAAAATAATTTTTTTTTGAGAAACTATAAAAAAATATTTTTACATAATAAATAAAAAATATTTTTATATTATTATATTTAAACATAATTAATAAATTAAAATATTTAAACATTAAATTATTTTTACTTTATTATAAATCTTTTAAAAAAATAATTCGAAAAAAAACCCACCCAAACAAATCTTATAAAAATGTTATAGGATATATTTATATTTTTATTTTATATATTTATAATATCTTACAAACATTTTAATTCCAATCATCTAATAACAGGAGTTTTTTATTTTTATAAATTAAATAAATATAATAATTATCAAAATAAATAATTTTAAAAATATTTACTAAAATAAATATTTTTTTTATCTCGAGATAATTTTACATATATTTCGTTTATCGTGTAAATGAAATAATACAGATATATGCGATACGTGTCTCGTTTACAGTGTAAACGAGATATATGTATTTTAAAAAAATTGAAAATAATAAAAAAATATTAATAATCTAAACTTTTGACATGCAATTAGTATATAAAAAAGTTAGTAAAAAAGATTAAAATTATATGTTTGATCAATTTTAGTCCTTTTAAATGACAGGGAATTAGGGATTAACATATTTGGAAACTATTAAACTGTTCATTGTTGATACGGTTACCTCTTTTCTAACTACCCACGGTTTAAAAATTTTAAAAATAATTTAAATACACGTGATTTATTTAATGACTCATTTAATGCATGTCACTACTCTATTAATATATAATATGAAATCTTTTTTATTTAAATTATATTTTAAATTTGTATGTACAATAAAATTTATATGTACTCTCGTACAAAAAACTAGAAGGAGTGAGTAAATATGGAAGAGAGCAAATATGTTACCCACTATTAATAATGAATAGTTACAAATATATTTCCAGCACATTATTAATATATTTGTTTCTTCTATATTCACTTACTTTTTTTCGTTTTTTTTGGTTGTACGGGAGTACATATAAATTTTATGGATAGTTAGAAAAGAGGTAATCGTATTAATAGTGAACAGTTTAATGATTTCCAAATAAACATGTTAATCCCTATCGTTTAAAAAGAACTAAAATTAATCAAATATATCCATTTAATCTCTTCTACCAAGCCTTTTTATGTACTAATTGCATGCTAAAGTTTGGATTATTGATATTTATTTACATTATAAACGAGATAAATATCTGTCGCATACATCTGTCTTATCTTGTTTATAGTGCAAAATTATCTCGTTTACAATATAAATGAGATAAGAGAGATATTTTTTTCTGTAAATATTTTTTAAATTATTTATTTTAGTAATTATTACATTTATTTAATTTATAAAAATAAAAATCCCTAATAATAGTATACCATATTACTTTAAAAGTAGTCACAAAAAAAAAAAATTACTTAAGAAGTAATTTAAAAGAGAGTGAATCAACTAGGGGAGCACCCACCAAAGCATTCTTATTCCCTCGCTCGTTGATCAGCAATAAAAGCATGAAGCACTCCTGAGCGAAACCTCGTCATTGTGATTTGTGAACGCCGCGAAGCAGCAGATCACAAATTCGCTCCCAATATAACCCTCGACAGCTTTTAACTGAACCTCTACCTAGGGCACGGCACGGCACACAGCAATTTCACCACCACTAACATTGAAAACCAATAATAACTGAATTCCAAACACAATTCACGTAACCAACCCTTACAATCTTAATCTTATTCTTCTTCTTCTCTTTTCCATGGCGGATCCCGCCTCCTCTCCCGCCGTAACCCTAGAACCCAAACCCCAGCACACTGAATCACAACCTGATCCAGCTCCACCTTCCACATCCCTATCTCAATCTCCAGCTCCCGCAAACCCTAATCCCAATCCCACTCTGCTCTCCGCGCAACCGCCCGCGCCGCCGTTGCAGCAGCACCATCCCACCTTCTCCTACGTGCCTCCTCAGGTCTCCGCTGGACCTCCCTTCGCGCCTCCCGCCGCCCCCTCCTTCCGGCCGCTGCCTCCTCAGGCACCGCACTTCTCCCCGTTGCCAAATCCATCCGGAGGCGCCGCTCCGCCGAGCCTTGCCTACCAGAATCCGTCGATTCCACCTCCTGGTGTTAGCTCTGCGGCTGCAATGGCTCCCGGCGTCGCCTCTGCTGCCGGTGGCGTTGCGGTTCCGGTGTCTGTGCCGCACATGCAGCCAATGATGTCGTATCAGGTTCCTCCCGGCCAGCCCGCCATCCCAACCCTGAGACCGCCCTACGCGATGCCAAACGGTTACGCCGCTATCCCGGGTGCTCCTCAAACGGCTGTACCTCCCGCTGGTGGGTTTTGTTGCTTCCATAGTTCAACTGTTTATTATTGTTAATTGCTCAATTATTATTATTTTTGTTGTTGATATTTTGTGATTATGCGTGTTTGTGCATTTAGTGCTTGTTCCGAATCGTTGATGTCAATGTGATATGTTTTTGCTTGCGTTAAGATTGATAGTTAGTAGTACTTTACTAGCACTTTGAAATGTAAGGAGGCTGTTGACTGTTTCAGCAAAAGACAAGGAAAAGAAAACCTTTTTTTTTTTACTGGTACATCTTATAATAATTCAGGATTTCGTAGTGTGGGAGGAGTTTGTTTCAGATGAATTGGGGAGGGATTAAGAAAAGTTGTTGTTGGTCGAGAAAGGGGTATCGATGACAGGATGTTTTCTCCTACAGTGTCTTGACTCTCTTGATTGAATTCGGTGAGAAAGGTTGGGAGGCTTCATATTGCTTACAGACCTACATCTACAACAGTACAACTCGTTTAAATTTGGTATGCACGTGTTTGCCAGGTTTCTTGCTTTGTCTTTTACTAAAATTGGAAATGAAAGTTTACAAAGAGTGATACTCACAATGGGAAAATAATATTTGTTCTTCTGTCGATGTAAATAATATATGGTTGTGTCATGCTCATTTTAGTAGGCTACTTTGTGCTAGTTGTAAGAGTACTTTCCCTTCAATGGTTTTATGAATTCCAGAAGTCGACCATGTTTGCAACTGAATGCACGTTGGCCTTGTGTGCTAAGGTATTGCAATCTTTTCAATTCTCTATCTTTCCTCTATTGCACTTTCATTTCCCATTTTTAATGCTGCGAGTTAAAAGAAAAACTTAGAATTCAACTAGAATTTCTTCTTATTTAAACCAAGCGTACATGAGACGAGGATAGTCTCATGTCACACATGTGCTTTGGTTGATGGGATAGTTTGAGAAGCCCACTATATTACAAGTGATCTAGAAAAGGTAAGTGCTTTCTACATAACCGTAAATTTCAAACTCGATAGTATTTCTTAATGTTTTCTTCAGGTTGTCATTTCAGCTGGTGATTGTTGGCTGTGCTGCCATCTCTATTATGCTTTTGATGTGTGGTAACAGCATTCCATTGTTCTTGTCGCATTTTTCCACATATATCCTTAGTGTTGTATTGATTAGGTTATAATGCACATCCATTTATGACCCTTTCTAATATATTTGCATAGATGTTTTTGTATATCTGTACAGGAATGCCTCGTTATCCTCCTCCATATGGAACTATGGTTCGTCCTGTATATCCTCCTCGAGTACCTGGAGCGGTTAATGTTCTCCCGGTATCACGTCCCCCTGTTGCAGGGGTACCTCCAGTTCGCCCTATTATTCCTCCTGTTGTCAGACCTGTGGTTGCTCCTAGTGTTACTCCAGCTGAGAAGCCACAAATCACGGTTTATGTTGGCAAGATTGCACCTACTGTGGAAAATGATTTCATGCTTTCTATTCTTCAGGTAAGTTGTGACTATTTTGTCCTTGTGTCTGGGGAGTGGAGGTTTTTTTTATATTTTTTTTTGGTATACAACATTTATTAAGACAGTTTTCTTTCTCTGAAGTTATGTGGACCAGTTAAGAGCTGGAAACGTCCTCAGGATTTATCGAATGGAACGCCTAAAAGCTTTGGCTTTTGTGAGTTTGAGACTGATGAAGGGGTTCTTCGTGCCTTGCGTCTTCTTACTAAATTAAATATTGATGGGCAAGAGCTAATGGTATATCTTCATTTTCATAGCACTTCTTTCTTTTGCTGTTGTGTTTACATTAATCTTGTTATCAAATTACTTGAAATTGTCTGTCACTATGAATGATAAAGGGTTAACTCGGTATTTTATTTGTCATTATACAGTTGTTCCTGCAATCCTTTTGCTTTGACAAGAGCTGTGGTTGTCTAAAAAAACTGAACTTGTGCATTACTATTCTCCATTTTCTTTTTCTGATTGGTTCTATATCTGAGCCATGCATCCTTTTATATTTGGTTGACAGCTGAACATCAATGAAACTACGAAAGAACATCTGAAGCGGTATGTTGCGAAAAAAACTGAAGATTCAAAGAAAAAAGAAACCCAGGTAGCAGGTGCTGAAAAAGATGATGAAGGTGCACAACCTTCTGATGGTGGTGGGAAATCTGATGCCGAGGACTCAAAGAAAGAGGATAGTGATTCACATAACAAGGAATCCCTTGATTTCGCTACCTTCGGCATTGTCACTGATGATGATAGGGAAGCTGATCGAGAGGCTTTGGAAAAGATTACGAACATGATAGAGGAGAGGTTGAAAACAAGACCTTTGCCTCCACCGCCTGCACAGACGCCTGGTGATGGCTCTGCAATAACTTCAGAACAACCAGCTAAAACAAGAGATGGAGATTCTGATGAGGCTATGGGGAGGAATGGTGAGATTTATTGTAGACAAAAGTCGCATTATCTATTTCTTTTGATACGTTGAGATCATATTATATCAATGAGATACATTGTCCTCTGCAGTTCTTTCTTTTATTGCTTTTCCCTCCCTTCTGAAAAATTTATCAGGAGATTACTGTTCAATTTTTGTAGAAGGAAATGAAGATAAAACTGAAAAAGATGCAAACAGTGACATCAAACAAACTAGTGAACATGATAAGCCTGAGACCCCTGATAGAAGGCATGACAGGAGAAGCAGAGAGAGGGACCGAGATAGGGAACTAAAACGGGAAAAGGACAGGGAGCTTGAAAGATATGAACGAGAAGCAGAGAGGGAACGTATTAGGAAAGAAAGGGAACAAAGAAGGAGGATTGAGGATGCTGAGCGTCAGTATGAATCATGTTTGAAAGAGTGGGAGTATCGAGAAAGGGAGAAAGAGAAAGAGCGCCAGTATGAAAAAGACAAGGAAAAAGAAAGAGAACGCAAACGGAGAAAGGAGATACTATATGAAGAAGAAGATGAGGACGACGATTCAAGGAAGCGGTGGCGTAGAAGTGTATTAGAGGAGAAGAGAAAGAAGAGATTGCGTGAAAAGGAAGACGACTTGGTTGACAGACAAAGAGAAGAGGAAGAAATTGCCGAGGCCAAGAAGAAGGCAGAGGAGGATCAGCAACGGCAACAGCAGAGAGATGCACTGAAACTGTTATCTGACCATTCTATAAATGGTGGTGAAAAAGCCATGGCTACTGAAGAGGCTGCCAATGAAGTAAAAAATGTTGTTACAGAACACAATAATGCAGTTGATTATAATCATGAAGGCCATATAGGTAATTTTTATAAGCCTTATTCTCTGTTATTTCTTTTACTCTCTCGTTGTATTAACAATCGGATGCTTTACATGGCAGGTGATGTCAATTCACTAAACGCTATGAATGATGAATCAGGCATGGCATCTGTCTCAGAAAATGATGCACGATCAAGTGCAAATGCTCCTGCAAAGAAGTTGGGATTTGGTCTAGTTGGGTCCGGAAAAAGAACAACTGTCCCTTCTGTTTTCCACGAGGAGGAGGATGATGATGCACACAAGGACAAAAAAATGAGGCCTTTGGTTCCAATTGATTATTCAACTGAGGAACTGCAAGCTGTTCAACCTACTGCCGCTGGGCCAACACCTCCAAATTTGGCTGCTGCTGCAGAATTTGCAAAGCGTATATCCAGTGCTAATCTCAAAGAAGAGAAGCTTGATGGAGAACGAGATAGAAGTAAGCGTTCAAGTGAGAAGTCTAATCACCGAGACAGGGACAGGAGTGATGAAGATGGCACCCACAACAGAGATGACCACAAGGAGAAAACTGACCGTGACAGAGATCGAGATCATGGATTGGACAAAGTAAAGACCTCGGATAACAAGAGACTCTTGGATGCAAAACAGTTAATTGATATGATTCCAAAGACCAAGGAGGAACTGTTCTCGTATGAGATAAACTGGGCAGTGTATGACAAGGTATGTGATTCTTAACTGTGGATGCATTTGGACTTGTGCGATTACTTGCTCTTGATATATCTGGAAGATGTTTGTTTACCTCTTTCCCATATGGTGCTGGATAGAAGATGGGTACAAGCCCTATTTTTAGGGGTGGTAGGGGCGGGTTTTGGTGTGGGAAGAAAGGTTGAACATATTCTGGTTTCTGTTAGAGTATATTTTTGGCATCGTTATTGGGGGCACCATATGAAAAGTGTTGAAACTTTTAAAAGTTATGAAGATTCTGTAGAATGATTTTACAAATAACTTACCACAATACGTTTAGAAGGAACACCATAACCTATTCTTCATAGTCTATTTTGTGCATTTTTTTAAGAATTGCAAAACATTAATAACTGGATAGAGTGCACAATGGATGTACTATGGAGTATTGACTATGGATAGAGGAGTCCTAGACAATATTTTTGGGATTGAAATTTTTGTGCTGATTGAGTTTAAAAATTTCTTGCATTTATTGTCATTTATATTTTGGTGGTTTGTCTTTGTGTTGTGTAGCCGATAAGAAAAAAGAAAAGTTCATTGTGCTCCAAATTGTTGACTTAATATCTTATTTTTCAGCATCAGTTGCACGATAGAATGAGACCGTGGATTTCAAAGAAGATCAAAGAGTTTTTGGGGGAAGAAGAAAATACATTGATAGATTACATTGTTTCCAGTACACAAGAACATGTGAAAGCATCCCAGATGCTAGAACGTCTTCAAATAATTTTAGATGAAGAAGCTGAAATGTTTGTTCTCAAGATGTGGAGGATGCTTATCTTTGAAATTAAGAAGGTAGAGACGGGGCTTGCTTTGAGGACGAAATGATGATTTCTCTCAGGATTTTAAGTTTAGAGTTCTGCTGGATTGAGATTTTTACCACCGTCCCCATGTCTTCATCCTAAATTGTAAATTAATTGCATGACCGGTTAGCCATAAACAATTTAATGTAATTTTTTCCGTCTGTACTGAATACTGATCCAAGATTCAATTAGGCTTTTGGATAAATTCGTTTCCTTTAATGAGAAGGCTGCACTTTTTGTCATGTTGAGAATAGTGTAAAAGTTAGAACTTCGGTGTTGGCCGTTTTTATTTTGTTTGTCAAGTGAAGTAGTGAACAGTGAACAGTATATAGTCCTTGGCTGCATGAAAGAAAGGGGTGTCACCCTAACTTCATAATGATTACACTCTCTGATCATAAACAATTTGAGTTGTCTAATTTTGCTTTGAACGTTACTCGGACTTGTGTTGATAGCTTTGGAGATGAGAAGTTGAGAACGTGGAACAGAATATGTAATAGTAGAGTAGAGTAGAGTAGAGAAGAGAATAGTGCAATCACTATTCATATTTTGTAAAATGATATTCTTTAGCCATCAGTGTAGAGTAGAGTAGAGAATAGTCTTGAAATGGAGAGGGTAAAAGAATTAAAAATTTGTGGATGGATTTTTGTTGTGTGTTTTTGTCATTCTGAATATGGTGGCTATTCACTTATTCGTATGAAGATATAAAAATAATAATAAAAATGTAGATATGCATTGCATTAAATAGTTCAATGTTGACAATTTAACTATAAAAGAAGTAAACTATATATCCATCAAAGATTGAATTAACTTGACAAAGCTATCCAATAGATTACTAGTTTTATCGAATGTTTTGGGTGATTTTATTAAATTAATCCAATATTTGATGGTTAGAATTATTCGTCCTTAGTCTTTCATGATAAAAAAACAATAGTTTAGAATTATTCTTGCTTAAATCTTTTTTTTTTTTCAATGCATGAAACAACCGGCATTTCTTGTTTTTTATCCTATATGGAAATGTAACAAGCACACGCGTAACTGAAAATAGAAATGTTACACACATAAATTCCAAATGCACGGCAATTCATTAGAAGCGGCAGGTTGAAAACTACATAATTTTTTGCTGAAGAGAGGAAAATGACAATAAGGACCACCTTGAAGCCATTTGCTCAATTCTCATGCCTTCAAGTTCACATAACTCCAACTCCAAGCTAGCCTATCTACTACTTGTATTAATAATTTGTAAAATCTTTCATATCCCTATCTTATATATATTGGTTTCATCTAAAAAGTGTCATAATGTTTGACATTTTCATAGTTTAGTAACCATTTATTGTTTACATCGAAATCAACATGCAGACCATGTTAGATTTCTCAAGCTCTAATGTGATAATGATGTTTCAATGGAAAGAATTCATGCTTTTATTCATTACCTTTATTCTTTTGTGTTCCCAAACTTATTCTGCCAGCAGCAATTGTGTCTTTAACATTCAATACTCTTCAACCTTGAGTAACTCAAACTGTGAACATCATAGTTGGGGAGGATTCATCAATACTTGTTGTCAACCACTTTTTGATGATTATCTATATGCCTTGGGGCTTCATGCCAACAAAACTGGAAAGATATTTTTGAACCCCTCAGAGCAAGAAAACTGCTTCGTGCCGGCGAAGAATTTTAAGCTCTGCGGCGGGGTCAAGAAGTTGACAAGGGGAGCCGGTGGTTGCTCTGATTACACTGTTATGGATGTCACCAAGAAGCTTGGTGAAAATTTAAGGAGATTAGATGAAGATTGTATGAATGACAAGCCAAATGGAAACTGCAGTTCATGCTTGAAATCATGGGAGGATATAGTTGTAAGATCAGAGGATACAAAGGAATCAGAATCAGAGAGTTTCAGTGATGATGTTTGTAGGTTTGCTGTTCTTATCTCAATGACAAGCATCAAAGTTTATGATAGAGAATCAATTCAGAAAGTTTATAAATGTATAGGGGGAAACACCATTTCTGAAGGTGAGGTCTTAAACTATAGTTTGATAGTGTCTTTTAAGATTTTAGTATACATATTAAAAATTCATTAAAATTACATAATAGTTACTATAAGTAAATTGTAAAAATAGTTATTACAAGTTAATGGAGATCATTATAGTAAGGCCTAAGGGTAACACTAGAAAGAACAAACTAATTCAATTATAAAACTCAAACAACAGATGTTTATAGACTTAATATGCATGTTGATGAACCTCTCACAGATAAGCAAGAAATTCAAGCAAAGGGGGGCAATGCTAAGCCAGGTATATAGTTTCAGCCTTATAACATGTGAGACATAAATTCTCTCCTTAGATTCATAATAGATTATGTAAAAGAATATGATGACTACAGGTCTCAAGATTCTAGCCTTTGCTTTAACTGGAGTCACAGTAGTAGTACTTCTTGCAGCACTTGCATTTTTTGTCAGAAGAAAAAGAGGTGCTACAACTCCCACATTACTAGAAGGTACTCATGAAAAAAGAGCCTTTTAAATTTTCTTTTATGGTCCTGAAACATTTATTTCCTTATCTCTTATTTGACACCATGATATGATGTAATTCAGTTTATGAGGATTCAGCATCAGTTAAAATAACTTTGAAGGATGTTTATGTAGCAACTAACAATCTCAGCGCCGCGAATTTCATTGGCCAAGGTTCGGCAGGTAAGAATATGCCTTGAGATATATGGGATTTGATATCATCAGGTAAATAATATACAAGTTCAAGAGTTTTGATTAACAATGTTGATGATAGTTTTCTGTATTTACATTTATGATCAGATTAAGTTAGAAAAGAAAGCTGTCTTCATAGGAATTGTACCATAAACTACACAATGATGACAAGGAAAATGATAACAGTCATGTTCATATCAAGCTGAGATAATAATATTATTCATGAATCATAAAACCTGTAACATGAAATAAAAAGATTCTCCATTTTTGATTTTTTGTTTCAATTCCAGGGAAAGTGTACAAAGGTATACTCTCCAATGGTCTACATGTTGCAGTGAAGCATATTACCAATGGAAGTTACATGGAAACATTTGTTAGAGAAGTGAAAAGCCTTTCCCATGTTAAACATCCGAACCTTGTTACGCTGCTCGGATACTGCGAAAACAATGAATCTGAATGCTTCCTAGTCTATGAACTGTGCTGCAATGGAAGCCTGTCACATTGGCTATTTGGTACTTACTTTTCCTTCTAAGCTTCCTCTGTCCATACAAGTTCTTGAACTGATTAGTTAACTGTGACAGACTATGATAAAGTTCTTTCATGGATTCAAAGACTAGAGATTGCTGTTGATAGTGCAAGAGGCCTCAAGTTTCTACAAAACTACCCAGGTGGCTGCATTGTTCACCGTGATATAAAGGTAGACAATCTTATCTGGGATTTTAAGTCCATTGAATCTTAAGAAAGAAGCTAGTCAAATAGAACTCACATTTCTTTGTAATGTATGGTTTATGATCAGCCAGCAAACATTCTTCTTGATGCCAATTTTCAAGCAAAACTTTCAGACTTCGGGTTGTCCAAGGTTATGGATGTGGATCAATCCTATGTGAGCTCCGAAGTGAGAGGAACATTTGGTTATATAGATCCTGAGTATAGGACAAATCACCATGTGAATGCCTCTGGAGATGTTTACAGCTTTGGCATAGTGTTGTTGCAACTTCTATCAGGACAAAGGCTCCTTCACAGCAATTTTCACAGACCAATGTCACTAAGTAAAATGGTGAGAAATCATAATATCAGTAATTTAGTATAACAGTTGATTGATGATTTACTAACCAAAAAATAAAATGGCCCACAAAAAAATTTCAAGGACTAAAATTGTAAAGACTAAAGTGTACATAGCAATTTTAACACTAAATTACCTTTGACATTTTTTATGATCCTAGGATGTGTATCTGACAAACTAGATCTATAAGTACCAAACTAACATTTACCCCTAATCCATTCATGGATTTGCTTTTTCAGGCCAAAGATTCTGCTAGAGGTGGCGATATTTCAGAATTTGCAGACCCTAAACTCAATGGAGAGTATTCTGTAGAAGCATTTGGCATCATACTGAAGCTAGCTTTGTCTTGCATAGGGCTCAAGGAAGAAAGGCCCTCTATAACAAAAGTGTTACATAGTCTAGAAAAGGCACTAGATATCTCATCATCATAATAATCACACTCTATTACATTATCTAGAATATATGATCAAGGAAAGAACAGAAATTGTTGTATAAACAATAACAGAATGAGAGACAGAAATGATCTAGTATTATTTGAAATAATAAGATATGAACAACTATGCATTTATCTGTTTTCTAGCCACATAAAATACTATGTGAAGCATGTTTTATATATCAAAATAAATAACCAAAAAATAGAAGTTATTAAGCAGCTATAGAACTTGGCAGATTAAGCAGTAATTAAGCAGAGGCACAAGCTGGCAAAAAAGTGGAGTTTTGATCTCTCTAGTTTCCATGCTTTATTTTGGAAAGTATATATGAAGCCATAAGAAGAAAAACATGTTCTTAAAATTGAAAATAACATACAAACAAACAAAAGCAGATCACATATTTTACTTGAAGAAGAACAGAAATTGATTGTCAGACATAAACAAACAAAAGTAAATCTTCTCTCATTCTTCTTGAATTGTGAAAACTACTTGGTCTATAGGGCAGTTTCACTATTTATGTAGGCATAAAAAAAATCCTAAATAGTTGATATTTAATTATATTAAAAAATATCTTATCTTATCGCAAATGATTTGTTCCTCAAGACTAAATAGCCTTAAAATAAATTCAAATATTAATAATAGCAATAATATCCAAATTAAATCAACCCACATATTTTGCAAATCATATCCATATCTCTAACTTGCATATATGAAATCCAATTAAACCGAATCTATTTTAAATAACTACGTTACGTGTATATTAAATCTACTACCTGTATTAAATATATTTTGATATATAAAATATACATTAAAAATAAATTAAACACTGTATATATTTATTTTACAATTCTCAATTCAGATCACATATCATTTCCTAACTATTTATTCTTCGATTGATACAGTATGTATACAGTATCAAAACTATCATAACAAGTGACGAAGGATATTAGTCGAAAGAAAGAAAGAAGGAAATAAAACAGTCCAAAAATATAAAATTTAATAATACCTGATGCAAACCTAATTTATAGAGAAGTCTACATCATACTATCATAGTCCTGTATCGAACCAAAATGATAATTTCAACTGTCACATTTTATTGCGTAATGAAAAATTGACTAATACCTATGCCAAATTACCTATTTATAGACACACGGGAAATCTATTTTTAAAGATTTAATTACTATGTTAAAGCTATCAATTGAGAAAATAAAAAAATTATTTAATTTTTAATATATTTATTAAAATAAAAATATTAAATTTTTTTTATTAATAATAAATTTAGTTTATGCCCTAAATAAACTCCTATTATTAATGTTTGATTTCATCTAAAAAATACTTGATATATAATCTTGAATAAAAATTTTTAGAAAAATATTCAAAAGACTATAATTTTATGTTATATTGATCAATAATTTTAACTAATAATTCAATATTTTTAGTTCAGTAGTTTAATATTATATTTTTTGTCAATACTTTTAAATATTATTGATTAACTACTTGACTAAAAAAAATAAATTCTACTCTCTTCTGACATTCTTCAAATCTTAAAATACCAATGATAAAAAAAACCATGAAATTTTAGAATTGAGCTATAGCTCAAACATAGCTTTCAACATGGATAAAGATCAAGTTGAGACTGATCATAATAACACTAAACTCCAATGGGTGACACCAACATACAGGTGATGGAGACTTCAACCCTTCCCCCTTTATATATATATATATGCAAGCTGGCCCAACTTGCACACTTTTTTGTCCATGCTATCAATAATATTGTGTGTGATGGGTTGTGACCTTTTTATTTTTCTTCCAATTATTCGCCGCCTTTAATTAGTTTAGGAATATTTCTCCATTTAGGCTAAATATATATTTGAGAATAAAAAAAATTAAAATTAAAAAATTTTTTAGTAAATATTTTAACTTTCCCTAGTAAGATTATTTTTTTAGAATATATTATTGTGTTTCTCTCTTTAAAAACACATACATTATTTATATAGATGTGCTGTATACTTGTATGAGCCAAATAAAGAGTTAAGATTGTTTTTTTTAATAGAAAAAATAAAATAAAATAAAATAAATATAATAATAATAGAGTGCGCTTTACATTTAATAAAAAAAACAATAAATTGTCTAATAATAATAATTGAAAATGCGCCATCCTATTGGATTTCATCTCCATCTCCATCTCCATCTCCATCTCCATCTTTAGCTTGTTTTTTTCTTTGGTTTTAGCTATTTATGACCGAGAGAGAAGAGAAAAGAAAAGTAAATTGGGCGTGCCATAAATCAGCATATAACACCATTACCACCGCCTTCAATTCACAATGTCCTTTTCCCTTAATGGGATGCATGCAACATTATTGCAACTTTGCAACCTCTTCCATTATTTATTATTACTTTAAAATTTTTTCAATATATAAAAAAAGAATTTAGTTAACATATATTTTAAGAATACATGATAAATTTATCATAAAAAAATTTATATTTTGTTATTTAATAAATATATTAAAAATTTAAATATTTTATATTTTTAATAAAAACTTTTAAATTTATAATTTTAATCTATTTCTAGATAAATGTATAAAATAATAATTATTTATTAAAAATACAAGTACTAAAATATTTTTTATTTTAAAGATTTATTTAATTTATATCTAAAAGATATATATTAAATTTTTAAAATAAAAAATTATTAAAAATATAAAAAAATTAAATTTTTAACATATTTATTTTTATTTATTAAATAAAAATATTTAAATTTTTTTTATTAATAATAAATTTATTATGTATTTTTAAAATGCATGTTAATTAAATTTTTATTTTAATAACAAAAAGTTACTAAAAGGATAATATTTTGCATAAAATATATGTATAACTGTAGTATTTTGTTGTTTTTAATATTTTTATTTTATAAATTAAAAATTAATTTATTATAAATCTAAATTTTATTTAAAAAATTGTGTATAAATGATTATATATACAAGATAAAATTTAAATTTTTGATATTTATTTAATCGAGGAAGTGAATTCATCTGAATCAATTCAAGCTTGTTAGACTGTTCAGTCTTTAAGTCGTATCAGATTCCTCTGCATGCCAGCTAAGTCACTCCTGTCAGATTTGGTCACTTTCAGACATAAAGATACTTTGACATTTTTTGTTCTCTCCCTAACCATGCAATGCAAATCATTCCTCATTACTTATTAGTCATTAGCACTATACTATATATCATTAAATTAATTAATCAAAGTTCATGGATCCCTCATTTGATTCTCTCGAGTTATTTATTTAACTGTTTATTTACCTACCAACTACCCAGTTTGGAATCACCAGGGCATTTATATATTGCTGGATTTTTGGACTGAAAGAATCATTTTTATCATTGTATGCCATGACAATTCAATTTAATTCAATTTCAGATATGTAAATTTGATGGGCCATTACGTACGACTCAATGAATACGAATTTGATTAAATTTAAATTTTAAAAAATTTGATTTAAAATAAAAGCAATAAATTTACATTACTAACATGTCAAAAAAACAAATAATATATGTTAAAATGTTTAATTTCCTTTTAAAGCACATAAGAATTTTTCTTATTCGAATTCCACTGGTAAAAGAAAAAAAATCCTAACAAGTTTACTAAGATCCAAATCCTTAACTAACAAAATGAAAAATAAATTATTTTGTAATGATGAGTTAGAAGGAAAAAGTGATTATGATTGATTGAAATGCAAAAAATGATTAGCAATGGAATCAAGACGTACGTACACGCTTTGAAGTTGAATCATGAATGAGTTGCTTCCAATCGGATCACAGCTCCCATTACAAGAATGGGAAATTGAGAACTCCATCCACTGCGCCTAAAGTCTTTATCCAACTTAAGTCAAATTATGGACCTCTTTCCATTCATTTTTCTCAATGTAGTCAATGTACAATTCTTTGAAACTGTATGTTCATTTAAATAAAAAAATTAATTTTCTTTGTTTTAGTAAAAATACTTAATATAAACGCACATTATTATTCCCACCTAAAACTCCTATCTTGAAAATGAATATCATAGCATATTTCATAACTTTTATTAATAGGTGGAGATCACTCGTTCAAATATCAATAATCGAATGAAAGAGATTTATTCTCCTTTAATCAAATATCAATAATTTTATATCTGTCTTAAATAAGAAAAAGAAAAAAAAGGTTCTAAAATATTGATCAACTATACCATTACCATCGAAATGCTTACAAAACTTACTTACAAACAACTCCTTAATATCCCTTTTTATTGCCTATACATTACTCTACCAAGGAAAAAGACTTAATACTTGTTTGAACGTCGTTATTTTGATAAAAAAAATTTTAATAATTTTTTTTAGTGTATTTGATAAATTTTTAATAGTAAAAGTAAAAATACTAAAAAAATAAAAAATATTTTTTTTGAGAAGTTGTAATTTACATCTTTTTTTAAAAGATTTTTTTAAAATTATTTTTCATATAATAAATAAATAAATAAATACTTTTATATCATTATATCCAAACATAATTGATAGATAAAAAGATTTTTTTGTATGAGATATTCCAATATAAAATTATTTTTACTTTTTCATAAAATCTTTTAAAAAAAGATAATTCAAAATTTTTTTTTTTAAAAAAACTCACCCAAACAAACTCTTATACCAGTTGTTATTACCATCAGTTTTATTAATATAAACCATACATTAAAATTGGGCACAAATAATATTTTTCTGCCAAATACTAAAATACCAACATTTTTAGCCAAAAAAACAGATAATTGATTAGTATTAACTTAAATACAAGAAAAAACATTAACTATTAAATATTTTTGATCAATTTAGATTGTCCAAGTAGTGAGCTTACTCATCTACTATATTGGAATTTAAATTTAATCCTTATACTTGCAATAATTCATTGTAAAAAAACTACTAATATTTTTATTTAGTTTTTAGTTTTTATGTAAGAAATAAGAAGCATGCGGGTGAGACTAGGAGTGAGGGTGCCCATCAAACATTAAACAAGATGTCTCACCCGATTTCCATGCTCCCCCTAACTTTAAGGCCAACCCTACAGAGCAACAACCCTGCCAAACGCCCAAACCTAAGGAAATCATACTCACATGACTCCTTTTGATACATTGCCTTTACCATCCAAATCAGATCACTTATTAACAAACCCCAAACATATACATATAAAATAGCCAGCTACAAAACAACTAAGCAAAATAGATTAAGTATTAAGCCACCATCACCACCACACCCCAATATATAGGCCACATTTTTCTACTCATAATACACTACTAGACATGGCACTAATTTGGCAACTCAAGCTTCTCTTCTCACCTCTCTTAATAATCTTATTAGCAAACGTGGTTTCTTCACGCACTAGGCCCTTCACAGCTCCAACTGTGACACCCTTGACTAATTCCTTCCCTCGTGTCCCAATTGATCCTAATTTTTCTAATGCTTTTGGGGCCTCCAATATCAAGCTTCTTGCTAATGGGACCATGGCCACTCTGGCTCTCGACAAACTCTCAGGTGCGTCCGTTCGTGCCTGTTAAGCCGCTAGTATTATATAATAATCAATTCTTCAAACATGATTATTCTTCTATTGCAGGCTCCGGATTAGTGTCCAAAAGCAGTTACTACTATGGATTCTTCAGTGCTGCAATCAAATTACCAGCTGGTATATCATCTGGAGTTGTAGTTGCCTTCTATGTAAGCTACCTAATAATATAAATAAATAATATATCTTAAAATAAAAAATAAGTCAAAGCTTAGATATTAGTTTATAATTAACAGAAAATCATTGTGAAACTAACTAGATAAAGTGTTGTATATACCAGTTGTCTAATGCAGATAAATTCCCTCATAACCATGATGAGATTGATATCGAACTTCTTGGGCATGACAAGAGGAACGATTGGGTTATCCAAACAAATGTGTATGCCAATGGAAGCGTGAGCACTGGAAGAGAAGAAAAGTTCTACTTCTGGTTCGACCCGACAAAGCAGTACCATTACTATAGCATCTTGTGGAACAGTTATCATACAGTGTAAGAACCTTAATCACTAATCATCTCCTTCACCAAAACAGAGTAATCTCGTATAGCTTCTAGAGTTTTTGGTATAACAAATCATCTTGGATGACGTGTAAATCATTTTTCACTAGTATACATAAATTTTTTCCTAAAAAACAAAAAAATTTTGGTAGAATCTTATGAAAAGTCATTGAAATTAATAATTAAAATTAGTGAATAATAATTTAATTAAATATATTAAATTATCTAATCATTCTTAATAATCAACTTCACATAAAATTCACTTCATGTAAATCTCTATCAAACATACTTTTCTTTAAGTGAATCTAATTAAATGTCATTATTAAAAAAATTTTATATGATCGTAACAGTAAATTAAAATTTAGATAAAATATATTTTTTATTCTTAATGATTGCGATTATTTTTAAAAATACTTCGACCAATTTTATTCAATTTTATTCTTAACGTTTTCTATTAATTCAATTTTATCCCTAATTTTTTCGATTTATGTCAAAATTACTCTTATTATTAGTTTTTAATTTTGTCCTTGACATTTTACATGAAATTAACGTCTAGAAATAATTTTAAATGTAACTAAATATTAAAAATATTCTTAAAAAAAAATAAAAACAAAAGACATAAATTATTTTTTATTTTTAAAATTAAATTGATATATTAATTAGGTTTTGTTAAGTAGACAATAGTTTTTGTAAAACATTAGGATAACTATATGCACACCTAGTGACTTGAACATCTGTTAACTGTGCATGAGTAAATCAAGTCAAAAGAAATAACCATCCATTTAAAAATAATAAACATAATCATCTACATACCTATACATATTTATTATTCACATAATTTAGTATTAATTGTGTACCTATGCTTTTCAATATTAATATTATACAAGTGGAGTAGTTGTGAAAAGAATTGTAATTTGAATTTTTGTAGGTTCCTAGTGGACAACATTCCAGTGAGGGAATTCATACACGGGTCTGTTTTCCCATCAAAACCGATGTCGGTGTATGCAACAATATGGGATGGTTCAGAATGGGCCACACATGGTGGAAAATACCCTGTTGATTACAAGTATGCACCATTTGTTGTTTCATTCTCAGAGATGCAACTCGCTGGCTGCACTTCTGATCCATTAGCATGCTCTAAATCCACCCCTTCTTCTGGTGTAGACCCTGTTAATGGACCTCAATTTACCAAGCTATCCCCACAACAGATGGCAGCACTTGATTGGGCTAGAAAGAAGCTCATGTTTTACTCCTATTGTACTGACAAGAACAGATATAAAGTCATGCCACCAGAATGCCACTAAACACATAAATAAATATTTTTAACTATTCTTTTTTCTCATACTTATACTTTTCCATTTTTTTTTAATTATTTTTCTTCACCTGAGTGGGGAATGGGGAATAATAGTAATGTTGTGGTTTCAATAGAACATTCAATATGGTCAAGTCAATGTATAATGCATGTAATTTTATGTATGTATCTACAATAACAATACTTCATATATTTATACACTCGCATTCAAGTTTCTTCACATAGTTGTGAAATAATGATGTTAACTTTCTTGTGGTTTCTTTCCTTCTTCTACTTATGAAAGGTAAAAGTCTTCAATACCAAATTATAGTTACTAGTTAATTAATAGTAAACTCTATTGCCATTTTTACTTTACATTGAATTTTGATATTCACATACCCAACTACCCATGTGATGATGCCCATGCCATGTTGTGATCACATCAAAATGTTGGTCCCCTAATGATAAGAAAACATGCACAGAATATGTTACCAATTCAGAAAAATACAGTATGGCCATTTTGGGTTATGTGTTTCTAACTTTTATAAAGGCACATGTTAACTGTTAAGGGATTGAAAAGTTAAATTTGATTTTTTTTAAAATATAAACGTTGTCTTTTTTTTTTATATATATATATACACTAAAATAATGTATATAACATTATTCTTATATTTATTTATTTATAATATAGATCCTTAAAAAAGCATGTTGCTGTGACTTGTAATGATATATTGGGTGCATACCATGTGGCATGTGCCCAGCACAGGGGTAGATCCATCCGAATAGAACGTTGAGAATTGCAGATTTCAATAACAACTTTAAAATTATTTTAATATCAAACTTTAAAAGATGAAAGAAGAAAGTAGACAAAGAGTATAAACACTAAACAGAAACCTTTTTTTTTCCCCTTCCTTGGAACCTTCGGCAATCGGCAGCAGTAAACACAGCCTAGACCAGCCAGAGATGGCTAGTCACTCTCATAGCATATAGCCATGTGGGACACAAGTCTTAAAATAGAGATTAGAGATTTTGAGTCCTCTTATTATCTTTCATGTTATCTTTTGGAGAAATTTTTTTTGTGATATACATTTTTCTAGTATCACAAAATAATATATATTGTACACAAACCTGAGTAACACTTTGTATTTTATGGAAAATGGTATACTTTATTTACTTATCTATCTATTTGTTATGAGATAATAACATGAACTCAAAGTCAGTGTTTTAACTTTTAAGTCTAATTAATCGCCTTCTTTTTTTTTTTTTTTTTGGGTCAGTAGTCTCCTACTTAATAACAGAGTTAGGTTATCTGATTGAGTAAATAAAAAACCAAAAACAAAATCTAATAGTCCTTTGTGTTTTCTTTTTTGGTCATGAATAGTCCTCTTATATCTTTCTTTTCTTTCATTTTTTATTGGTTTACATAGTTCCAGTCCACCACTTACAGCATCGACTCAAGTTTCTTGACCAGAAGTTGTTTTTTTGGCTTAACAAAACCCAAACAATGCAAAAATACTTTCAAAAAATATCTTAAGACACTCCCTTTTTGGGTCCAAAGCCCAATGTCTTGAGTTGGACTTATCCGCATAACGGCCCAAATTTGATAAACAAGAGAAAAGGGGGAAACTACTCCGTTATACTACTATTACTAGAGAAAGCGCACCAAAAAATAAAAAATAAAAAACTGAGAGAGAGAGAGAGAGAGAGAGAGAGAGAGAGAGTACTCCTTAAACTTAATACTGAAAGGTTTGACCGTTTGACAGCTTATTTTGGAGAAGTCACTAAAATCAGCAACTTCAGAGTTAAAGTAATTTCAAGAGAAAATTTAAAAACAAGTGGACAAGTGGTAAGAGATTTATTATGGAGTTGAAGGTTTAAGATGTTAACTAAAGAAGTATAAGGCGAAGAATGAAGGAGAGGAGGAGGCGTTTGGTAGTTTAATTTCAACTAGTGGAGGTGCACTTGTTATTTTAGATGAGACGTGAGTAAGGTTGGATGATTTGTTGTTTCGGAACATTTCATGTTGTTGACTTTTTTTTATCGTGTTGTTAAAAAAATAAATTGAAAATTACAAAAAATAATTTATAAATTTAAGAAGTGAGGAAAAAGACAAGACACACGTGGAGGATGTATCAACACAGAAAGCGACAGAAAGAGATGGCAGTAACTGTGCCGCCAGGGCTCAACTCACGAGGCTCCCACACACTCCCACTACTCTGACTCTCTTATCTACATTCAATAGTACATGTTTCATAGGTATCTCTTTTATATTTAATTATAACACTTAAATATGATAAGTGTTAGTGTGATTAACTCTGACATTATGGACCATCCCCATCAAGGCAACAATTGAAAATCTCTCTCTTTTTTATTACATTGTGGAAGAATTCTAGGGAGAAAGGATAGAGATAAAAGACTAGAGAGTGGTGACAACTTACAAATCATAAACAATGTCACATGTGTACAAAGCAAAAAAACACAAGAAAATTTTCATTATCATCATGATTGGAGTTCCTCCTATTTATTGATGTATAGTAGTAAATAGTAATGGCAAATGCCTAAAGCCAAGCAGGGTTCTTCAAAGGGGTAACAACTGCCTTGACTTGCAAGTAATTCTTGAGGCTGTACTCTCCCTTTTCCCTTCCCTGCCCACTCATCTTGTAACCACCAAATGGAATTGCTGCATCAAATGTGTCAAAGCAGTTCACCCAAACTGTTCCAACTCTCAACGCTCTCGTCAGCGTGTTCGCCGTGTCTATGTTCTTCGTGAACACCCCTGCCGCCAGTCCATACCGCGTGTTGTTCGCTCTTTCAATAACCTCATCGAGGTCCCTGAGATTATTAACACACATATTAGTCCAAGAAACAAACTTTACCATTATATCAAGAGAACAAGACACATTACTTGAATTTTAGTATGGATTGCACCGGGCCAAATATTTCTTCCTTTGCAATCAGCATGCCATCCTGTTAATTGTAACAAAATACAATTAATGTCACTAAAATTGTTGTACTTCAGCCTCCATTTATAAGATGGAAGAGCAACTACAAGATGCTATACCTCAACATTTGAGAAGACGGTAGGCTGAACATAGAAGCCCTTGCTGCCAAGTCTATCTCCTCCGGTTTCTAGTGTAGCTCCACTTTGAACGCCGGATCTGATATACTTCAGTATCTTCTCAAATTGTTCAGAATCAATCTGATGGTTGTTATCATAAATGAAATCATCAGTATAGCCACGCATTTCAAACAACTCGCATCTTGAAACAATGGAATATGAAATTGGCAGCAATGTAGCATTCTATGTGCATTTCTATACTCAGAAGCATCAAGTATATAACATTGCAATCACTAAAACATTTAAGACTTTTCCATTCATCAGTAATTGGCATTTGAGTTAACTTAGCATATAATTGATAACAAATTGTCACTATTTCACACTAAAAAAGACAGTTCAGAAAAAAGCACTAAGCACAAGCATGAGGTTTTATGAAAAGGATTATTTGAAATTTTACCTGAGGACCTTGCTCTATTCCACTCTTGAATGGATCACCAACAATACGTTTCAAAGCACGAGCCTTTGCTTTCTCTACAAACTCGTCATATACACGTTCATGTACATATGTCCTAGACCCAGCACAGCAACATTGTCCCTGGATTTTTTAAAGAGAACCAATCAAAATCTGCTTAATCCTATGGAAAGATAATTGTTTATGTCGCAAGAATTCTATATTTATAAATATACCTGATTAAAGAATAAGGCAAAGTGTGCTAGCTCAACCGCCTGATCTACATCGGCATCCTCACATACAATAAAAGGAGATTTTCCACCAAGCTCCAAAGTTACTGGCTTAAGATTGCTTCTAGCCGCTAGCTCAAGGACAACTTTCCCGGTATCAGTAGAACCAGTAAAGGCAAGCTGCGAAGGAAGCAATTGTCCAAAATTCAGGCTATGAAGACATTATCATGTCTAGATGTCCGATAATTAGATGGGGTAAAAATCAAGTACTAAACACTGAAATTGAAAATTTAATTGCAATGAAATTTGTTATAGAATTTCATGGGACTACAGGGGACATGGTCTGAAGTATATTCTTGGCATCTAGTTGACTACAGAAGAAACTTATTTTAGTAACAAAACATCAATAAAATGAATCTAATGCCACTGCAGAATTAAAATATTTTGGCACCTTATCCACATCCATGTGACTTGCAAGAGCAGCGCCAGCAGTGGGACCAAAGCCTGATACCACATTCAAAACACCTTCAGGAAGTCCAGCCTGCCAAACAGATTATAAATTTGGAAGAAAGATTGATCATCAAAGCTATTTTAATTTAAACTACGCCTCTTTATATCTTCCAAACCAGTAAATGAGCATGGTTCCATTTATAGAGAATATGTCCCACCTCATGAAATAGTTTTGCTGCGTACAAAGCAGACAATGGTGTCTGCTCAGCGGTTTTGAGAACAATTGTATTGCCACAGGCCAATGCCGGTCCAACCTTCCAAGCAAACATGAGGAGAGGGAAATTCCAGGGAATGATCTGACCAGCAACACCGATCGGTTCGTGCAATGTTTGCACATGATATTGCCCATCAGCCGGAACGGTCATACCATGGATCTTATCTGCCCAACCTGGAGAACATCAAGATTAACAAATTTTAGCATTGTTGCTCATAAAATGAAAGGAGGAAGAGCAATTTCTGAATCCCTTAAGTTACTTACCAGCATAGTACCGGAAAAGGCGAACAAGCATTGGGATTTCAATCTGAGCAGATTGTTCATATGGCTTCCCATTATCCCAGGTCTCAAGTGCTGCAAGCTCATCATTGTGCTTCTCAAGCAGATCGGCAGCTCGCAACAATATCCTTTGCCTTTCCTATACAAAATCAAAGTAAACATAAAGGGATTTTAAGCGGATAATCATACAAAGATTATATACTCATAAAAAGAATAAAATAAAGGTCCAATGGTATGAATTACATAGGCTGTCATCTTAGGCCATGGCCCTTGATCAAATGCCTTTCTTGCGGCTGCAACTGCTCTATCAACATCTTCAGAGTGACCCTCAGCAACATGAGCAATCACTTCCCCTGTTCTTGGATCCAAGGTTGGAAAAGTTTTACCTGATACCAAAGAGGAACCCCAACACTATGGTAAGATACCCCCCACAAAAAAACTTCAAAACACTTTTTTTCCTCTTGGCAGTAAAAGATGCAAACTTTATGATTTTCATGTCCAACTATAGTGGAAAAAACAAGATCAACAATAAACACAAAAAAATATTGGAAAGCTCACCAGAAAGAGCATCAACGAATTTCCCACCAATCAGGAGTTGGGTGTGTTCTACTTGCACTGCTGGTTTTATTGGTTCTTCTTCAAGGGCAGTGGCAGTGCTATATCTGCTGAATCCTGCACCAAGGTAACCCTTCCCACCTGAAAGATTTCCATTTTCGTTCCAAACATCCAAAACAAAAAGGTCAACGCCTTTGTAAGGCCTAAAAGGTAAAACTTTTTATTGAAAATCCCAAATCAAAAAACACCAACCCTTATTTATTTATGACAAAGCTGAAATAAATGCCATGAAGATGAGTTAATGAGTTGTAGCCTTCAGAATGTTACACCCCATAGACCCAGATACAGTACTAAAACTGAAAAGTACAGTGGACAAAGAAAAAACATAGGAATCATCGGAATAGTGGTGGTGGTGGTGGTTGATGAAAGGGACAAAGCAATCAATGAACTCTCTCTCTTTCCACCCTTTTCCCCCATTTTTGCCACACGTGTTTATTTTCACCAAGCTCCTATTAAGTTTTGCGGCGATCTTTATCATCATTAATGAAAACAAACCTAGTAAGCCAATTTCGATAGGGAATCAAATGGCAAGAAAAAGTTATCATTTTTTGTTTGTTGAAAATGATGGGGCAAAAACAAAAACAAAAAACAAAAACGAGGAGCTTTGAATTTACAGCGTAAAAAAACTTGAAGGAGGAAAAGAAGCAAGTATACCTCGCGAAAAGAGAGAGGCGGAGGAGCGAGAGAGAAGCCTGGAGATCCTGGTTGAAGAAGAAGCCATGGTTGGTTGGTGAATGAAGAGTTGTGAATGTAAGTAATGAGTAGTACTAGTATTATTCCCTTATGAAAAAATGAAAATGAAAGGGCAGTCTTTCACTCACTCATATAATGCATGACATGAGCAACCAAACTTGTTTGTTTTGTATACAGTTTTGCCTCTCATGCTTTGCTCATTGCCTTTCACATTATTGTAGATATTTTCTTTCCATTTGCTTTTACTTTTCCATTATCAACTTAATATTATTTTATTGGATAACTTATCCTTTCTTCCATTCAATCTAGGTGATTAATTCTTTTGCCGCAATAGTCATCCATTTAAGAAATAAAAAATATTTGGGACATACTTTGAGAACTATAGAATTATAGATAGTTGGAACTTGGAAGTTGTTTTATGTTTTTTTAACATCATTAATTATTACTAGAAGAAATACATAATATTAAATATAATAAGTATATAATTATAAATATAAATGTTAAGTTAAATAATATAACTTTCAATTATTATATATATTTTTTCTTAAGAAATTTTAACCCTTTTGATTAAGGGATTGAGCGATTGGTGATTTTAAAATTATTATATATTATTTAATTATTATTTAATAATGTTATATATACAGAATCAATTATCAATTGTATATAAAAATATATATTTAATATATAAATATTTTATTATTATTTTATTATATATAAATTTGATTATTCTTATGATTGACTATTTAGTTAAAAGTTATAAGAATTAATATGTATAAATATATATAATTACATACTAATTTGGTAATTAATTTTAGTATTATAAAACGTTTTTTAAAAATATTACGTTAAATTTATAGTTTTTTAAACTGAATTTGTAGTTAATAAAATAGTGCATAATTGAGTGACAAAATAATTTTTTACACATGGTCAACTCATTCGAATTAAATCTTAATAGCATACTATTTGGTAACATGAGTTTATTATCTTAAGTTCTTAATTATTAGAGAAAAGGATAAATTTATCTCTTATTTTTCGGTTCGCTATATTTAAATCTTTAAGAATTTAAAATTATATTTAAGTTTTTGAATTTTTTAAAATTTGAATATGTCGATTCCTAAATTTAATTAGTCTAATTTAAAAAAAATTTTTACGTGTACATTTATATTAATTAAGTGAGTGCAACGAGAATTATATTTAATTTTTGAGTTGAATCTGATAAACCCAAATAAATATAAAAAATCAATATATCTAAATTTTAAAAAAATAAAAAATTTAAATGTATTTTTAAATCTCTAAAATTTAAATATGTATAAATTAAAAGATCAAAAATTTATTTATCTTTTTTTCCAACTACTATTAAATTTAGGGTAATCCCGTCATTTTGCTTTTATTCCAGGGCATTGAAAGTTATCTTAAAGTACCGATAAGGCGTAATAAAAGCTAATAAAGTTAAAATAGAACACTAAACTCTATTACTTAATGTAAAAGATAAATGAAAAGATGCTGATGGCAACATGATGTGGCGGTTATCTTCGCTAGCCGATCTACAAAAGAGGGTACAATGGGGATGCATCTTTCCTGTATATCTGGTAGCTGTTGATTGTTGAGTACTACCTAATAGCGGGATCTTTTATTTTTATAAATTAAATAAATATAATAATTATCAAAATAAAAAATTTTAAAAATATTTATTAAAATAAATATTTTTTTGTTAAAGTATAAATGAGATAATTTTATATGTATTTCGTTTATAGTGTGAATGAAATAAGACATGTGGCGTTATACGTATATATCATGACATGTATTTTTTTTTTTAAATTAAAAATGATAAAAAATACTAATATTATAAACAATTAGTACATACAAAGGTTGGTAGAAAAAATTAAAATATATATGTTTGATCAATTAGTACTCAAAAAGTTGATGGGACGGTAGAAGATAATTGAAATCGTTATTGTTATCTCCCACTATCACGTGAGAAATAATCGTTTCAATTCTCTCCCCACTATCCCATCAATCTCTCCAGACAATTGGCAAACGGTTATTTTTATTTTTCAAATTTAAATCAATCCAATTATATCATAATTTAATTTCAAATTTTTTAAAATGGATATGTTTAATCAATTAATACTAAAAAAAGAGTACATAAAAAATTTTAGTTTAAATTATGGATTGATTCAAATTTAAAAAATAAAAATAACTGTTTAGCAATGGTTAAGAGAGATTGATGGGGATAGTAGGAAAATAATTGAAACAGTTATCTTACACTGTCCATTATCCACGTGAGAGAGATAACCGTTTCAATTCTCTTCCCACTATTTCATTAATTTCTTTCAAACTGTTATTTTTATTTTTCAAATTTAAATCAATGTTATTGGATAATATAATTTAAACTAAAATTGTTTATGTACTCTTTTTTAGTATTAATTGATCAAACATATTCATTTTAAAAAATATTAAATTAAATTATGATCTAATTGGATTGATTTAAATTTGAAAAATAAAAATAATCGTTTTACAATTGTTAAGAGAGATTGATGAGATAGTGGGGTAGATAATTGAAATGGTTCTCTCACGTGGATAGTGGGAGATAACAATTTCAATTCTCTTCTCACTCTCCTATCAACCTTTTTTAGTACTAATTGATTAAACATATTCATTTTATTCATTTTATTCTCTCCTACCAACCTTTTTATATACTAATTTTTTCCAAAGAAATTAGATAATTTATTCCTTTCAGCAAAGAAAAGGATACAATGTCCAAATGTGACTTAGTAAAGATAAAAGAAGAGAGAGATAGTAACCTCTCTAAAGCTCAGGCATATAGAGCAATAACTTAAAATTTCAATACAGATAGATAAAATAAAAGAAGACCTACTCAGAATTTGGATTCATTGGCAGCTGTGGAGACCCAGCTAATCATCCTTCTCGCGAGGCCATACACTTCCTCGGGAGTCTTGGCACTCTGTCCGAAGACGTGGTCATACCCAATCTAACCGAAATTAATTGAATAATAAGTTAAGTAGGAGCGAATATGGTTGGAAGATTTGACAATTGGAATTTGATGATTTAAATATGATATTTAGATTCAGTGAATTTTTCCGAGTCGAAACATAGTTTTCTGCGTAAAAGCGCACAGTGGAATTTTGACCGGAAGTACCGGTTGAGGTCTGTCTGGTACGAGAAAATTAATTATGAGTAAATAAGATTAAGAAATGAGGAATTATTATTAGGGGAGGTAGAAATATTTAAAGCGCGATTTGGAGCGCTAATCTTAAAGGTTTTGGCCCAAAATTGGGCCAACGGACAAAAATAAGTGAACTGGGCCTAAATGGGTCCAAGACCTAACATATATAAATATTAGTTATGAGCATTTCAGCTCATTTTACCCTAAAAGGAAGGGTTGGGGCGCTGAATTGAGAAGAGAGAAGAGAAGAGAGAAAACCTAACTCTCTTTGATCTTCAAACCACCATAACTTGAGTTACGGGGCTCCGATTGACGAGCCGTTTGCGGCCACGCGTCGCTCTTCTCATCCTCTACAATTCTATCTAAGTTTTGCGGTGAGTATTCCATTCATCTCTGTCCAATTTTTGAAATTCCACACTGTTACACGTTTTTGGGTAGTTGGTGTTGAAATCTTGTGATTTTTTGGTGTTTAGGGATACTCCAACATGGATTCCAAGTGGGTTCTATCCCTACTTCATATGGGTTGAGGTAAGAAGTGCTCAAACCCTTGTGATTTGTCATTTTTATGAGCCCTAGGTTGATGTATGTATGTGATATTGGTTATGTTAGTGTATTTGGTGATTTTGATGCACAATTGGGAGGTTGGTGTTGCTTGTAGAGCTTTGGTGCAGCTTGGAGCTAAGGGTTGGTGGAGACTTCCGTAGAAGAGGCTCAATTGGTTTAGCCACAAGAGGTACGGTTTAAGTTTCATTTAAGTACCGTGTGGTGTGATGAGAATTTCTAGGCTAGATGCCCCTAGGATTAAGTTTGGATTGTGTAAATGGTTGGTGCTAATATGCATAGTTGGTATGTAATGTGAATTAATGATTGGGTTAAGAATTGTGTGGCCTTGTATGCTTGGTGTATTGAGAATTTGATGTATTGGGTAATAAGTATTGATTTGTGGTTTATGCATTTAAATTGTGAAATTGGGCCGGAGGCCGTGAATTTTGGGCAGGAGGCCAGAAAGAGGTAAGGAAGGTAAGTTGATGTGTGCATTGTATGATGACACAAGTGATTGGATGAATTTCAAATAATGAATACATGAATGATTGGGTTGGTTATTGAATAATAAGGTTTGAGGAGTTGAAGCGTGGAATTTGGTAATTTTGGGTGAAATTGTATAGATGAGGTATGTTTGGTTTTGGTTGAAGTATGTTATGTGGTCATATATGTGATCATGCTTATTGATGCCTTGATGGTATGATGATGCATGAGAGATATGTATGTTGTGATATATGCTTGAGAAATGATTAAGGTTGATTTGTGGGTGAAACCATGTGATAGTGAGTATGATATTGATTATGTATAATGATGCTTGATTGGAAATAGTATTGTTAGAAATTGAGATGAGGAAGGATGTATGACATGTTAATGTGTTTGTAATTTAGCCATTTGTTTGAAATGGGTAAAAATGGTTATATGGCGATTTTGTGAATTGTGGTAATGTGTTAGTGTATGAGTTGAGGAGGCTTAATGTCGATTTTGATATACTTTGATTGATTTCAAAGAAAAGGGATGAAATTGGCATGTTTTGGTTGATTTTGAAAAGAGTCGGAAATGGCTTGTTTTGAAAATGGCACTTTGTGGTTTTGAGTGAAAACATGATTTTTGGGCATACTTTGATAGAACATAACTTGGACTTCGGATCCCCGTTTTGTGCCAAACTTGTTTAGAAATAAAATTGGATCCGGGATGTCCATGCCGTTTGAAGAACGGGTGGAAAACGATTTAAACTGAGAAAGTTATGTCCGTCGAAAGATTGGGGGTTGAATTTGTGAATTCTGCAGCTTTTAACTTAAAAAAATTTTTGCAGAATGACCCCCCGCGCGTAGGCGCACATGGCGCGAGCGCGCCGTTCTTCTAGAAGGCACCATCCACGCATGCGTGTGGTGTGCGCGTGCGCGTCGATGCGCTGCACCCACTGCCTAGCCATTTTCCCGAAAGTTGTGCCAAAGTTGTGCCAGTTTTGTGCCTGGGGCGCAAATGCACCCACGCGTACGCATGGCTGACGCGTATGCGTCGTCTGGCTGTGTTTCAATCCGCGCATCCGCGTGTATGACGCATACGCGTCGATGAGCTTTGTAGTCATCCATGCGTGCGCGTGGCCCTATTTTCATGCCAAAGTTGATTTTTGAGTTTTAAAAGCTAAATCTCATATTTCTAAGCCTCCGATCTCACCCCTTATGTATTAAATCATTATGATATGCCTAACAATGAGAAAAGAGCTAGGGGATGTGGTAACTTGCGAATGAAGCAATGGGAAAAGTTATGATCAATGATGATCAAAGATGATTATATGAGATATGGAGGATGACGGTGGAAGTACCGTGTATGCCATGAGTCGAAGGGCTATATTTATTGATAAATGGATGGTTCTTGATTGAACCATGAGTCGGATGGCTGAGTTATTGCCGGATACGGCGGAGCCATGTTGATAAATTGGCTAGTTCTGGATTGAACTGTGAGCCGGATGGCTGAGTTATTGCCTGGTTACGGCAAAGCTATTATGGATTATGGCTGAGTATAAATGCATATATGATTAATGAATGAATGTGTTAAATGGATAATAATGGAAAATGTTGAAATGTGATGTGTAACCCCGGGTAGTAGGCAGTGGCGTTGTCCACTTGCTCCGGGTATGAGACGGGAAAGGATGTTTATGATAAATGGGTTTAATTATGGAGTTTTGAATGAATGTAGCTCTGATACCTGAGTAGTAGTAAGGGTTGTGGTTCATCTCACTTGCTCCAGGTTAATGTTTGAGATTTGATAACAATGATGATTGCTTTTAAACTGAACGAATGTATGTTTTGAGATCCTGGGCAGTAGCAAGGGTTGTGGTTCGTCCTACTTGCTCCAGGTCAGAGATTGTGACGCCTGGGTAGTAACGGCAGTATTTGTGAATCCACTCGCTCCAGGTTGAGCTTTTAAACACCCGCCTGGGTAGTAGCCGCAGTAGTGGTTATTCCACTGGCTCTGGGTCGAGCGGGTAGTAGCAAGGGGGTTGTAGCTCAAGCCTACTTGCTCCGCAAGGGGTGTTTCTATCCAATGGTTAGCTACCAGGACATGTCAGGTTGGCTATATAACCGACAGATGATATCATCAGCTATAGGGCAGGCATACATCATTTGCATATATTTGAATTGTTTGGGTTTGCCTATTTGTTTTGGATTTCTACATCATATATATGCTATGTTAATGGATTATGTGCTACTTGTTCTACTTGTACCTTATTTGTGTATTACTTGCCTGTATTGCTTGTGCTTGTACAACTGAGAGGCCCCTCATGCTGGTGTCAATGGATGTTGAGGGCTGTTCTTGATGAGATAATTTGAGCTCCCTGGGTAGACGCAGTGATGTGATTTCACTAGCTCCAGGTGAGGGTATGATGTATTGAAACAGAATTGCTGAGGTAGAATAACTGGTGATGGTTTTGTTTATGATTCTGAGTCTGATTCGTGTAAGAGTCAGCGAGTTGGGAAACATGTGAAACATGAATTAGTTTAGCACTCTTTTATGACCATTGCCTATTCAGGATTAGCAAGAACGTAGGATGGATAATTATTGAAGAAGTTTAGGATGCTTAGTGAGTTTTTATTGCTGTGCATTGTATTTATTTGGCACTTTTACCGTACTGGAAACCCATGGGCCCGGGGTTCTCATTCCGTATATATCTCTTGTTTTTCAGATACAGGTCCAGATGCTCAGAAGTGAGCTGTGGTTCGTCTGAGAGACGGCGAAGATCTTTATTTTCTCTACTTTGTGTTTTGTTAGAATCTTTCCACCTTTGTTTCGAAAAGATTATATTATGTATTGAACTCTTTTGAACTTGCCTATAGAGGCTCTCATGTTTCCTTTGGGAGAGAGTAGGATATACTGTTGTCAACTACTTTCATACTGTACCCTAGCCGGCCTAAACTTCGCGGGTCGCGACTAGTGGCTATTTACTTATGTTATATATATCTATCTGTTATCTATCTCTTAATCTCCTTTATGCCTTGTCCGTATATCGCTTTCGGCTTCACGATTCATCTTTTTGATGTCGAAACGTGAGTGATACGTCTTCGCAAATTTTATTTCTACTCTTTTCAGGCTTCTCGATTAATACTCCTTTCAAATTTACCTATATTTATATATTAAAAATCCACCTGAGAGTCGTACCACCGTAATATCATTGACTTATGACTCGAGCATAAGTATTTGAATATTAGGGTATTACATGGGGAGTCTTGGCACTCTGTCCGAAGACGTGGTCATTGCGAGACCGCCAAATACACCAGTAGTAAATCCCTACTGAAGCTATGTTTTGCTCTTCATTTGGGTTAAGAATTAAGTGCTTCTTCTTTGCCTCCCAAAACTTGAAGAACAAATTTTCCTCTTCACCAGCAGTAATACCACGGTAAGGGCTTTTGTTTCACACTTCTTTAGCTTTCTCACAAGAGAATAGGCAATGTATAATGGTTTCTGTGGCTGCGTGACACCGCGGACAGGTAGCCAGACTTGAGGGGATCCTTCGGTGAAGCAGGTCCATAGTTGGAAGCCTTTCATGTTGCGCACGCCAGAGGAAAAGGAGGATCTTTGGTGGAGCTTTAGTCTTCCAGATGTCATGCCAAATCCCTTGTCTTTGCTGGAGGTGGGGATGCAGCTCAGTTGGTTCATGGTTGAACATAAAGGCTATTCTGTAGCCAGAAGAAACTTCATATCTACCTGATTTATGGAATAACCAAGTAAGCTTATCCCTCTGTTCTCCAATTTTTATTGCTAAAATTTGTTGGGTGATGGATGGTGGAAAAATTGAGGAAATAAGTTGTTGATTCCACTCGTTGTTTTCGTGCATCAGGTGACTGACCCGTGAGACAGGTTGATTTGTGGCAAAGGAGGTTAACCTAAAGGGAGGGGTAAATTGTTGCTGAGGCAGAATCCATGGTTCAGAGAAGATGTTCACCTCAAAAGCAGGACCTATTTGCCAGATTAATCCTTTCTCGGTAACTTTTCTCCCTTCCAGAATGCTTCGCCAGCCCCAGGACAGTAAGTTGCCTACCTCCGCTCTCATAATATCTGTATATCGAAAGTACTTGCATTTTAGGATTCTAGACAATATTGAATTAGGCTGTGTTGCTATTCTCCAACATTGTTTGCCTAGCAATGCCAGGTTTTGTGCCTTTAGATTCTTAAATCCCAGGCCTCCCTCCAATTTCGGCCTAGTCATCATGTCCCAGCTGACCCAACTAATCCTCCATTCTTCTCCCTTCTGACCTCACCAAAAGCGAGCTAAAATACCGTGAATTTTCTGAAGTAACGAGTCAGGCAGTTTGAAGCATGACAGGGTGTAAATAGGGACACCTTCTCCCACCGCCTTAATTATGACATGTCTCCCTCCAGCTGAGAGTAGCTTGCGTTTCCAACCTTTAACTCTTTTTTGATTGTTTGTCCACTAAAATTTTCATAATCACCCAGAAAATCCAAAATATTATCACAACAGTTAGGAGACGCTTTACAAAAGAGGATAGAGTCGTCTGCAAAGAGGAGGTGGTTAACTGTCAGGCACCTTCTGGTGATTTGGATCCCTTGTAAACTCCTGTTTTGCTCTGCTTTGTGTAGTAGGAAGGAGAGTCCTTCCGCACAGAAGAGAAAAAGATACGGGGAGAAAGGGTCACCTTGCCGGATACCTCTACTTGGCCTGAAATAGCCAAATGGTTGTCCTTCCACAACAACAAAGTAAGAAACAGTCGTAACAACCTCTTTAATCCACCCAATCCAAAGAAAAGGCCACTCTACTCGATCGTACGCTTTGCTCATATCCAGTTTTATGGCCATCTCAAAAACACTCCCAAATCTCTTTGTTTTTAGGTAGTGCATAACTTCATGTGCAATAAGAACATTGTCCGAAATCAGTCTATCTTTCAGGAAGGCACTCTGGTTCTGACTAACTAAGAGATTCATAAAGTGTTGCAGTCTATGGACAAAGATTTTCGAGATAATCTTGTATACTACTGTAGAGAGGCTAATGGGTCTCACCTGGGACATGTATTTTGCACTGGGGACCTTAGGAATAAGACAGATCTGGGTATGGTTGAAACTCCTGAGTAATCTGCTTCTTGTAAAGAAGCTCTTTACAGCCGAAAAAATATCTCCACCCACAATACTCCAGAATGTATGAAAGAACTTAGCTGTAAAACCATCATCTCCAGGGACACTTTGAGGATGCACACTAAATGCTGCTCTTTTAACCTCCTCCATAGAGACTGGCCGCAGAAGTTTTCGATTTATACTTGGGGTTACCTTCGGAACAAACTCTTCAAATTCCTGGCTCGGATCATGGATAGCAGTGGCAGAGAGATACTTTTGAGTAGTCCTCTGCTACTTTCACAATACCCTCATTTGTAGTTGCCACCACCCCATTTTCACCAACCAAACTCCAGATCTTATTACTGCAGCATCTGATCCGAGCAAATTAGTGGAAGAACTTGGTGTTGTGGTCCCCTGTTTTTAGCCACTTTATTCTTGACTTGTCTTTCCAGTAGCTTTCTTCATTTAAATAGGCCACCTCAAGCTGCTTTTCAATCTCCAGAATCTGCTCACCCCCTTAAACTCCAGAGGATCTCAGCTCTTCCAACCGGTCCTTGAGCTCCCGAATTTGTTGTAGGGAGTTTGACCGAAAAATTTGCTGCCAACGCACGAGTGAATGTCTGCATTTCTTTAATTTTTGGGCAAGAATAAACATAGGGGAACCCTCAACTTCTGCTTTCCACGTCTCCTCCATTATTCCCCTTACCTCAGCATTCCAACACTATCTCTCTTGAAACTTAAACCTGCGTTTTGTTTTCTCTATAGGAGGATTAAAATCCAGCAGTAACGGAAAATGATCGGAGCCGTCCTCCTGTAGTCTGAGAACTGTAGCTGTAGGGTAAGACTCACTCCACTCCAATGTTGCCAGCACCCTGTCAAGCCTCTCTTGAATAAGCTCTTGTCCTCTCCTTCTATTTGACCAGGTGAACGGTCTTCCGACCATTCCCAGATCCAGAAAATTGTTGTCTTCTATAAAGGAGTTGAAAGCTGTCATAGACGGTTCCGCAGGCAAACATCCACCCTCCTTTTCTTAGGTATTCTTTATAGCATTAAAGTCACTAAGAATAATAGTTTTGCCTTGAAATTATTGTAGGATAGGTTTGATCTGTTCAAATTGCTGATGCCGGGTCTGTTCTATACTACTAAAGTGAACACCAATTAGCCCCCATTCCTCCTGCCTAATAATATCCTTGATTTTTGCAGCAATAAAGAAATCACCGGAGTTCGTTACTACTACCTCAGTGCCCTCTTTCCATGCCAAAGCTAGACCACCTGCTGTGCCATTAGGATTGCCCAGAAACCAACCGCCAAAACCACATGTCCTTAACTTGTTCTCCACACGACAAAGCTGGTTTTTTGTTTCACAGATGAAACCAACCTCGGAGGAGTGGGATCTACAAATCCCTTTAAGATCATGGAATGTCAGAGGTCTCCCCAAACCCCGATAATTCTATGTTAGAACTCTCATGACTCTTGTGGCACCGTTTGACGGCCGGTGCCCTCCACCTCCTCGCGAGTGTTTTGTATCTTTTCCAAGCAAATCCTTTTGTGCGATTCTATATTTTCTTTCTCATTGAATTTTCTCTTCACCCCACCTTTGATGTGAGAAACCTCTGTTTTTTTTTTCGTACCATCTGCTTGAGCTTGAATCGCTCCTTTTATATACTATACATGCTAAAAGTTTGAATTATTAATAATATTAATATTTTTTATTATTTTCAATTTTTTTTAAAATACGTATATCTTGTTTACAGTGTAAATGAGATATACTCATTTCGCGTTCACCTGTCTTATCTCGTTTACACCGTAAACGAGATACATGCAAAATTATCTTGTAAACGAGATAAGAGTGGAATATTTTTTTCGGTAAATATTTTTTAAATTAT
Source organism: Arachis hypogaea (assembly GCF_003086295.3). Classification (NCBI taxonomy): domain Eukaryota; kingdom Viridiplantae; phylum Streptophyta; class Magnoliopsida; order Fabales; family Fabaceae; genus Arachis; species Arachis hypogaea. The sequence goes on from NC_092048.1 coordinate 135,731,649, forward strand.
TTATTTCGATAATTATTATAATTAAATTTTTATTAAAATAAAAAATTTTCTAATAGCGTTTATATTAGAAATGACTGAAATTAACTTAATTTCAAAAGCTAACTCTAATGTTCAAACTTATGATAACTATAAAGATTAAAGAGTCATATTCTTGATTCATTGAAATTTTTAATATTTTGAATTTGATTTTGATGTATAATTAAAAAAAAAGTATTTGATATAAATATTTAATTATGTATATGATATCAATTAAAATAATATATTTACTCTATAAATAATGAGTTAACAGAATATACTTAAATACTTAATTAATGAATGTATCATATTAATTAAATTATTAATCTCTGTTTTCTTTATATTTTTGCTGATTAATTCTATCTTAATTTTCATTAAACTTCTGATTTATCAGTCAATGCATTAGATAAAATTTTCAATTTTATTTTTATTATTTACTTTGAATGTGCTAAAGTAGTTTTAAATCTATATGTTGAATTTTGTAATTTATGAAGAAATAGTCATTTCTTAAAAATGAATTGTGATTTGTGAAATGTCAATTGAGCCAGCGCCAAAAGTAGCCGACATATGCATTTATAATAGCAGTCCATCATTGTCCCTATGGAAAGTTTTTGACATATCTATGCACACAAATGAGTTAGGGGTGGCAACAGAGTAGGTTTGGGGGCGGGTTTTTGTTCTATTCAATCTCGTTCTGTTGTATAATAATTCATATAAAATTTATTCTATTTTTATTTATAAGTAATACAATATTGAATTTTAATATGTCTCTACGGGTACTTATTCTGTTTTTACCCGTTTTTATAATTATTAAAATCTAATATATAATTAAATTTTAAAATTTATATAACCATCGTCATATACATAACATAAATTAAAATAAAAATTTAAATATAATACAATATTATTAATCATTTACTAATTATTTTACATATATTATATATATAGCGGGGCAGGTATTACCTAAACATGTCCCGCCCCGTCCCTCCCCAAAACTCGCCCCACTAAAAACCCGTCCCGAACGGGTAGGGGCGAAATGGATACCCATGGATTTGAGAGGTATTACTATCCCTACAAATGACACAATAATATGTCCATTTTTTTCATCAATAAAAATCTAATTAAATAGGTTTAATGCCTTAGACTGTATTTAGTTTTGAAAATATGATAAGATAAAATATTAAAAATAAGATATAAAAAATAGAGATACAAAAATTAGTATTTTTATATTTTATTTGGTAATAAATTATAAAAATTTAATTCATTTTTATTTTTTTATTCAAAAAAATTAGAAAAAATATAATAATAAAAATTATTATAATAAAAAATTAACAAAAATAATAAAAAAATATATTTTTTATTAATATTTTTATATTATTTTTATCAAAATAAATACAATATATATTAATTCAATATTTCTAAATGTAAAATTTTATTTATATTTTATTTACTAAACATAATTTTATGTTCTAATATTCTTTCTCTATAAACAAATATAATCTTAGAAGTCAACAAAAAAAAAATATAGTCTTAGATGTCACCTAAAAAGCCGTATAAATATTAGGAAATACTCGAACCATATATTTTTAAAATATGTTTCTAATCTTATATTAGATGTACCAAATTTTTGTCTATAAATAATAATAAGAAAATGAAGCACTAATTAAGTATATCGATCGGATAATGGAATAGTGTTTTTTAGAAATTTAAAAAGTATGTATTTATGAAACTTTTAAGAGTAAAATAATAGTTAAGAATTTATGTATTAAAATAGAGATCAAAATATAATTAATGGCTATCCACTGAGCTATATAAAGAGCTAATTACTAATCCACCATCCCCATTCCACACACAAATGTTGTCTCTTCATTATTAGTTTATTCTTTTTTAATCTCTCGCGCAACAACGACAATAATGGTTTTGGTTTTGCAATCTCCAATTCGGGAGGAAGAGTAATTAGATATGTTAGAAACTTAGAGTCTAGTGTTTGAAGTTTTATAATATTCAAAATAGGTAACAACTAAGCAAATATGTCATATACCAACATAATATGTGATTTCCTTTATCTTACAATCATACACTAAATGATACTCCATATATGATTAATTATATGTTATGTCCCACGGAGTACCCTATTCTTATATATAACGGATAATCAAAAATTAATGTGATAACAAATAATTAATTATCTACTGACTGATACTGATGATATGACCACAATATATAATTATTAGATCGCATGATCATAGTTCTTGAACAACCGAAGAATGATTAAATAGTAAAGCCAACTCAACCCAATAGATCACATAAAAAAAATATGTTCGTGTATTTCAAGTGGTTGCAATAATGATCAAAGATACAATTATTCGTTTAGCATTTCCGGCTCCATGCATGTGATGTGTTTGTTCCTGCAATCCTGCTTGGACGGAGAAAAGCAAAAGGAATTTTTTTCCCCTTTTAGTTTTAAATAAAGGAAGATATATATACGGTGAAAATTCAAGCGCAGTCGATTTTAAGTAAAGTTGATAGCTGAAAATCGTTAGATGAAAATTTAATCAAATCAATCAAATCATTTAACGGCTCTTAATTATCAACTTCACATAAAGTCGACTACACGAGTTTCCACCTATATATATACCGATATAATGGTTTTTGACCTTTTTTTTTTCTTTTGTCAAAAGCAAAAATAAAAATAAAATACGGCTTTTTTTTTGTCTGGCTAGGCAAAGGACTGGCGTTTTTCTTTGACAAAAATGGAAGAATCCTTCCATTCTCATTTCTGAGTTCTTAGTCTTACACATGTAAGCAACTTCTATTGACAATAATACAATGAAAAAAAATCTATAATATAAATGAATTTAGATATTCTAAAATAAAAAATTGATAAAATAATAAAATAAAAAATTAATTATTATTAATTTTATAACTTTTATAAAATATGTATTTTTTTATTTTAGTTTAAGAGTGATTAATTTTTTATTTTATTATTTTTTTATTTTAGAGTTTAGAGCATCTTGATTCTACAAAGTAGATATCTAAAAATATAAACACATAAGGGACTTTTGTGAAGGGATTATTATATTAGACATAAAACTATTTACTCTAAAAGATTAAACTGGTAAAAAAAAAAAACAACACAAATAGTTATAGTTATTTTTTGAATTTGTTTATTTTTATATCGATTTTTTTAATAAATATTTTAATATTATATAATAAAATCACTTATCTCCAAAAATTAAACTGATAGTAGTAACCAACATAAATGGCCTAAATCAGAATTATGTTATATCCACTGACCCAAGTTTTTGCATATACTATTTAAGTAAAATATATACCAATTAAACTTAATTAATATTAATTTAAAAAATAATTACATTTAAACAAAACGCATATATAAATTCTAGCATTTTGGTTTAATTGTTTTTCTTAAAGAAAATCAAGTATATCCTCTTGCTTTTATTATTGTAGATGTTGGAAAAGATTAAATTAAAGTAGTTAATGTTTTTTTTGTTATAGTCAAATTTATCTCTTAATTTTTTTTAAAATTAATATTTTAAATAAAACTTTTACAAAATTAATTATTATTATTATTGAAAAATGTTTTTAACAAAAATTTATATTATTTCAAAATAATAAAATTAAAATATCCTTTAAAAAAATTCACATTATCTTTATTATTCGGTAAAAAAAAAAAAACACTATTAGTATGTAGTATCTCATTGATATGATAGAATCACGGCTCATATTGCATGGCCATATATACATAGTACATACGTAAAACATTAGCATGGGAGGCAGGGATATATAAGTGATTAAAAAATAGGTAAAAATTTAGGTGCAGTCGACTTCACGTGAAGTTGGATAATTTGACTGATTTGACTAAATTTTTATCTAACAGACACTCAGATATTAATTTCGACTTCACATGAGTTTTTAACTAAAAAATAATATTTTTAAATACTCAAATTAAAATATAAGTAATTTTTTATTTTAAATTAGTTTAAATTTTACCGAATAAAATAATATTTGTTACAATACAAGACGAAGCAGGAACGCAGCATCTGATTAAAAAGCAGATTCTTCATTATTTTTACGCTTTATGCTATATTCGTTTTTCCCCCAATAATAAAGAGCCAAGCACGGTCGTAACTGAAAATCAGTGAGGGTATGGCTTCGGAAGTGAAGAGGCAAAGAGACCACGAAGAAGAAGAAGAAGACGAGAACGGTGCCCCTGTCTCAGATGGAATTGGAATATCATCCCTCATTCAAGGCTGGTTCTCCGAAATTAGTCCAATGTGGCCTGGTTCGTTCTTTTTCTTTTAATGGATTCCAATTTGGTCTGCTTAATTTTGATGCATGGTTTTGTTCTGATTGACTAGTTGATCAAATTTTGTTTGATGATGCATCTTGCAGTAACAAAATTATACATTTGTGGCCATAATTGTTACAAATCCAGTGCTTTAGGTAGAAATAGAGGAGTTCTAGGGGCAGCAACTTTTGTGATTTGTAGCCATTAAGTAGCCATCAATGATATTTTTAATGGTATGTCATTTCATCAAATGGTGTGGGATTTTTCATTTTTCTTTTGCTGGTTAGTTGCTGGTCATAATTTAATAAAGTTGATGGCCCCTTAGACTTTTCCGGTAGAAATATATTTGTTGTAGGTAGAAACAGAATCGGTTTTATCTTTGTTTTCTGCAACTAAAACTACTTTTACTTTTGTGATACACTCACAAAATCAAATATGGTTGTACATTTTGCAGGAGAAGCACACTCATTGAAAGTGGAAAAAGTTTTGTTTCAAGGCAAGTCTGATTACCAGAATGTCATGGTGTTCCAGGTACATGAGGCTCCACCAATCAGCCTCAAAGTTACTATTACGTTCATTCTGCGAGCTTTTTCGTTGTCCTGGTTATGCTGTCAATGCAATTCTATAATGTCCTTTGCAGTCATCATCATATGGAAAGGTTCTTGTTTTGGATGGAGTCATACAGCTCACTGAAAGGGACGAATGTGCCTACCAAGAAATGATCACTCATCTCCCTCTTTGCTCTATTCCAAATCCTAAAAAGGTTTCTCCATATTTATATGCTTCCATGAAATATTTTTTTTTTTTGGTGTATGTCTATGTTGCATGTTCAGCAAACAAAATTTGTGGTTTTTTACTGCCTCTAATTGTATTTAATGTTAGGTCTTGGTTATTGGTGGAGGAGATGGAGGGGTCTTGAGAGAAGTATCACGCCATTCATCAGTTGAAAAGATAGACATTTGCGAAATTGACAAGATGGTTGTTGATGTAAGCAACACAGAGTTATACTCAGTTCTTTTCCTATTTCTCTAAAACAAGTATGAAGTACAATTTCTAGATTTTTTTCCCAAGCAAGAAGGAGCAGAACAGCAATAACCACCTTAAGGGTGGATTTGGTGATTGTTGATCTATTCCCTTCTCTGTCTGTCTAGGAATAAAGATGTACTATATGTACATTCACTCAGTAATTCATCTTATGCAGGTCTCCAAGCAATTCTTCCCTGATGTAGCCATAGGTTTTGATGATCCCCGTGTGTCGCTTCATATTGGGGATGGTATGATCATCAATTCTAATTTGTCCCTTCAGTGTTTTACACTTGGGAATTAAGTTATCTCATGCTGGCTCCTCTGTTGATGGTTCTAGGAGTTGCATTCTTGAAGGAAGCTCCAGAAGGAACTTATGATGCAGTTATAGTTGATTCATCTGACCCTATTGGTATGCTGCATATGTAATGCACCTAAGTATGGCTTTTTTGTTACTGTTTTGTTTGCCACTTAAATTGTTTCGTTTTGTTAAAGAGAGTTTACTTTCTGTATTCTCAAGGTCCTGCTCAAGAGCTTTTTGAGAAGCCCTTTTTCGAGTTGGTTGCTAAGGCTCTTCGGCCAGGAGGAGTTGTAAGTACTCAGGCAGAAAGTATATGGCTTCACATGGACATAATTGAGAGCATTGTCACCAATTGTAGCCAGACTTTCAAAGGCTCTGTCAACTATGCTTGGACCACAGTTCCTACATACCCAAGGTATGCATCTATTTACAAAATTCTTTTGCTCATCTTTCCTTTTCAAATTCTGCAATATATGCCCCCCTATGCGATAACATCTTGTTCAGGTTTGAATTGTGATAGTTCCCCCATAGTTCTTTTATCTTTTTGTCTTTAGACTCTTGACAATGTTTTGTGATTTAATCTGTTTTCTGTATAGAGATAGCGAGACTGGATAATTGTCCATTTTTATGGTTCTTTTGTTTTGTTGTTTTATTTTCATTTCAGCGGAATAATTGGTTTTATGCTTTGCTCAACTGAGGGACCACCTGTGGATTTCAAGCATCCAGTGAATCCCATAGATGAAAAAGAGTTTCAGAAGTCAGTAAGACCAATGAAATTTTACAACTCTGAGGTAAGCTTAAAACTCAATTATTTGGATCATTATTTTGCTAATCTAGTTCCAAATTTCGTTTATCCTTAGCTCCTTGCAATATTACTAATACTTTCTGTTTGCAGATTCATACAGCATCTTTCTGTTTGCCATCTTTTGCTAGGAGGAAGCTTGTTTCCAAAGCAAAATGAGAAGTTAAATAGTACAAGTTCGGCGTTCAACTTTACTAGATAGAATAAACTCGACATTGAAGAGTTATATTATTTATGGAAATTAGTTATTAATTATATGATAACTAGTTGATGGATTTAACCATCAGTTACTTTCCCACATAAATATTTTAGTTTCTTGTTTGATGTATGTTTTAAATTTAACTATTTAAGGCCAATATAGACGTTTGAATCAATAAAACAAAACGAAAATAAACTTGAAAAACTATGACATGAACAAATCTCTGTAACACTCGTTCGTGTTGGTATATAAAGTAAGAAATAGTATTTACTCTTTAGTTACTATTCTCCAATTAAAATACACCTAGTGACGTTACCGCTCTAACTTGGAAAAAAAAAAGGGATAAAAAATAGCAAGTATCCTTCAATTTTTATGATATAGGCTTTAAATTCGGTTTGCTTGAAAAAACTAAGACAGGTCAGAGAAAGAATTCTAATTGTTAGTATTAGTATTTAATTGCTAGTATGTATCAACAGAACAGCAGAAAATTATCCTTAAATTACAGCAAAGTAATATGGCAAAACAACTAAACTTCACAAGTTCACAATAGTCAAATAGGCAAGCCAACAGACAATAAATTCCTCAAGATCAACCATCCAATGCAATCAATGCTGTCAATCTAAGCGGAGTTCTTCATACACTTGATCAAGTGCTGAAGACTAAAAGAAAACCCCAGATAGCAGATAGGAGACAATTAGGCACGAGGATCCCGGGAGCCGACGATGACACACAAATTCAGATGCAAGTAAAAAATCATCAACCGAGAAGGAATGACACAGTCAGAAAGTGGACAATCAAAGACACATGGCGCTTGGCGCATGCTGGCTTGCTAGGGATAGAGCACCCAAAATAGTCTTGCACACAACCAAGATGCTGACCATTGCAATCCCAATCGTGTAGTATGCAGACCACAAACCACTAAAAGAAACAGTCATAGAGCAGACAATGAGAAGCAGCCCATCAATTTAACACATGATGGTGAGCAGTAGACACTAGATGTATAGCTAGTCACTAAATAGGAACCGATTTGAGTCAATTTCATGATGATGCAGGATGGAAATAACTAAATTCTATCCACAATCACCAAAGAGTTCACCAATTCAAAGGAGGATGCATCTGCAGCATTCCTGTCCTGAACAGAACTAAAAGGTCCTATGTAACCAACTTGTTGCACTTTTAGTCAGCTTATATACCGAAGCAACAACATGAGACGATTGTGAAGCAGAGAAGCAGACAAGAAGATGGAGTAAGTGGCGAAATGATGCTGTTATGGCCGATAATCAACCTCAAAACAAAGAAACACAAGACATTTAGGTAACTTTTATGAAATATTAAATATTAACATAGTCACTTAGTAAGACTACCAGCGAACAATTAACATGCAATATAAAGTAAGGAAGACTGAAGTGACCTTCAAGGTTCAATGATCCAAGTGTGACAGCCCATGCAAAAAAGTGTCCCCAGGGCACCCTTTTGTGGCAACAACACTATGCAAAAGCCATAAAAATCCAAGAGTTTATCAATACCCATTACCATTGTCATGACATCAACATAACTAACATGTTGGCAGTGTGCTCAGTCAATCCTAGGGGAACTACATTATAGCACAGCGTTCCATAATGATCATTCAGCACTTGATCCATTCACATCCGATCTCAATCTCTGAAAGCAAGATATCAGAAGAATCTAAATTAACAAGGGTAATAAGATCTCATGTCTATTTTTTAACTTCCGTCATTCATGGCAACTTAATTAAACATAGTAAAGCATACCCATTGGCATAAGGTGAATCACGGCGAGCATGTCGGTATGGAGGGGACCTGCTGTAGCTGCGACCCCGATAAGGAGGTGATATGCTACGTCTCTTTGGAGATCTTCTCCCACGAGGACTAACACTCCTAATAAAATGAAGCAAATTCATTGGATTAATATCAAGTTCTGGCTTTCATGAATCATCCAAATGCAACAAAACAATGAGAAGAAAAGAATATATCAGAAGCAGCTTCCATAACCAGAGATGTCAAATTTCATAATAACAAAGTCAAGACTATTGACAAAACATGCTATAGGATGGTTCAAAGACAAGGCTGGTTAGTCAATTTACAAAGTTCATTTTACCATATCATGTTGCTTTCTAATACAGCAAACAATAATTCACTATTGTGCAATCAAAGCAAATAAATTATAAAGAAAATGCAAGCTAAAAGACATAGAAATTTGAAAATTTATTTGAAATGCATAGCATTCTAGTTCATATTTGGCATGTCAGTCAACAACACACCTGCGGCCATACCCATAACTTGGACTTCTGCGACGCCTATAATAAGGACTTGGACTTCGCCTCCTTCCACTACCCAGGCCACGTGAACCAACGCGCAAGCGACACTCCCTTGCAAAATGTCCAGGTTCACCACATTCATAACATTTCAGGTCATCACTTCCACGCCCACGCCCACCACGGCCTCCTCCCTTAGAATTATGAGAAAGCTCTACGCGCCACCCATTTTTCCCTACGTGAGATAAAAAAAAATAGCATTAATCAAACTTCTAATGAAGCAAAGCAAAAGATTTGGCTTCTCTAAAAATTTGGCACTTTAACCGGTGAAGTGTATCATCTTAACTATTTATGAGAAAACACAGTTTAGGAACCAATAATGACAAATTGAATTAACATGGAAATAAACTGACCATCCAAGGCATGAATTGCGTCAAGTGCATCCCTCCTATCATCAAACTCGATGAATGCATATCCGGGCGGTCTACGAGCAACCCAGACACTGCATCGTATTTAACATATTTATTGCCAATAGAAATGTAAAAGAAACCATGAATATATAATAAGACTCGTGAACCATTGACAAAAAAACGCAGGTTTAGAAGCATTACTAGCACAAACAAATAACAAACACAGATATAAACTATTATCTGGAAATAGACAAAAACTGACGAGCTCAGCTGCCAAAGAGAACAGTGAACTTCACAAATACATATCTTCAATTGGAATTACTAGAAAAATAAAAAAATAATAAAGAATATTATCAGTAAAAAAAAAAAAAAAACCTTTTATTTACGGGATTTTTAAAGAAAAATTGTTTATAGAAATTTTCCAACATATATACTCGTTTTATGAACAAATTAACCACTTAATTTATGTCAGAAACTGGTAATTTGGTTACTACTCCTTTTACACGAGTTTGAATTTGGTAACCAACATAAGTGATTTTCATTGGAAAAAAACAAAAGGAAATAACTTTGAAGAGAATCTACCTCCGAAGAACACCAAATAAACGAAATTCATCTTCGAGATCCCTCTCAGACACACGAGGGTCCAGATTCCCAATATAGACCCGAGCCATCGTCAATAAAATCAGAACCACCCTACAGGACCGAAAAAAAGCTTAGATGGAGGAACAGATAGTTCGAGAAGTGAACGTGAAAATCAATTATCCTTAGAGAGAGAGAAGAATACCGACGATGAAATCAAAGCTTAGCTGAAAGTGTAACGAATCTTCTGGATGATCGGAAAGGGAAATCGTAGAGCTCTAAAACCCTAAAACCTTCTTATTTTGCGTATTTTTTGCACCTTTACGCTGTCGTTTCGGGCTCATTTTAACTTTTTGGTCAAAGTTTCGGGCAAATATAGGCCTACAATTTGGGCTCATCGTATCCCAAAACGGGAGAAAAGATAATTAGATTTTGTAAACCGAAAAAAAAATGATGATTAGATTTTATGGATACCTCAAAAACCTGTCCCCCAAACAAATATATATACCTAAAAAAAATGATTTTTTTTTACCAAGAAAATTCGAATCCGTAACCTTTTAAGTGAGTATGGAGAAAATATGTTGTTTGAGTTATACCTCGTTGGCAAAAAAAAAAAGATGATTTTATATCTTACAAATTTTTTTATATATATAATTTTTATCTCATTTAAGTCTTATATATATAAGATCAATTAAAAAATTCGAAAATTTTTATTTACATTTCAGTATGATTTTATTTATGTTTTGCTAATAAGAACTAAATATATATCTATTTAATTTTAATTTAGTATTAATTTTATATTTTTTATTTTCTACGGTATTCATAACTCGACAAGTTAAGGATTAATTTATCGTAAATCTTATCTTTATTTAATAATTTTGTCGTTAGTCAATAAATTGTTATATACACAATCCTAAATTTAAACTTTCAACTTTTGTTTAAACAGACGAGTCAACTGATTTCAACATAAAACCACCACACTAGCTTGCATTGCTTCTTGATTTTCTCATGATTGTCTCTTTATCTCTTCTTCTTCTATCATCTGATTACACTTTAGTTCTCTCATTTGTTAGTGTTCTGCTTCTTTTTTTGGCGATGATCTCTCCTTTAGTCCAAGTATATTGCTAATTCAAATGGTCAATTTCACCGACGATCAAGGTTTCATATTTTTATGTCATTAACAACCTCTTCCAATACATCTGTACTAATAATCTCCTCGTTGTAAACTTTTCACACAATTTCAAAAAGTTTATTTCTCTAACACTCGACTCAGTTCTTTTCAACTTCTATTCTTTCCACAATCGTTGCATGCAGATTTTTCCTACACCTCTAACATGATGAAATTTCTAGTTGACATTTAAAACCAAAACAACTATCTACAACACCATGTAGTATATTATATATTTATTATATCTTTGTCTCGTGTTGATAAATCTTCACAAACTTGATCGACCATAAACAATTCATTGACCATTTGTAGTTTCATAAAAATAATTTTCAATTAAGAATAAATCTCAAAAAATACATTTTAATTATTTTGACGCAGAAATAAATTTTTTTTTGAATTTTTGTTAATAATAAAAATACACTAAAATGATTTTTGAACTTCTTTTACTCTTTGCTTGTGATTGAATTTGAAATTTAGTCACGATGCAATCAAGAATAAAGTAAGGTCCAACCTGTTCAAGTAAGGTACACTTAATTATATAGTGAAAAAGGTGAGAGTTGAACCCATAATTTTTTTTATGTAATAACTTGCAATAAATAAGTAACAACTAAACTAATTAGTTAATTTAGTAATTTAGAGCATTTGTATATTTATAATAATATGTATGTTTGTAATTTTATGTTAGATTTCTTTAAAATTTTATTATTTTAAATTTTAATTTGAATTTAATTTTTTATTTTTTATTTTATTAATATATATATGAAATTTGGAATGATTGAATTTTATATTTGTTTTAAAAAAATTTGATATTTCTGCGGGTAAGGTAGGATAGAGTTTAAAACTTTAAGGTACAGGTAGGGTTAGGGTTGAAAGATTCTCAACGTGCAGGTATGATAGGGTAGAGTTTTAATGAAATTTTTTACCGGCGGGTAGGGTCCTACCCTACCCATTGTTAGCCATACTCTTTACTTTTGAATAGCTGTAACTTTTGTGAAATAGGCAATGTAGGAAACACTTTTATTTTGTCTCATATCGAAAGAAAATAAAAGAAGAACAGAGAAGAGAAAATTACACTATCCTGATTCAGTCACCATGTGCAATGTAACTTACATTCAGTCTTTTCCACAATAATGGTGGAATTTTCACTATCATTCACAATGATTACAAATACCAATTTTTTTAGAATTCAACCCAATCTTATCTAAGACAAACTAAGCTTCTACCCAAGTTAGATTTGGCTAGGTTCACTTCCTAAACTTGCAACTACTAAGTGCTCACCCAACATAGCAAGGGAATCATTATGTGTACAAAATAGAAAAATATACAAAAGAATTTTGACATAATTTTTTAGTTTTTTTTCTTAATAACTCTCTTTGTCTTTTTTCTTAATGTCTTTTACTAATATCTCACTTAATGAATTTTTCATTGAAAAGAAAAAAAAATGAACTCTGAATAGAAAATTTAATATAAACTCATGAAGAAGAAAAAGAGTTGGTTTGAAATTAAAGCTATGAAGATTCAAACTTGTGTGTCCACTTCTTATTTCAACTTTTGGCCGTTTTCTCTTTAATAGAGGAGTAAAGCTTACAAAACTTAAACTTGACTTGAATAGATTTGTCTTCTTCTTCCCTAAATAATACAGCAGCAGTGTAGAAAAAAGATAGGACAACAACAATGATTAAAGTTAACATGTATTCTTACGTAACTACTTCTCTTTCTTTTTCAATTTTCTTTAAGAATTTAAGTCATTTATCAATACTTTGATTCGAAATTTTATTCTTAATCCTTGATTTGTAACAGAGTTTTATAACTTCTATTTTTTTTAAGTTTCTCTTTTGGTACATATAGGAAAAAAGCATATTCAATAAGCAATAATGAAGTATAAAAATGAAAAAGATTTTTTAATTCACCTTTGATCTTTGCTTTTGTGCCCTATCTTATGATTTTCTTTTTTTTCTCCTTTTGTTTCTTAATTTTAATAATCACATTTTTCTCTTTAATTTGAACCATAATCAGAACTTTCTTTTGGAATTATTTCACGTGAGTTAAAAAAGAGAGAAAATAAATTCGATTACTTTACTTTTGTTTGGAAAAGATGTGTTTGCTTCTTTTTATTTAGGTTAGTGATCAGCAACTATTCTTTAAGTCATTAGGTTTCGTTTGGTTACTGTCTTCAAAATATATAGATACAGACACAACTATACCAAAAGACACAGACACAGATAGACATAAATTTTTTAACGTGTTTGGCAACAGTGTACAAGACACAACAATTTAATTCAAATGTCTATTTTATCCTTATTAGTTCTCTACCATCATCTTCCACCAACATTAAAGTTGCTGCCACCATAACTTTCTACTACCACCACTATCACCTGCAATTTTTTAACTTCATCTCAAAATACTATCTTCAACTTTTATTTATTCATCAGCAATTTAATTTTCTCATTTAAAAAAAATGAAACAGGTTGAAATAAATAAATAAAAAACAAAAATAAGAAGACAGATCTCAAGAATGATGGACAACTATTTTGGGTGTTTTTAGTTTTTTTCGCCTTTCTTAATAAAATTGATTCAAGTAATAGTGGAGACGAATAGATCTGAGCAACACCTAATGAATGTAGAGGAATAAATCTGACCGAAAATGATGACTCATGGTAGTGATAGGCGCGACTGTGTGAAGAGAGAAAGAGAGAAGAGGAGGAAGAAGAAAGAAGGGGCGTCAATGGTGGCGGTCCGTGACAACGGTATGGAGGGGCACAACAATGGAAAGAGAAGCAGAGTGATGGGTGTGGTGATGCAAAGAGAGAAAGAGAGAAGGAGATGAGAAAGAGAGGAGAGGCAATGGCTATGGCGGTGGTGTAGAAGAGGGACACAGCCATGGAAGAGGGAGGATGGAGGAAGAAACGTGGAGGTTGAAAGGATTTTGGGGTTAGAAACACAGAATAAAGAAGATAATAAGAGAGAAAAGGAAAAATTAGGGTTAGATTAATTAGGGACATAGTTGAAATTTAAAAAAAAACGTAGGGATAAAAATGTAAAATTTTGTGTCTTATAAACTGTGTCTCAATGTCTCAGCTAAATGGAGAGACACTAAAAACATGTATTATGTGTATACTTGTGTACCACCGTATCCATTATAAATTTGTGTTTCAACAAACAAACGGTGGACATGTGCCAGCGTGTCCATGTCTTTAGTGTCTAGAAACACCAACCAAACGCGCGCTTAGTGATCATGGAACTAGAGCATCATTGGACATTGTCTGTTACTCTTTCTTTTAGATTTTGTCTGCACACTAACCAAACAAAATTATTTTTACTGCTTTGAGTTTTTTGGTCTATTATTATAATGTATGATCATCATTAAATAATTGTTTTATTTTTCTTAGAACTCAACACTTTTTTGTTAACGTAAGATGTCTTAATTTATGAATGTGCATTTTTTCATGTTTTTAAATAATTTAATGACAATTTTATTGATAATAAAATTTGAGCACATTTTTATCAGCAACAAAATAATTTAAGTATAATTTTTAGAAATTTATCCTTCAATTAAATAAAGACAACAAAAATTACCAATTTAATCTTTAGTCTTTTCTAAATTTTTTAATTTGTCTCACTAATAAAATCTTTTTAATTACCTCGGTTGGATTAATGATAATCATGTTTAACTTCATGACTAAAAATATAATCACTTTTCAGACTATAAAATCTATCAATTTTTTATTAGTAGGTCAACTCTTAGCTACTATGATTATGGTTGACTTAGCTACCATAATCATTACTTTATATTAAAAGTTTAATTTTAATGCATTGACAATATAAAGAATTTTACACAGTCATGTAATTATATCTGTTTTTTTATGACTATTCACATTATCAAAGTAAAAAGTAGTTATTTTTACTAATATAGCATTACGTAATTGAATATAGGTGTAAAACTACTTTATATTGACAATGTATCAAAACTAAATTCTTATACCTGAAAAATAAGAAAGATCGTAACTCAGGAATGACAAAATTTTTTGAAATGTGGGGATTCCCGTGAGGACTGCCCCAAATGGGGACGCAAAGATGGAAAAAATTTTCCGCAGGAATGGGGATGGGGTAAAATTCCCCCGAAGCAAGTACGAAAATCCCGCCCCAACCCCGTTAATGCTCAAATTATTAAATTTATTTAAATATCTTTAATAATTTATTTTAATATAGATTTTTTAGTCATTTCACATTTTTTATATATATATATATATATATATATATATATATATATATATATATATATATTGAAAAACCTAATCCTAATTTAAAAAATTCTTTCCTTCTTTCCGTAACACTAACACGGTGTCGTCTCACATTTTCATTCTCTTTTCTCCATGGTTATAGTATGTTATTTTATATTTTTGGACTTGTAATATTAAACAATACTCTATTTGTATGTTATAATAATATTTTGTGATTTTTTTTTATTTTTACTAGAATTTTCATATAAATTATTAATATAAAGAGATGGGAAATGAGGTCCTCGCAGTCACGGAAAATAGGACCCCATGGGTAGGGTGGCAAAACAGGTTAAATTTATCGGGTCGACCCACCGAACCCGCTAAAAAATCAGGTTAGGCTAGGATTTGGAATCTGCCAAATAAAAAAAATCTGTCAAACCCGCACTGCTAAATTTGCGAGCTTTGACGGGGCGAGGTGGGCTGGTCTGGCGAGCCAAAGATTTTTATTTTTCTTTTTTTTATTAAATAAAAGAGTGATTAGTGTTACAAAATTAATAATTATATAATTTTTAAACACTTTTTTTTCATTTTTTGTTTTTGTGCTTCTTTTTGTTATTAACTTTATTTATTTTATTTTACAATTTCGTATATATGTTCAAATTATGTGACTTATTTTTTAAAATAAAGATAGTTCTATTGACAAATATTATTTTGAACAATTTTATTGAAGTTAAAAATTAAAAAGGATAGTAAAAAAACTTATATTATAATATTATAGTTTGACTATTTTTTCTTTGTATTTGATTTTTTAATTTACTATTTTTATTAATTTTAACAAAATTTTATTATTAAAAAAAAAAAGTCAAGTGGACTAATCCATCGACCCGCCAATCCCTTATAAAAAGGAATGAGCTAACATTTTGAACCCATCTTAACTCGTCTTGCCTTATTTTATGGTGCATGCATAGGCGGGGCAGAATGGATTAGAATGGGGTCGACCCGTTTTGCTATCCCTACCTGTGGAGAATAGAGATGGAATAATATTAAAGATCAAGGCAAGATCTGGGAGTTTGTGAACGGAAATGGGATCCCTACCCTGTCCGGTCATAGTTATCAGAACCGGACCTGAATCCGTGCCGGTCCACCATGCACCTGCGCGCCACTGAACCACTGTAAGAGCTCCCCGTCCACAACAATTCCAAAAATGCAGCTAGGGAGATTCAAACACGAATTGGCAAGAATACGGCGTCTCTCCCTTGCCAGTGTGTCATCTTGCTTCTTCATAATATATGTGACAAAAATTAAATATATAATAAATCATGAATGATTTTTTATTTCTTTTTTTATTCTTTTAAACATGGATTGACATGGATACCAAATAAGTAACAATACCTGATATACAAACATATTGATATATTAATATTGGTTATATTATTTTTTATTTTCTCTCGTTTATTTAAATTAAGAAAGTATTTTATACTAGTGACTAATTTATTATTTATTTTTGCATCATAAATTATATCTAAGAATTGATATTTGATTAATCATTAATATATTTTTTGAAAACATGCATTTAATTTTTTATTTTTATAATTTTATAAATTTTATTTAATTATGATCGAGTCAACCGAATAAATCAGTAACTTATTGATTGAATCAGTGACCCAATCACATAACCGACTGAGTCAATTACTGGTTCGGTTCTAATAACTATATGTCCTATTGCTATTCCTACCGTAACTTATGTAAGTAAAATAAAATTAAAAAAATATATATAAAAACTAATTTGTAAGTTCAGAAACATATAAAACTAAGGTATGAATTAGTTATAATCTTTGCATTGGCGTACGCATTATATTAACAATTGATCAAGATTATCCCGTTAAACTTAAATTAATAGAATACCAGGAAAATGAAATTGTTGTGGGGACACTTCACGGTAGTGTCGCTGTTGTTTTGGTACATGTTCCATCTTCTTCATAATTATGCTAGCTCAATGGTCAAGCGTTCAAACAAGAAGACAAATTTGTAAGCACCATTGCATATTAACCGTATTTGATTTTCACAAATATCTGAGTTTGATTTTCATTATAAACCGAGAACTTTTTATAGATAATTTATAGCTATAAGCTATAGATAAATACAAATACCAAATTAAGCTTCTGTAGAGTTTTAAAATATATTAATTTTGGCAAGATGCCTAATTGAATTTATTTAATTTTTTTAGTTGTATTATTGGGTTGCTTTTTATTTTTAACGTCTTAATTAATATGATAATAGGTAGTACCTGTTTAGTTGCTTTCTTTTAATAATAATATACAAAAAAGCAATCATAATTTATTCCATAAGTTTGTGTTCATCAATAATAACGACAAAGATGACACTCTCTCTTGCAGACTTTGTCATGTGAAGTTGTTAACTCAATATACTAATTTTGGTGAAAACAATTAATCAATTAAGTAATCAACAATATCCATGCCTAATTAATTTACAAGAGGGGAAATTAAGTTGACATCAAACTAAATATTAAAGAAAAGAAAATAAAAATTTATATGCACCCAAAAATGAATTATCCTGATCCATTGATTGATGACTTGTAAATTGTAATGTGTCACTTTGGGGGCCAAACTGGCTCTTCTGATGTTTCAACTGTAACAGCAGTTAGGGTCTGCAGTGTACTTCACAGACACAGTCCTATATGATTCAACACTACCCAGGAAAAAAAATGAACTTTTTCCTGAAAAATCATGAAAATCTGCTGATAAAGTTTCACACTTTCAGAAGCTGATCCAATTTGGTATCTGGGTTTTTAAGTTCTTTCTCTGTTATTGGTTTGTGTGGTGCTTGAAGAATGAAGGTGGATAGGATTGAGGAGAGTAGTGGGAGTGTGAGGTTGTTGGCAAGAAAAGGGAGCAACAGCAGTGGTGGGAGCAGTGAATCTTCAAGGTGGGTTGATGGCAGTGAAGTGGTGGATTGGGATGAGGTTCCTCCATGGTCAAGGCTCCATGATAGTGATGGTAGAGAAGGGTATGGAACAACAATTAGGAGGAGGCTTGTTAAGAAGCCCAAAAGGGTTGATTCATTTGATGTTGAAGCCATGGAAATTGGTGGAGCTCATGGTCACCACACTAAGGTATATTATTATTATTTTACAATTGTTGTCAGTGCTATAATTTTCAGTTTTCATTTCTTCTTACAAGCTCTTGGAAACAAGAACTACTTAGTGCTATAATCATATTAGTGCTTTAGATCTAATTAAATTTTATTAATTGTACATATTGAAATCCACTTGTTCCAGATTAGTTTTTTTGTTGAGCTTGTTCTCTAGGTATTTCACTGTAATTTATGCCTGTAGTTTGTGAAGGAAAAAGGCACCAATTAGATTATTTTAAGGTTCTTTGCACATTGAAAGAGGTTATGATAGAATTTAGGTCCTCTAAAGTACGAGGATTTTTTACTATTAGATCAATAAAATTAAAAATGGAACTCAAATTCATTTTATTGATCCAACTGGAATAATCTTCCACTTTACCTGCCAAAGTGAAATCCTTACTTTAGAAGATTCTCACTGGTTATCATTGGCATGGGATTATATGACCCATTAGTATTGTTGTATTGAAAGATAAAAAAAATGCACAAGACCAAGAAGGGTGTTGATGTAGCAGTAAAGCCATGCTAAGGCCTCGGAGAAACATTTTTGGAGAGAACACTAATTTGGGAGAGCAAGTATGACTCTATGCTCAATAGGGGAGGGGGATCCTATTTGGATGTACAATGTTGCATGGTCTTGTATATTTAACGAAATACTTGTAATCATCACACACAAAATGTTTGAAAAGTGTCCTGAAATAGAGCTACCTCACTCTTTATAATCTATTCTACTTATGTGAATCAGGATATGACCCTTTGGCCCACCCTTCTATTAGCATTTAAGACTCTTGGTGTTGTATATGGCGATATGGGAACAAGTCCTCTATATGTTTTTTCTGATGTCTTCAGCAAGGTTCCAATTGAATCAGATGTTGATGTCTTGGGGGCTTTATCATTGGTAATGTACACAATAGCTCTTGTTCCACTAGCCAAGTATGTTTTTATAGTGCTCAAAGCAAATGATAATGGAGAAGGTTAGTATTCTCTTTCCCACTCAGAATAATTCACTTCTGTAATCTTTTCATTTCACACTTGTATTTTATTGTAATCTTCTTATGATTGTTAAATTATAGGAGGAACGTTTGCGCTATACTCGCTGATTTGTAGGTATGCAAATGTGAATATGCTACCAAATCGTCAACAAGCTGACGAGCACATATCTAGTTTTAAGCTCAAACTGCCTACTCCAGAGCTAGAAAGGGCTTTGAAAATAAAGGAGACCTTGGAAAGAAGAGCAACTTTGAAAAATATTTTGTTGGTTTTGGTTTTGTTGGGAACTTCCATGATTATTGGAGATGGTATTCTAACCCCAGCAATATCAGGTACATGTAAAATCAAATTTTTGTCATGAAATCCTGTTGCGAATTCTTTGTTTCCATCATATGATGATCAAATGATAACTTGAGGTGTGACTGTAACAACTTATCTTTGAGATGAACTAGTTGAATTTGCAGTTTTCTCCTGCTGTTCCTATTAGTAGTCAACATACCATCACACCTCTTTCTCGGAACATTTACAATTTTTTGTGTCTTATTAAGACTCATGTTGAGAGAAGTTTTGCTTTGTTCTAACTTAAGAATATTCATGGTATGTTTTTCTGTTGCAGTAATGTCTGCCATAAGTGGTCTACAAGGTCAAGTAAAAGGATTTGGTACAGGTGAGTATACTTTCCTCTTCTTTCTAATAGTCTTAATTGGAAGTAGAAAAGCAATAGTAGAAATATAACAATCTATCCTGATAAAACATGTTTTCACTTATGGAACTATGGATGCAGAGATTAGCATTTTGCACAAAAAGGGTCAGATATTTGTTTTCTGTTCTTACTTGCAGGTGCTTTGGTTGGTGTTTCAATTGCAGTCCTAGTAGCTTTGTTCAGCATCCAACGTTTTGGTACCAGTAAAGTGGGTTTCATGTTTGCTCCAGTTCTTGCTTTATGGTTCTTTTCTCTGGGTTCTATTGGACTATATAACATATTTAATTATGATGTCACGGTTCTGAGAGCTATCAATCCAGCTTATGTATATTATTTCTTCAATAAAAATGGCAAAGGTGCATGGTCAGCTCTTGGTGGTTGTGTTTTGTGTATTACAGGTATATATTATTTATATATTATTTATTTATTTATACCTTTTTTTTTCTTTTGTTTGTCTAGTAAGTTTAGTTCTTTAAAGAACATTTTAGTCAATAGCAAGTTTGCATTTCTTTTCATTATTATCGCTTGCCGCGATATGTTGCATTAAACTGAACATGATGGAAAATACCACGAAACTTTTACAGGACTTGGAAGTTAATAATTCATTCATTAAGAACATAATTGATGTATGTTTGTCCTCACCACAGGTGCAGAAGCAATGTTTGCAGACCTGGGTCATTTTTCTGTACCAGCAATACAGGTTTGTGAATCCTTTAATTGTTTGGTTTTGAAAAGTGAAGCATTTAAGTTTGCCTCATCGCATGTTTCATAGTTTGAACATAATTAAAACGAATATGGTTATGATAGAACATTGTGGCGCCACCTGATCTGCGGTGAAACAAGGCTTAGTTTGTTGTTTTGTACTTAACTGAGTCTCATGCTTATACAGATTGCTTTCACTAGTGTGGTATTTCCTTGTCTTCTCCTAGCTTATATGGGCCAAGCTGCTTATTTGATGAAGAATCCCCATTCTTATTCAAGGATATTCTATGATTCTGTTCCAGGTGATATTCAATGAAATGATTACTGCTTCTATGCACACAAAATCACTGTACTTTTTGAGGGGAAAATTGATTTTCATTTTAAGTGTAGTAATCATGTTGTACCTGTTGTTTGTACTTTGTGTGTGCAACAGAAAGTCTCTTCTGGCCAGTGTTTGTTGTAGCCACACTAGCTGCTATGATTGCCAGTCAAGCAATGATATCGGCTACATTTTCGTGTGTAAAGCAATCTATGGCTTTAGGATGCTTCCCCAGGCTCAAGATAATTCATACCTCGAGAAAGTTCATGGGACAAATTTACATCCCTGTAATGAACTGGTTTCTAATGATCATGTGCATAATTGTTGTTTCAATCTTCCAAAGCACTACTGATATTGCAAATGCATATGGTAAAGTGTTCCCTGCTTCTATTCTCTAGGAATCTTCTATGTTTTTCTTTTCTTTTTTTTAGCTTGATCATGGGATTCATAATTTTGTAATATCACTGTTAGCAGCATCTTTTATGCAATGGATAGAATCAAATACTCAACAAATACTAAAACTAACCAAATGATATTTATATAATATGTTATGCTGAAGAAAATTTGTGGTTAATCTGTGCTAATGCATCTCATGTAATTGTTGCAGGCATTGCTGAAGTTGGTGTCATGATGGTTAGCACTGCCTTGGTGACACTTGTAATGCTTCTGATTTGGCAGACTAATCTGTTTTTGGCGCTGTGTTTCCCATTACTATTTGGTTCCGTGGAGCTGATTTACATGTCTGCTGTCCTCTCGAAGCTCTTTGAAGGCGGCTGGCTTCCTCTTGCCTTTGCTACTTTCTTCCTCTCCGTGATGTACACGTGGAACTATGGCAGTGTATTGAAGTACCGGAGCGAAGTCAGAGAGAAAGTCTCATCAGACTTGATGCTTGATCTTGGCTCCAATCTTGGAACACTAAGAGTTCCCGGAATTGGATTGTTATATAATGAGCTTGTCCAAGGCATTCCCTCCATTTTCTTGCAGTTCTTGCTAAGCCTTCCTGCTATTCACTCTACCATAGTTTTTGTCTGCATTAAATATGTTCCAATCCCTGTGGTTCCTCAGGAGGAAAGGTTTCTGTTTCGAAGAGTTTGCCCGAAAGATTACCATATGTTCCGGTGTGTTGCAAGGTATGGTTACAAAGATGTAAGGAAAGAAGATCACCACGCATTCGAGCAACTTCTCATTGAGAGCCTTGAGAAATTCTTGAGAAGGGAAGCTCAAGAAGCTGCCTTGGAATTGGAGGGTGCATTAACCGAAGAAACGGATAATGTCTCAGTGAAATCAATGGATACTGAACATCATCCTGATACAGATGAGCTTCGGATTCCACTTATGCAAGGTCAAAATTTAGAAGGAGAAGGAACTACTTCTACCTCTAAGGAACCTGCATCATTAGCATTGCCATTAGCATTACCTTCCAGTTATATGTCATCTTCGGCCGAAGATCCTGGTCTCGAGTATGAGCTCTCGGCCCTAAGAGAAGCAATGGAATCAGGATGCACCTATTTGCTTGGACATGGAGATGTGAGGGCAAAGAAGAACTCTTTCTTCTTTAAGAAGTTAGTGATAAACTATTTCTATGGATTTCTTAGGAAGAACTGCAGAGGCGGCACGGCAAACATGAAAGTCCCTCACACCAATATCATTCAAGTTGGGATGACATATATGGTCTGAGACTCATGATCCTTGCTGTTTCTTTCTGATAATTGTCAAGTGCAATGTTGTTTGGTATTTTTCCTATTCTTCTTTTCTTCTCTGTCAATGGTGATTGCTGGTGAAGTTTTCATTCTATGTGTTGCCTTGCAATTTGTGTACACAAGTTAGATTTATGTCTGAAATTGAAATTGTTTCAGAATCTGTAATTTATGAGAGAAGACTCATATTCTTGTTCAAATCTTCTTTAGAGATGCTTGAACTAGTCCATAGCTCCAAAACATGAAATAATAATTATAATGATGATGTGAAAATTTGATGATTCTTTTTCATTTTGGCCAAAATAAGAGCTAACATCAATCAACTATTGATTAAACATCATAATGTATCATTTTTATTAAAAATCAACTTTATTATTTTAAATAAAAATCATATACGGTTATTGAGTATTATATACTGAAGCATTATCTTTAAAACTTTTGTTTTAATAATAGATTAAATTTTGAGGGAAATATTGGAACAAGATAGGGAAACTCCCCGAATAATTTGGTCCCTTTGTCTGCTAATGTTCATGAAGAAAGCGATATATTTACCCTATGAACTTGGTCTTGGGTCTTGTGCCCCATTTCTCATAATTCATCTGAAGTTGAACCAAGAATTTTTTATGAAAACCACATTCATGTTAGTGTCAGTGTGTATAAATAAGAATAGGGTTGGTGGGGAACAAAAAGGATAAGAAAAAAAAGGGGCACTTGTTATCTGTCTATTCTTAATGTGAAATTTTGTATATTTTCTTTTTCTATAAAATTAAATAGGAAAATAATTGTTTTAGTTGTAGGTGTTTAATAAATTAGTAGTTGATATATATTGTAATTTTGTTTTCTGTGGAGTGAGGCAACTTTTTTAGTGTTTGACTGTTTGTATGCTATTTAATTTGTTGGGCAAAAAATTACATGTATCAAGGATCGGAGGTATTGTTTTTTTCAATCCGCAATATAAAGTGTTTATTATTAAAAAATAACTAACTATCGGTGTAATCAAAATTCAGATTATTGTTCAAAAAATAAACCGTGAAATTGTCTTATAGTTACTTATGCTCAAGTATTTTTTTTTTAAAGAAGGAAAAATAAATACAATAATTATATTTAATAATAAAAAGTTATTACTTAATAGATCAATGGTGCAGTAGAATGGAAGCAGCCTATAGAAATTAGTTATATTAATATAGGTCGGCAGAATAGCAACACAAGGAAACATGAAAGATCTTGTGTTACATTGAACGCTGACCACACAACATAATAACATATGCAATTATGCATACAGATATACTAAATACTGTTTGATTTGATCTAGCCTAACATTTGATCCAGCTTCAACACATTTTTAGATTTTGTTTAGTGTTAAT
The DNA here is from genome assembly GCF_003086295.3 of Arachis hypogaea. Classification (NCBI taxonomy): domain Eukaryota; kingdom Viridiplantae; phylum Streptophyta; class Magnoliopsida; order Fabales; family Fabaceae; genus Arachis; species Arachis hypogaea. The sequence goes on from NC_092048.1 coordinate 135,755,875, forward strand.
AATTGATTGGTGTACGTGACAAGTTATTTTAAAAAATAATTAATTATATTAAATCATAATTAATTAATAGATGTATATCTTAGTGAAGTTATCTATTTTGTGTTTTTAGCTAGGTACATATTAAAATTATAAATAAAACTTTTTTATTAATTAATTTTTTTTTATAAAATTTTACTAATAATAAATTTATCATATATTCTAAAAATACATATTAATTAGACTCTACAAAAATATAGACATCAAATGGAATGATAATCGTAGACATTAAATTAACACTGTCTTTTATACTATGGTTTAACAAGAATATCACCATATAAAAATTATTTTACCTCTTCCTTAGTATTCTATTATTTATTATCTATCTATCATATATTATTCAAATCAATTTTTTTAAGTAATAATATAATTCACGTGACATATTTTTAAAAATATTTGTTGTTTTATATAAATGTATTAATTAATTAATTAATTAATTAAAATAAATATTAAATTATTTATTATTTTATTTGACTACATTAATTATAATTAATTAATTGTATTAATTATTTAATTTAATTAAAATAAATAAATTAATTTTATTTTAATTTGTATTAATTTTTTGTCTTATGTATTGTAATTAACATTTTTATAAAAGTATTATAATTAATTATTTATTTAATCTGATTGAGATAAATATCAAATTATTTAATATTTTATTTGACTATATTAATTATAAATAATTAATTATATTAATTATTTAATTTGACTGGAATAAATGAATTGATTTTGTTTTAGTTTGCTTTAGTCAAAACTAATTTTTCACGTAGATTTTGGAGTCAAATATAACTCTAAAGATTGTTTTAATTTGTTTTATTTAATTATCGTTTTTTCTATTTTAGTTTTAAAGATTATTTATTAATATAATAAAAAAATAAAAATATCAATAATCACTCATATAATTAAAATAAATAATATATATATATTATTATTATTATTATTGTAGAATAGTGTGATTGTTTGCTTTTCTTTAATGGCAACTTTGTCGATTAAAATAGTATAAGAAATTCAAGAAAAATGTGTTTACCAATTCAAGAAATAATAATTTATTTTTTAATAAAATAAATTATTAAATAATAAATGTTATTATAATTTTTTTTACACAAATTAATATTTAAAGATGGTATTCTATTAATATTATCAAAAAATATAAACCAATTTAAATATCTAATAGCTTTTGTAAACATAAGTTTTTAAATTTAAAAATTTAAAAATTATGTCATAAAATATGAAATTTTAACCGATAACAACTGTTCATACCCTGGCCCAATAACAAAGGTCCAGGCCCAAATAAAAGGCCTAGTCCAAAGGATTAAGCCTTGTTACGTACCGACCTTCACATAGGAAGTCGGTAACAACCACGACTTACTCTAAAGAAGTCGGGCATAAGATTAGCTGGCAGATAAACACTCATTCAAATGAGTAACTGCCCCTAAAATCTCTCTAACCGCTTCATAAAACCATATCTTAACCTCCCAAAGATAATGGGACGGTTAACACCCTAAAGATACGGCACTACTCCAACGGTGGTTATTGGCTCACCACTATAAATACACTGACACCCCTCAGGTATCTCTAAGCCCAATACTCTCTAGACCTGCTCACACTCTTGCTAACTTAGGCATCGGAGTGTCTTTGCAGGTACCACCCCCCATTCACTCGCGAGTACAAGTCGGACGGAGTCTCCCGAGTTGCACACTCACACGGAAACCTCCTCCTTCACACATACGGGCCAGCCAGCGCCATCCATTCAGGCAATCTCCGGTTACCCACCGTAACAACAACGTTGATCATATTATTTTGATTTTAAAATGAATATTACTATAAGTATGCTATCGATGAGAAATTGTTCTACTTTAAAGACAAATATTATTTTTTTACGGTATTTTTTAACTCGATAGGCCAAAGGCTAATTTACCGTAGATTGACGTTCTATTTAAGAGTCTACCGCGAGCTAGTGAATTGCTGCACACACATGACAAAATTCAAATTCTTGATACTTTAGTTAAGTGGATAAGTGATATAAATACTCAACCAACCCAAATTATTTGAGACAATAATTTTAATGTTTTTAAAATTAAAAATCATTAATCCTTGATTTTAATTGTAATTTTATAAAATATTTATACTGATAATTATTATATATTTTTTTTTGCTTAATTTTATTTAATAAAAGCTTTATATATATATAAAAGTGGGCGTGTGAATGATAAACCTGAAATAATGTTAGTATGATCCTTTCTAATTATAAACTAGGTGTTTGTTGAGTCCAATCTTTGCACCTCTTCTCTTCTGAATTCTGATCCAGTGTGTATCAATCATAAATAAATAGTTATTAATATTAAATAGTGTTAATTATTGCAATGTCAAATTTTCTTTGCTGAAATATGCAGTTTAATTAGGTTTGAAAAACGCTAAGATTAGACCAGCCAACAATATTGGCAACGGAGGAACTCCGCTACAGAATATGATCATATCAGCAATTAAAGAGAAAATGACGTCATAAACTCTACATACACCTAAATATGATCCAAGCAATTTGAATCTACTTGATATAAAAGTCATTCTGAATGAAAATATTTCTAAAAAACAAACGAAATAAAGTGAGATAAAGTGTACATGAGAGAATTCTAATATTGAAGTCAGTAAAAAATTTGAAAATAACGAACGGTTATTAACTTGAAAAGTAAGTAACTGTTTTAACTGCATGTAGAGTTTATCTAACTACCTGCTATGCTTAAAGTCCCAAGTTTAATTTCGAAATGATTATGTAAAAATATTTTATAGAGTCATCTAATTTTTTATAATTATTCAACCAATCAATGTAAAAGATAATTATTTTATATTAATAATTTATGAAAATTAAAATCTTTATAAAAATACAAAATCAATTATAATCTATAGGTCAAAATATGTAAACAACTTTTATAGCATGAAAACATTAACTTTCATTCTCTACTAACATAAATATGTTGAAAATTCAGGTGCAGTCGATTTTAAGTAAAGTTGATACGTAAAAGCCATTAGATGATTTGACTGATTTAACTAAATTTTCATCTAACGACTCTCAGATATCAACTTCACATGAAGTCTGACTTTACCTGAGTTTTTACCTATAAATATAGATATAAAAAATAAGAAAAATTAATAATTATAAAAGGCAATTCTTACTATATAGATATTGATAAAGTAAATAAATGTTGATTATTATGGAACCATATGTTGGTATGTATATAAATTAATGGTTGTCCTGTCCAACCAATGTAGAGGAACAGAACAAGGATGGTGGTGGCTGGTCATCTAAGCTTAGATAATTTGTGTGTTTTTCTTTTTCAAATCCATTATATTAATTAATATTAAAATATTCAGAATGATGTTTCCTATGTATCTTCCTTCCTTATTCTTGAAACACATGCACTCACACCACTCTGCAATTTGAACCCTCAAATTCGAATCATGGATCTGGAAAGTACCTTCCTACACAAAACAATAATATTAATTCGAATACTATAAACAAGACAGCTTTTTCTTTTGCCTGTAAAATTATTCTGCTACATTTTTTTTAATTATTTTACACATATTATCTTCTTATTAGATGTTCTGAATTTACTCTTTTATTTATTGTTTTTTATTTAACATAATAAAAAATGTTATAAATTAATAATTTAAAATTCGTAGAAATATAATTTAAACAGAATAAGTTTAAAACAAAAAGGAGAGACTAATATTCAGATCAAATTATCTCAATTTTATGTATATACCTATATATATACATCGATTTTTCCAAAGTACTTGATACTGGGACCTTCTTTAATTCTTTTGACCTTTTAAACTCAGTTAGAAGAAGAACAATGCGATGCCTCTTTTAGATTTGTAAGACTACATATCATGGATCTGGAAAGTAGGATTTTTCAAAACTCTAATAAGGTAATTGGGCACCCTAAAACAAGTTCAAGTTTTGTTTTTTTTTTTTTGTTTTTTTATTATTTGAAGAATGTTATTAGTAGTGTCTAACAAGCATGTTTGTTTGTTTGAACTTTGAAGCAGAAAGAATCATGGAGATCAGTTCTGACACTGGCATATCAGAGCCTTGGAGTGGTGTATGGTGAAATAAGCACTTCACCACTTTTTGTGTACAGAAACACATTCTCTGAAGACATTGGTCACACTGACACCAATGAAGAGATTTTTGGCGTTCTGTCTTTGGTGTTCTGGACTTTAACATTGGTTACTCTTGTTAAGTATGTGTTCATAGTGCTTAGAGCTGATGACAATGGTGAAGGAGGCACATTTGCACTCTACTCTTTGCTCTGCCGCCATGCCAGGCTTCGATCATTCCATAATTGCCAGCTGGAGGATGAGGAGCTCTCCGAGTACCGGAGTAGCCGCTGCTTTGGCGCCGATGTGCCGGAGAGAAGCCTTAACTGTAGGGTGAAGAACACCTTGGAGAAGCACAAGTTCTTGCAGGGTGTTCTGTTGGTTCTTGCTCTCATTGGAACTTGCATGGTCGTTGGTGTTGGGGTGCTTAAACCTGCTATTTCTGGTAACTATGACAAGTTTTCTTTTTATTTTTTGGGAATCAGAAATTGAAAATTTTGGGGCTGTGAGTAAGTGTGTTTGTCTCTGTTAGAATATAACCATTAATGTTACTTTTTCCTATCAACTTAAGTTTTTGGGATAAGTAATTTTATGACACAGTAAATCAAACAAACTCAGAAGAGGTTCTTGTTTGAAAGGGAGTGTTAGAGATATAACCATTAATATTTTTTTCTCCAGCCAGATTAAGTTTTTGGAATGAGTAGTTTCGTGAATTGAATGCAGTTTTCTCAGCTGTGTCTGGCCTTGAGCTTTCAGTGTCCAAGGAGCATCACAGATGTGAGTTCATCATCATTTACTTTTATGGTCTCAATTTCTCAAGAATGATAAGGCATTTGTATTGTTACTTTACACCTTGCCTTTGGTAATTTGCAGATGTAGAAGTTCCAGCTGCATGTTTGATATTGATAGGCTTGTTTGCACTTCAACGTTATGGTACACACAGGGTTGGCTTCATCTTCGCCCCCATAGTTCTTACATGGCTTCTCTGCATCGCCGCCATCGGCATATACAACATTTACTATTGGAACCCTCATGTATACAAAGCACTCTCCCCATATTATGTTTTCCAGTTCATAAAGAAAACAAAGACAGCAGGGTGGATGTCCCTTGGTGGAATTTTACTATGCATAACAGGTTAGTTTCTTTTCTTCATGCAGAGTTTTGAAGTATTACTATGTTTTTATAATACGCAGCAGAAGTAATAAAGTAATCCTAAAGATCTATTTTGTGCTGTAACGGACTCTTTCAATTTTGACAGGATCAGAGGCCATGTTTGCTGATCTTGGACACTTTTCGCCATTATCCATCAAGGTATGTCTACCTTACCATCATATTTTTCTGCACAACCTTCATTCAAAGTTTGATTCATTTGCAATTGTGTAGATTGCCTTCACTGCTGTGGTTTATCCATGCTTAACTCTAGCATACATGGGACAAGCTGCATATTTTTCGAGACATCACGACATCAAACACGAGTATGAGTTTGGGTTCTATGTATCTGTCCCAGGTAGGTAACACAACACAAGTGTTTTCATTCTGAAAAAGAAGAGAGTGGAAGGAAGTCTCAGTTTCTTGTGTTTTTGCAGGGAAGTTGAGGTGGCCTGTTGTGGTGATAGCAATACTAGCCGCAGTTGTTGGCAGCCAATCCATCATCACAGGAACTTTCTCAATTATCAAGCAATGCTCAGCACTAAACTGCTTCCCAAGGGTTAAAGTGGTTCACACATCTTCAAAGATTCATGGCCAAGTTTACATCCCTGAGATAAATTGGCTATTGATGCTGATGTGTTTGGCTGTAACTATTGGTTTCGGAGACATAAGGCGTCTTGGCAATGCATCAGGTAAACGTGCCTTCTCCTATCAGCTTAAGCTTTTAGAAAAAACAGTGAACTAAACTCATAAGTCATAACAAGTAAACTCATGACAGGTTTGGCTGTCATCTCAGTCATGCTGGTAACTACCTGCTTGATGTCACTGGTAATTATACTGTGCTGGAAGCAGAATGTTTTGCTAGCACTGGCCTTTGTTGTTTTCTTTGGAACAATTGAGGCTGTGTTCTTCTCAGCTTCCATTATGAAATTCTTTGAAGGAGCATGGGTACCAATTGTTATGTCAGTTGTGTTTCTTTCAGTAATGTATAGCTGGCACTATGGAACTGTAAAGAAGTATGAATTGGATGTCCAAAACAAGGTTTCAGTGAACTGGCTACTGAGCCTTGGACCAAGCTTAGGCTTTGTCCGAGTTGGCGGCATTGGGCTTGTCCACACAGAGCTAGTTTCCGGCATTCCAGCAATATTCTCACACTTTGTAACCAATTTGCCTGCTTTCCACCAAGTGCTGGTGTTCCTCTGCATCAAGCATGTTCCAATTCCACATGTTAGACCCCAGGAGCGGTTTCTAGTAGGCAGAGTAGGGCCAAGAAACTTCAGAATCTACCGGTGTATCGTCCGATATGGATACCGTGACATCCACAAAGACGACGATGAGTTCGAGAAAGACCTTGTATGCAGCATAGCTGAGTTCATAAGAACCGGGAATTCAAGCAATGAGGGTGAGAAGGATGATCATCATGATGTGATGGCAGTTGTAGGCACATGTTCTAGTTCTACTCATCACATTATTATGAGTGATGAGAATGGAACGTTAGAACACAAGGGACAAAAGAAAAAGGTACGGTTTATTGTGCCGGAGAAGCAGAAGATGGAGAGTGATGCAATGGAGGAGTTGAAGGATTTAATGGAAGCTAGGGAAGCTGGGGTGGCATACATTATAGGACATTCATACATGAGAGCCAAACCAGGTTCCAGCACTTTGAAAAAATTGTTGGTTAATTTTGGTTATGAATTGTTAAGGAAAAATAGTAGGGCACCCTCCTATGTACATAGTGTACCTCATGCATCAGCTTTAGAGGTTTCCATGATGTACTATGTTTAATAAACTTCATGTATTATTATCTTATATATATATATATATATATTTGTACATGTTTATATCCCTAGCTTTAGAGGAAAGTATGCAACTCATACAATCACTAAGCTTTGAAGATGCTGACTGCTGAGCATAGTAATGGGATTTACTTGTCAGTAGGGGTGTCAAAAATCCCCAGGCATCGGCGATCCCCGCGAGAATCGCTCCGAACGGGCTTCGATGGAAGGGAATTTTTTCTGCGGAGACGGAGATGGGAGATAAGATTTCCCCGAAGTAGATGCAGGGACCCGAGCGAGGATCTCCGTCTCCGTCCCCGTATTCCCCACAATTCCCGTCCACTGTTGTATGTAGTCCAATTTCATTAACTAATCCATCAACTAGAATTCTTGACCAGTTAATGATTTTGTTAATTTATTTTGACTATCCCACTTGTTTAGTTATTATTTCATCATCATCACAAGCTTCATTCTACTATGCTACTTGTTTAGTTATTATTTCATCTATTTTTTTATTAGATTCTATCTATCAGCCTTTAGCTATGTTGTACAAATTAGCCTTTAGCTATGTTGTACAAATTATTATTATGTATAAAATTTTAATTTGATACTGTTTTATTAGTTTTGATTTTCTAGTCATTTAACTTGAGTCTTGTCTTCTTCAATTGTTCTTTTGCTATTTCTGTTTTTTATATATCTTTGTTTCTTGTTAATTTATTTCTAATTCTATAATTTAATTTATTAATAATTCTGAGTTGATTTTGAGCTGCTGGATTTAATTTATTTTGGCTTGTTTTAATTTATTGTTTATGTAGTCATTTTTAATTTGATATTTCTGTATTAAAAATTACTGTATAGGATGGATAGCTTTAACTCAACTCCTATTGAAAATAATAATGAGATAGAACCAACTCAAGATGATGAGGGTCGAGCAATTGAAGCACATATTCAAGGAACACAAGAGGAATGACACGAAGAAACACAAGAGGGAGGACAAGAAGTTAGCCAAGAAGTGCAAAATAGTCCTAACAAAAAAGGATTAACTTCTGAGGCTTGGAAATATTTTAGGAGGGAGAAAATAGATGGAAAGTGGAAGGCAATATGTAAATATTGCGAAAGAAAGATTGGAGGTGACACGAAGCAAGGAACTAAGCACTTGCATGATCACATTAGAATTTGCCCGATTCGTACTGTTAGGGGACCAAAGCAGTCAATATTAAAAATAGTGCAACAATCATCAGGTTCTACAGGAACGGGAAGGCCAACGGATTCACTTTTGGTTGGAAACTTCACATTTAGTCAAGAGGCAGCACGACGAGCACTCACAAAATGGGTTATTAGGGATGAACACCCTATGTCATTTGTTGAGCAAGTGGGTTTTCATGAGTTTATGGTTGAGACTCAACCTTTGTTCAAATTTTATACAAGAAATACATTGAGAAATGATGTTGAGAAGATGTATGAAGCTGAAAAGCCAAAGCTTCTAAAATTGTTGGGAAAAAATTCAAGCCGCATTGCTATAACTACTGACATGTGGAGTGCTGATTGTCAAAACAAAGGCTATATGGCGATTACGGCTCACTTTATTGATGATGATTGGAACTTGCAATGTCGACTTATAAGGTATTATTTATGCTTTTAGCATCTTTTAAATATTTGATTTTTTAATGTCATGATTGTTTATTATATTTACATTATTCTAGGTTTGCATATGTGCCTGCACCTCATACTGCTGAAGTTCTTAGTGATGCTTTGGTGAATTTCTTGTATGATTGGAACATAGATAGAAAATTATCAACTTTAATGATTGATAATTGTAGTACAAATGATGCCATGATTCATCTTCTGCTTGATAAGATTTTACCATCTAACTTTGTTAAGAGAGGAGAATTTTTTCACATACGTTGTTGTGCTCACATTGTTAATCTGATTGTGAAAGATGGCATGAATGCAATATATGGTTCTATTGAAAAAATCAGAGATAGTGTTTCTTTTTGGGTTGCAACACAGAAGAGGGAAGAAAAATTTGTAGAGACTTGTAGGCAATTGAATATAAATTATAGGAGAAAGCTTGCACTTGATTGTAGAACTAGATGGAATTCAACTTATCTAATGCTTGCTTCTGCTTTGCCATATAGAGAAGTTTTTGAGCGTTTAAGACACCGTGAATCTCTGTATAAAGTTGTACCATCTGATGATGAGTGGGAAATGGCAAATGAACTTGTTGATAAATTAGAAGTCTTTTATAGTGTGACTGAATTATTCTCTGACACTTTATATCCAACGACAAATGTACTTTTCCAAGGTGTGTGAAATGAGATTGACATTGAATGAGTGGTTGTGTAGTTCAAATGAGATAGTTCATAGAATGGCAACAAATATGATTAGTAAGTTTGAAAAGTATTGGGATCAAATTAATGAAGTCATGGCTGTGGGAGCTATCTTAGACCCTAGGTATAAGATGAAGTTATTGAAATTTTTTTTCCCTAAAATATATGGATCTCAAAGTGAGAATCATCTGAGCAAGGTGAAGAAAATGATGGAAGAATTAGTATGTGAATATCAACTTAAGGCTCGGGTTAAAAGAAGAGCAACAAATGATGATAATTCAGCTTCTACTTTGGATGTTGGACATGATGAAGGATCTTCAAAGAGAAAATTTAACTCTATCTACTTGCAATTTGTGGAAGATACATCTGAAGACTGCGCCGCGAAAACTGAGTTGGATTTCTATTTGGAAGAGAGTGTTATGGTAGATAAAACAAATTTGAAAAAATTTGACATTTTGGGCTACTGGAAAAATATTGGAGTGAAATATCAAACTTTACAAAAGATTGCAAGAGATTTTTTAGCCATTTCTATTTCTACTGTTGCCTCAGAGTCTGCTTTTAGCACCGGTGGTCGAGATATACATCCACATCGCAATAAATTGGATTGTGAACTTGTTGAGGCGTTAATTTGCACTCAGCACTGGATACACTCTTCAGGTAAAAGTACTAAAAACTCAAATTTTATTTCGTATTAAAGTTCAATTTCTTGTTAAATTTAACTCTTGTAAATTGTTGGTTGATATAATATAGATAAATCAGGGTCGAAAATTCCAATTCCTTGGGACTATGTGATGGATATGGGGATTTAGGAGTTTAGGTAATTATTTTTTTATTATGTCAAATTCATATTAAATATATGATATTCTTTTTTATGATGTATGTTAACATATTTATATTTGTGTTGTATTTTAACAGAGAACATGGAGTTGTTTGTTGGAAGTTGAAGACTTTATTTTATGGCTTTTTTTTTAAGAATGGAAGTTGTATTTTAAAATTTCGTTTTATGGATTATGATTTCTTATTTTATATTTCTTGATTTGTAAGTTGTAATCATGGATAAGATATGTATGTTTGTGTGTTGTAATAATGTTTTTTTTATTTTTTTATATTTTTTTAAATTTTTTATTGTAATTTTCATATAAATATTCAACATAAAGAGATGGGGAATGGGGACCCGCGGAAAACACGGGAAACGCGGAGAATGAGGATGGGTGCAATTATCTCTCCACAGCGGGGATCGGGGCGGGGACGGGGAATAAATCTAAGGGCGGGGACGGGGAGCAGGGAGGCATCCCCCGCCCCCGCCCCGCCCCATTGACATCCCTACTTGTCAGTATAATGCCATACCCCTTTTTTTTAAGTTGGAGTCCAATGTTTAAAATGAAAATTATTTAGAGAGTAAAGAGACAATTAAATTCCTAAAGATTTTGACTTTAGAATAGTTAATTTTTTTAAGAAAAGAAATATTAATTTAGTTCTCTATAATAACAAAGGATAAACACGTTGTATTTTTTTATCAATTTTATCACATAAAATTTAACGGTGATACTTATATGTATCATTAATTATTGTGACATGTCTATTTATGAAAGATTGTTATATAAATAATAATTTTTGGAGCGAAATTTCACATGCTTTAGAAAAAATTTTAATAAATTGATAGCGGTTGATAAATATTATATACAAACTTCAAAGATAATAAATATTTTATTGTCTAAAACTACATTGTTTCTATTCTCATGTGATAGTAGGGGAACACACACCACTATAAATAACAAAAGAAAAAGTATAGGTAACCAACAACATTTTTAAACAATATGAATTAATAGGGGTACCTAGCACTCCCCATAACGAAATACATAGATAATTTTATTTCGTTTTATACTATCTATTAATGGAATGACATACATATCTATTATTTATTATCATGAAGGGCCTAATTGATACTTTTTTTTTTTCTTTCAAAAATCTAATTAATACTAAGTTACAATTTTGATGATCTAGTTATCACTTAACTCTTATTTAAATATCTAAATTTAGGTGTTAAAGACACTTGATAAAATTTAAGGATTAGGAGAGAAAGCGAAGTTAAATATTAAAATTTAAAAATGTGTAGTAGATATCAATATACAATGAGTAAATAGCTATTTTTGATCATAAAAAATTCGAACGTCAACAAAATTGAACACAGAAAAACTAAATGAACTTTATCTCCATGAAAGATAACATGAGGTTAAAAGTTGAAAATGATTAATAGTAAGATTAATTTTAGAATTTAATATATTTTTTAAATAAAGTTAATAAAAATTTAACGGATTAAATATTTTTGTTGAACATAACTTTTAAATTTTTTATGATAAAAAATAACTATTTATTTGCATACAATATATGATTAGGTTTTTTTTTTCACTACATACAATATATGATTAGTTAGGTTCAACGTAACTCTCACATCAACAATAAAGTTATGGGCTTGATGCACGTTGTCTACAACCCAATAAGAAAAAAAGAGTATGGGATAATTTTGCATACTGACAAATTTAACACATTACATATATGATGACAAAAGAAACCCATATATAATGACAAAAATAATTACATGTATAAATATATCAGAAGCCAATTTTTTCAATTTAATTTTATTCTATACATATATTCACTTATGTTTGTATAAGTCTAATATACTTCGCTCACAAAAAAAAAAAGTCTAATATACTTTAAATACAATAAGCAAAAATTATATTATCTATAATTTTAGGAATAACAATACCACTCGAATCTGTAGTTATTCACTCCGCTTCTACCCGTTCGAGGCAGGTAATTACCCGCCCCGCACTGGAGAGGGTTTTTGAGAGAGGCGGGACAGGTCGAGTTTAGATAATACCTACCCCGCTATATATATAATATATCATTTTAATATATAATATGTATAATATATGTAAAATAATTAGTAAATGATTAATAATATTGTATCATATTTAAATTTTTACTTTAATTTATGTTATATATGTGATGATGGTTATATAAATTTTGAAATTTAATTTTATTTATTAGATTTTAATAATTATAGGGGCGGGACGAATACCCACAAAGACGGCAAAGTCTCGCCCCAGTGCGGGGGATGGGGACCTTCCACTTGAACAAGCTAAAAGGAGACTTCTCCTCTTAATAGGTGCCCAGTACAGGCATTACCTGAACAGAAGGTGGCCGACTTACCTACAGATCTTCGACCTGGAGACTGAACAACTGTGTGCCAACATAATTCTTGCCGACTTGGAAATGCAACAAGAGAGTTTATCCGACTACGAAAGCATGTACACCTGTTTACTCGAGCAGCCCTCCACGTTAGATATCCTTTTTAGGGATTCCTTTAGAAGGTAGAATAGAAGGTTTTCATGTTTGCGCTCATTTCGAATTGTATTTCTCTGCCTAGTTAAGTAGTTGAGCCCGGCTTTTCAAAACATTCTAAGGCTCATCCTGGAGGACAAATGATTCTTCTAACGCTTCTATTGACTTGATTTGGTTTATATTGCTATTGAAGCCAAATATTTGTGTGGTTAACATGTTTGGGTTCTCAGGTTTATGTTACCATTTTGCTAAATGAACAGACCAATGTCAATATGTTTTTAAGGTTTGCATTGAAGTAAATATAACTTTTTTTTAACATCACGAATTATAGGTTAAATAGGTCCACTAAGATACTATTATAAGATAAATAGGTCTCCCACATGAAAATGGCGCCGTTTGCATTCTCTGTCTAAGTATGGACGAATTTGTCCTCCCCAAAACGACGTCGTTTTGTCCTTGGTTCCAATACGACGTCGTTCTGTCCAGCATGGATGGGACCAAAATGTCCTAAAGGTGACATGTCACAGTTAACCTGACATGTCACCATTTTAACTGGATCAAACGATTTTGAGGACGTATCTGGGGGATATCTGAAAACCTCAGGGTCGAAATCTTAGTTAAATTTTGTGGAGGATAAAACTGTGATGATAAATTTTTTGGGGACCTATTTAAACTATTATTCAATAAAAATTAAAACTATGACAAAAGATCGAATACGAATATTTAATAAATAATTCTCGAATATTTTATATTTGACTCGATGAAGCGTGGACTTCCTCCAAACTTAACCTTTCAATAACAATAATAAAAGAAAAATCAACATCGGAATATTCCTATACTAAGCAAGTTCCTGGCATAATTAAAGGAACATTCTATGAAGGGATGCGATTTAGTACTTCTCAGTTGATTGGAGTATTAAAACTCCTCGTAGAAAGTTAGGAACAAGTTACGGATGAATTAAATCTCAAAATAATCTCTGAAATTGATGTCGTGCATTAAAATTGTCTTTGAGATTTCAATTGTACCAATTAGTCTCTGATCCATTTTTCATAAATGACGTGATAACATGACATGATAATGTGAACTGTAAATGACACGTGTCACTTCATAATTTGACCACGTATAATGGTATGATGATGTGATGACTAGTGACACGTGACATGCTGACGTGGATGGTTATGCCACGTGTCATAATATTATTTGGCCACGTGTCTGTTTGTGACACGTATCGCAACAGTATTCGTCCACGTGTCATCCATTATATCATAGTTGTATATGTACCAAATTAGTCCTTTACTTTGCATTAAGTGACTCATTTTAATCACTGAAATTGAATGTCGTGCACCAAACTAGTCCCTTCACCAGTTTTTTCTCATTTTTTTCTATAGATTCAAAATTTTCAATATTTTTTAATGCATTAATTTCAATTCTATTTTTTCACATGTTCTTCAAATAAAAGTGTTTTTATAAAATGCTTTTTCTCTTGCGAATACCCTAACCGCCGACTTGGAGTTGACGTGAAAGATTTTCAAGCACATTTACTGCCATCTCCGACCTCTTTCAGTGCTTTTATAAAATATTTTTTTTTCTTACGGATACCCCTAATAACCGCCGTCTTGGAGTTGACGTGAAGGCATTTCAAGCTTCCATCGTTACCATCTCCGACCTCTTTCGTCTAGACTGCAGAGGTCAAAGATGGTAGTGAGGGTGCTCGAAGTCCCTTCAATTTAGCTCATTTACACATAACGAAAACGTATATTTCATAAAAAAAATATTTATTTTAATTATTAATTTCTTGTTAAAAACACATGTTTTTTATGAAAAAAATGTGTCTAATCAATCATATAATTATTTTTTATAATAATATACTTATATATTATAAAATTTACCAATGTTAAATTATTAACAAAATTATATAATTAAAATTAAAATCGTAAAATTTTTTATGAAAGCGCTTGTATTTAAACTATATATGAAAAAATATAATTGAAATTAGTGTATCCAAAATATTAAAATTTAAAAAAAATAGAAAAAATTAGTGAAGAGACTAGTTTGGTGCACGACATTCAATTTCAGAGACTAAAATGAGTCACTTAATGCAAAGTGAGAGACTAATTTGGTGCATAACTGCATATACAACGATGACATAATGGAATACACGTGGACGAATACTGTTGCGACACGTGGCACATACGAACATATGGCCAAATAACATTGTAACACATGGCACAACCATCCACGTTAGCATGCCACGTGTTACTGGTCACCACATCATCATACCATTACACGTGGCCAAATCATGAAGTGACACGTGTCACTTACAGTCCACATCATCATGCAATGTCATCACGTCGTTAGTAGAAAATAGGTGGGACTAATATGATGCATTTTTTCAATCTCAAGGACGTAATTGGTGCAATTAGAATCTCAGAGACGATTTTAGTGCACAACGCCAATCTCAGAGACTATTTTAGGGTTTAACTTGTTACGGTTTTATAGTTTAAATAATATTTTTTTAACAGTTTAAATAATGTTTGGGCTAATGTTATTTTTTGGTTTTTACATGCGCTTGTTTTAGGCTTTTTTTATTTTTAAATTGCTATTGGATCTCAGATTCGCGACGGATTAGTCCTTAACCTGTCGGGTTTGGGGATACCGTTTGGGTAAACCAAAAAAATAAAAAATAAATTTTTTTTAACAAAAAATAATTAAAAACTTTAAAAAGTTAAAAAGACAAAATACTTCTTTATAGTGAATATAAAAAAAAGTATAATATGTTTTAATTAATTGCAAAAACGAAAAATATTTTTTTAGGATTAGAGTTTTTTTTTTTTCTAAAAATAGGGAAGTTCAAACCTGCAACCTCTTATGAGTATGGAAAGATTATGTCATTCGAACTATAATTCATTGGTAAGATTAGAGTTGTTTGATTTTTAAAAAATAAAAAAATTATGTTTGAATGTAAAAAAAATAAAATTATCCGTGTTGAAGATTTAGTTTAAACTTTTAAAATATCCATTTAAAATTTAATTAAAAAGATAAAAATATATTTTTAATATTAAAAAATTAAAATATCATGTTTAAGATAAATTTTAGAGTAAAGTATCGTTTTTGTCTCCAACGTTTGGGGTAAGTCCTAAAGTTGTTTCTAACGTTTCAATCATCCTATTTAAATCCCTAACGTTTCCTCAATGTTGTACTGCCGTACGGCAAGAAAAAATTGAGACATTTTATAACGTTAGTGACTTAAATAGAACGAAAACGTTGGGGGATAAAAACCATACATAAAAATAAATTTTAATTTTATCCTTCAATAATATCAATTTTTTACTGTATATAATATTCAATTATTTTTTAATGAGTAAATTACACTTAATCACACTACTTTCATTCTATTTTTTTTTATATTAACTTATAACTTTAAGTGTAAAATTATCAAAAAAATAAATTTATTTAGAATGAAAGTAATGTGATTAAGTCTAATTTATTTAGATGTGATTAAAAAATAATTAAATAACTATATGTACCGTAAAAAATTGATATTATTGAAAGATAAAATTAAAATTTATTTCTATGTATTATTTTTGTTCCTAACGTTTTCGTCCTATTTACGTCTCTAACGTTTTAAAAGCGTTTCAATTTGTTTCTGTCGTCAATTCTGTTAACAGATTTCTAATGGCAGGACAACATTGAGCCAATTTTAAAACGTTAGAGACTTGAATAGGACAATTTAAATGTTAGAAATAATTTTGAGACTTATCCCAGAGGATAAAAATCATACTTTACTCTTTAAATAATTAAAGTTGCTTTATCAAATTAAAAAAAATTGAATTGAATTTTTTTTCTTGGGTAACTAAAATACGGGAATGTGAATTTGAATTTAATTAATAGAACCAAATATATTATTTAGTATTAAGTTTAAATATTAAGATGTTCTTTTAGGATTAAATTACTTAAATGAGTTAGAAAGTAAAATTTTGAATTTTAATTTAAAACACTAAAATAGGAACAAATAGTTATTTTTTTAAATCAAATAAATATAATTAATCATATAAATATAATAATACGAATATGTTTATTTTTATGAAATTAAATTAAGTTATTAATTAAATTATATTTATTTAAATTTTAATTTAAAAATTTTATAATTTAAAATTTAAAATTATGTGAATAAAATTAGATTAAATAAAAATTAAAATATACCACAGTACGATTTAGATAGTATAATGACTAATGAGTTTATGAAATTTTAAAATAAAATAAATGTTAAAAGATAAAAATAAAAAATTGTTATGAAAAACAATAATTTTTTTATTTTATTTCAGTAAAAAAATTAATATTAATAACATATTAAAATTAAAAAAAAAGTTGTTTAATAAATAAAGATGAGAGATTAATATTTTATGATTATTTTATGATTTTTATTTAAAAGTATAATTTTAAGTTAGTATTAATTTTTAAAAAATATAATTTTTTGATATTAATTATTTAATGATATTATCAATTTACAATAAAAACTCTATTAATAAAATATCTCTTAAAATACTGTACCAACACATTAATATTAATAGTATAAAAAAATTTTAAAATTTCAAATATTAAAGGAGTATTATAACATTTACTTTTTATGAATATTATTAATGTACGAATATTATTAGTACTTTTAGTACTCTTAATATTATTAATGTATGAATATTATTAGTACTTTTAGTACTCTTTTTTTTTATTGAGTATCGTGTGATATTAGTACATTACAACTATATAATAGAATATGAAGATGATATGAAATTTGAAAAAGAGAGTAAGTATTATTACCTGTGAGGGAGGGAGGCAAGTAAGCAAGCATCAAGTTTGTTGCTCTTTACACTGACTGACAATTTTGCCCTTGACTCTCCCGTCCCAATCCCATGTTCCAAAGGTGGTTGTGTACCTCTCTCCTTCACTCCCTCCCCACCTTCCCACTAATAACCGCCAAACCCAAACCCACCCTCCTCAACTCCTTGACGCGCCTCTCCATACTAATGTGCCACTCTTACTCATCTAGAATGGGCGACGCCAACCGGATCCCTTCCATGCATAAAGCCAACTGCACCGAACTCTTCCGCTCCCTCGAATCCTCACTCGAATCCTCATTCAGCTCCGAATCCCTCCGACCCGAACCGAATTCGCTCATAATCGTCATCTGCGGTCCCAGTGGCGTCGGCAAGGACGCACTCATCCAACGCCTCCGGGACTCCCGCCGCAACCTTCACTTCGTTATAACCGCCATCACGCGACCGAAGCGCCCTACCGAAGTTCACGGCCAGGACTACTACTTCGTCTCGAAGGAGGAGTTTCTCTCCATGGTGGAGGGCGACGGGCTTCTCGAGTACGCACTGGTGTACGGTGACTATAAGGGCGTGCCAAAGCAGCAGATCAGATCAGAGAGTTCATGGCAAAGGGTTATGATATTGTGTTTAGAGTTGATATATAGGGTGTGCAGACGCTGAGGAAGGTGCTGGAAAAATCGGCAGTGTTTATTTTCTGGTGGCCGAGGTGAGGCGGCGATGGTGAAGAGGCTGGTGGATCGGAAGACGGACGCTGGTGAAGAGGCTTGTGAGGATAGCGACGGCGAAGGAGGAGATGAAGCACGTGAAGAATTTTGATTATTGTGTAGTGAATGCGCAGGGAAAGCTTGGGAA
Source organism: Arachis hypogaea (assembly GCF_003086295.3). NCBI lineage: Eukaryota > Viridiplantae > Streptophyta > Magnoliopsida > Fabales > Fabaceae > Arachis > Arachis hypogaea. Next base: position 135,774,292 of record NC_092048.1, read on the forward strand.
TGCGGTGAAGTTTGTGGAGTCTATTATTTATGCTGAAAAAACTAGGGTTAGACAGAGGAGTGCTGTCATATAAGTTTTTGATGTATAGCAGCTGATATGCTGAGGAATCTACTACAATTTTCGTATGTGAGCTCTTCTGCTTGTCATTGACAAGCATTACGTTCTTGATGATATCTTCGTGGACAGAGACATGTCATAATGCTGCTTTTGATTCTTGCCGCAGCAGCATCAGATGGAGTAAGTGTTGAACTCTTAGTCAATAAAATTTAGCAGTGCCTAATATGATTCGTTTAATTTTGTTCGTTGATCTGGTAGGATATTTTGATGTAGACATTCAATTGAATTCACTAGATGAAAAATTGCACTGATCTAATGTAAACTTTCAAACTTATTCATGAGATAATGGAATCAATCATAACTGTATTCAGCTCAAACTTAAATGCAGTTTTTACCTTTTATATAAAAAAAAAGAAAAAAATTAAAAATTATACTAACTCCCTCTTCATATTTTATTATACAACTATGATCTACTAATGTTACATAATACCCAATAAAAAAATACCGAGAGTACTAATAATATTTATACATTAATAAATATTCCTTTGCATACTTTACCACCGAATAGGAATATTTAGATGCTAACTAATAACTACTAACTATCATTTTTGTAATTTACATAAAACTAAACAAAACAAATTTTGTATAACACAAACATAGAAATTTTTTAAAAAAAATACAATTTTTTGGATAAAATATAAAAATTTTGTTTTTTCTTTTTTTAGGTAAAATAACTTTAAAAAGAGTGTATTTAGTTTGTATTTTTATTTTTAATTTTTATAAAATATATTGTGAAAACAATAAAAAAATTAATAAATTTTTAAAAATAAAAAATACTAAAAAAGAAAAAATATATGCAGATAATATACACCTAAAATATAGGTGTATCTACTATCTAGATGTCTACTATACTAATGATGTGAAGAGGAACATTAATTTTGTTGGACTTTTTCATTCTGGAGTCATTATTTTTTAATTTATTCTATTATATAAAAATTAGATTTTAGATTTTCAACTTTTAATGATGCAGCTGATGTGGTATGTTTATGTTTTTTGAATTATTTTTTTTAACTCATTAAATATAAGTTATTACGATAAACTAACTATATCAACTAATTGATTTGATTAGATATTTAAATATCATATAATTTATTATAATTTATATCAGTTTGATTAGGTAGTATTTACTAATTTATTTATTTTAATATTCTGTTAGTATTTTTATTTTATTTCTTTTAATTTATTAAATCAAATTTATTGTATATACTAATTAATTAATTTGATTAATTTATTTGTTATTAAAATAATAAATTTATAAATAAAATAGGTAACTAAGATATTTGAAGGCACAAGATAATAAAATTGGTTTTGACTTTAATATCACTAGAAGCTAAATTTAATTATTCAAATAAACACCACTAATTATGTTAAAAAGGTAATTTTGTAATAATAATGTGATTCACATATTAATTTTTTTCGAATAAATTCATTTCAAATAAATTTGACAACAAAATTAATATTCATTAAGGAAATAAATTTATTTAAGACTATTTTCTAATTATAAATAATAATAAGACGTATGAAAAAATATTAATGTCATTATTCTTATTAATTAAATCATAATATTAGGTAGTTGATAGTTTTATAGGCGTAAATTATTAAGTAATTACGTAAAAATTAGCAACAAACAAGCAATAAGGATTTAGAATAAATCTATTATATAATACTAATTTCATAATTAAAATATGTCACATATCATATTCTCATATATTCTAATTATTATCTATTTTATTATATAAAAATTAGATTTTTACACTTAATGATAGAGTTGATATGACATGCTTACGAGAGTGTTTAGCAAATTATTTCTTTTAACTCATTAAATACAATTTATTATGATAAATTAACTATATCAACTAATTAATTTGATTAGATATTTAAATATCACATAATTTATTATAATTTATATTAATTTAATTTGGTAGTATTTTTCAATTTATTTCTTTTAATATTCTGTTAGTATTTTTTAATTTATTAAACTAAATTAATTATACTAATTATCTGTATTAATTAATTATTAAAATAATAAATTATTTATGAATAAAATAGATTCTCGATATATTTTTTACTAATAATTAAATCAAATCAAATGATATTTATTGAGCTAAATTTAAATCATGTGAATTAAGGACTAAACTAAAATAATATGATTTTTTATTTATTCAAATTTAATGCAATAAATGAAATTAATTTTGTTAGAATCATGGTCTTTTGGTCTTCTATGTATAGATAGCCACACAAAATTATAAAAATCATCATTTTGATCGCGTTTGCTATTTTATCCTTTTTTGTATGTATAAATGTACTCATAACAAAAAGGTATGGGTGAGTGTTTCATTAATTGTTTGTTTAATAAATATTATAGTCTAAAATATTACGAGAACAAATATTAAAGCTTCCTTAATACTAACATTCGTAGTGTATGATAGGTGTTCTATAACCTTTTTGGATTTAATTGTTTCTTTATTATTATATGTTGTTCTGTTTAATTTATGCTAAAAAGACGCCTTCTCCTAATTCTTTCCACTCTACTAATAAAAAATTTCTAAGAATTGTCAAATCCAGATCGCTAGTTGTTCTCGAATAGCACCCGCTCCACTAGAAATTTCTCTATTTCGAAATGTATCGAAACCTGTATAGTAAAAAAAAGTGGTATGCTATATTTCCAGGATTGGATTTCATATTCGAATAAACCTCGTAATCGTAAGAAAGTAGGCTTTTTAACGACGGATCTAGCAGACGAAAAATTTGGATAGGATCCAACCAATAGATCAATGGGATCTCAGTAAAAGTCGTAGGTATTATATTTATTTTGCAAGCTCTTAAATCTCATGTCCTTGATGGATATTTGTGATTGAGTAATTATTAAAAAAATTGGTTTAATATCTATTTTATATTCTATTTAAATTATAATGGTGAGTAAATATTTTTTTTCAAAATAAATAATACTATTTTTTCATAAAAATAACGTTTAAATAATTGTGAAATTAGATTATACCACATATGATGATAAATATTTTAGCATTAGATCTACTATAAAACAAATTTTTAGAAATATTATGTTGTATTATATAATTTAGTTATATTTTTCATATCTTCAATCTATATTATTTAAATTGGTATATTTCTAAAAAGGGTTATTCAATTTTTTTAATTTATTAAATCAAATAAGTTACAAACTAATTAATTATGTTAATTAAATGTCTAGATATCGTATAATTTAATATAATTTAATTTATATAAATTCATTATTTTTACCATTTATTATTTATCGTAATAAATTTTAGAAATAATTTTTGCAAGTTATATTTTTTTATCTGCATATATACTCAACTTTTAAGAATACTTTTTTTAATTTTGTATTTATAAATAAATTGTTTTCTACTTTAATTTATGAATTTTTTTTATTGCACAATTCACTTTAACAAAAATAAATTAATTTATGAAAATTTAAACTTGAGTACTTGCTATGGTTAAACTCAAACTTTAATTTATTTTGTCATATTATTATATAAATATTAAATTCTTTGATTAAATACTTATTTGATTATGAAATGATATTATATGTTACTTCATTTTGACAATTAAATTTTAGTTACTACATAAATATTATATTTTAGGTAATTGTATTTTTTTGTTATTATAAAAATTATTATATAATTTTAAGATCTTTTAATTATGTTTATTTTTTAAAAGTATTATTATTATTGAAGAGTAATAATGTTTGTGATAGTCTAAAATTGAGAAATAAAAATACAAATATTAATATACTGAGTTTTTGAAGTATAAATTTTGAAATAAATATATGTGATTATAATTAATAATTATAATTAAAAGTCTTTATTTTATTTTAATTTTTTCAGGACAAGTTTATCTTAAATTTTATTTCTTTAGTAATTTGTATTTTTTGTACATTTAATTGTTATTAATTTATATAAATTAAAATGTATAACTTAAAAAATAGATACGTGTCTAAAAATTAAAAAATATCTTTTTTTGTTAGTAAAAGTTTTATGTCGCTTTAGCTTTTTTTTTTCATCATATCTTATATTTTTACTATAATTAAAAGTTAGAGATAAATTATTAAATATAAATTTGTAAAAAATGTAATATTTAATGAATTATCATAATCACATTTAAAGGTATTTAAGTTATTTTCATATAATAAAAATGATATGCTTCAAAAAATATTTGTATATAATTTACTAACAAATATATAAGATATTTATCATAATTTTTATTTTTAACAAAAAATCATTGTATTAAAGTGATGCATTTTAAAGATGTATAAATGAAATTTTTATTAAAAAAATTACAAGATAACAATGCAAATTTATTTTAATTTTATCCTTAATATTTAGTTTTAATTTTACTTTTAGAGTTTTAATATTTTCAATTATACAATTAGAATGAACAACATTAATTATAACTAATCAATTATATTGTTTGATTTGACCAAAATTAAAGAAATATTAAATTATTTAATAAATAATAAATAAAAAATAAAATAAATAAATTTAATTTGAATTACTATCTTATTATTTTCTATATCTAAGAATCAAAATTTTTATATATTTTGATTAATAGTTCTTAAAGGAGTTATTATTTTATTTTCTAATATTTTAATTTTTTTTATAATATTTTCATAAAACTTAATTAATAGGTTCTTTTTCACAATATTTTTCTTGAACTTTTTAACAAAAATATATCTTAATTTTTGTCTTTCATCTTTTATATTCATTAATTATACTAATTTTTTTTACAATGTATTTTTATCAACTACATGTATTGTTTTTCTATCTTTTTTGTTTTTCTTTTTAATTATTTTATTACCTTATTTTTAATTATTTATTTTACTTTCACTCATATGTTTATTGTATTTTACTTTATCTTAGTTTCAATTTCATAGTTAACTTTCAATTATATAAAATTCAATAGTTTCTTTCAAAACATGCTTAAATATATTATCTATTATATATAATCATTAATCATTAGGATAAACAAATAAATATAAATTGAATATATAATTTAATTTTAATTTAAACTAAAAACTAAATGAATTGTTAGAAAAATAACAACTAATTTTATTTTTAATTTCTCTATAATTTATTTAAAAGTAAAAATTTTTCTATAACCAGAAACAGCGTCAATAACAAAATTATAAGTCTCTATAAAATAAAAAATATATATAAAATAAATAACATATATATAATTTTAAAGTTATTAATCATAAACTATGGACAAATTTTAAAAAAAAAATCTTATGAATCAATATGTAATTTTTTAATATTTTTTAAAATTTTTATAATATGTGGGTAAATTACTTTTATAAACCATTTGCATACTAATTTTACGTATATCCCTCAAAGTAAAAAAGGCTACGTGCATGTCTCAATTTACATATCTATGCTACTAAATCGAATGAAAGAAATTCGATTTACAATGAACTGGATTGCTACTAAGTGAGTATAAATCGAACTTTATTACTTCGATTTAGCATGAACCATATAAATCAAAATTTATAGATTCGATTTAGTAGGGGATGGCATCATTCGAATTCTTTGAATTCAATTTACTTTCGAATCACAATGTCAAGTAATTCGAATTCATTAAATCAATTTATATAGAAATGTAAATGGAGACAACTAAGTAACGTTTTTGGGTTTGGAGGATTCAGATAATTTTCAGGTGGCTTTGGTTTATCAACGTAAATTAACCTAATATGTGATATTAGTTATTATTATATATATGAAAAATGTGACTTATTTATGCATTGTTTGGATTAGAAGAATTTGTAGAAAAATAAAATACTAGAGAAGAAAATGGATGAAAAAAATCATTTTTCATTGTTTGGATCAATAAAAAATTTGAATAAAAAACATAAAAATTTATGTAGAGCTCATGAATTTTTTTTCTCTTTAAAGTTGCAAAAAAAACTAATGCAGAAGTGTAAACATGAATAAAAAATACAGAGTTACTATTTGAATTGTAATTTATATATAATATATAAAAACATTAATATAATTTTACTCTATCATAATTTTTTCTCTTCTTACTTTCTCTTTCATCCAAGCAAAAAAAAATTTTTCTTTAATTTCTTTTCATTCATTTTTTTTTCATCTAAACAACATACAAAAAAAATATGCTTTTCTTTTCATTTTCTTTTCTTTCTTTTTTTCTTTTTATTTTTTTGTCATCTTATTTTCTATCTTATATCCAAACAATAGTTTAGTGTTTATCAATTTATCTTTTATTAATATTGTCATAACAAAGATACATGTGACTTTATAAAAATGATATAACCTAACCTTTGATTATCTGATAATTTATTGAGTGGCTAGAATAGCTCCACGTCACGAACCAATGAATGCTAACAACAGGGATGATCACAAAATAGTCGAAATGGATATTTGCAGGGATTACTTGCGTTTTGGGGCTAAATGGAGACTCATAAAATCTTCACGACCTGCCACGCAAAAATGGATGGGGACTAGGGGTGGCAAACGTGCCAAAACTTATCAGGTTGGCCCGCATAACCCGGCAAAAAGGCAAGTTGGGCTGAAAATTTGAGACCGCCAAACTTAAAAAGCCCGCCTACCCCGCACTGCCTAATCCATGGGCTTTGGTGGGATTCGGCGGGGCGGGGCGGGACAGGCTTTCCTGTTGGGCCAAGCTTTTATTTTGTCAGGGCCATTTTTTTACAATTATCTATGATGTTATTGATCTACAAGAGGATGAAAATGATAATTGAACATGTTCTAAGTTATATTTTGGATTATACTTTATGTTTGATTGATTATAAACTTGAAGATGTTTAATTATATATTTTGGACAATATTTGTTTTACTTTGGACAATGTTGGTTTTGTTATTTTGTTTCAAAAGATTTGGGTTATAATTATGTTTATTATATATTTATAATTATAAATACTTTAATGTGTGTGAATTTAAAAATGATAATTTTTTATGTTTTTAGAAATTATAAATTTATTGAAATTATTGTGAAATTATATATATTATTTAATATTTAATGGTTTATAAAAAAAAAGAGATCCCGCTAACTCGCTAGCCTACATTAGACGGGGCGGAAGAAAAATTCAGAACCGCCTTATTAGGCGGGGCGGCGCGGGGCGGGCTACCCCACGAGATGACGGGATTTTGGCGAGATAAGACGGGCTTTCCCGTTTGCCATCCCTAAAGGGGACATGGACACAAGTACCTATCTCATGGAACCTATTAAATATACACGAATATAAAATTATTAATTTATTCCAATTTATATATACATAAATTCATTCCTTGAATTTAGTAATCCTAATTTCTGTTTCCAATTCGAATTCTTTCTTTTTCTTCCAGACTCATTCTCAACTTCGATCCTCTGTCTCTCTAACTCACTTTTTTTGCTTCTCAAGTCTGTCACTACGTCGTTCGGTATCGTCCTAACAAATTATGTTATGTTATTATGTTGAAATATGTTTTTATGTTTTCTCCTTTTGAAATGTTATTTTTCATAACGAATACGTTATAAATTGTGTTGAATTATATTGAAATGATTATCTTATGATTATTATATTATGTCAAAAGTTTTCAAAGAATATTCGTAGATACTCGAGGAGATATGCGTTCCTTAAGGGGTAATTAAACAGGAACTTGTAATGACGGAGAAAGAATAGGAGCATTTTTTTTAAATAGGAGTAAGGGATGGAAATTGGGCTTCTCACGCTCTCCTGAGTACTCGTTACCATATCTAACTAGCAATGGAGATCCAATCTGAACCGATTTAAGAGGAAATACGTGGACTTCATCTGCATTGGGCCTTTAAAGTAATGAACCTAAGTCGGATTTGGAACCCTAACAATAAATTTTAGTTGATCTTGCTTGCATTGATGTCTTTCTAGGTCCAAATATATCCTGGATTGATATTTTGAGTCATTGTTATAGCAAATACCATACTATTTAATATTATAACACTTGGTATATGTAAAAGTTAGATATATTTACAAGACATTTTTTAATTCAAATTTCAAAAATTAATTATCTTTTTTTTAGTTTTAAATATTATTTTTCAATGTAACAAAAAAGTGAAAATAACAATAATCACTCACATAATTAAAATAGATAATCTTAATATATGCATGACACTATATATATTAAGGATTATTATATATGATATATAATTTTTTTTCTGTAATGACTATTTATATAATTTATTGAATAATTATTTTATTTTAATATTTAATAAATTTAACATATAAAATATTATTTAACATATAAATTAAATAACTTAAATCATCATCTAGGACAATAAGTATAACAGTATAAATACTTATTTATTTATTAGTAGTAAAAAATATATAAATAGTATAAATTGATATATTTTTTAGTTTAAAAGTAATAATAAAGGTTATTGATTAAGTTAATTATATAATTAAAAAATTATGAAAGTTTTCTTAAATAAGAATAAAAAAAAGATCACTATTTTCACATATTACAAAGTTTATGAAAAAATTTTGGATAATAAATCAATCCTCAATAGATTATACATTAATTCTGTCAAAAAAATGAATAATCAGTACATTGGATATTATTATTACGTACTAATATAATATATATTATTGATTATTAATTTTATAATTAATTTTTAACCCAATTTTTGGTAATTAAAATTTAAATGATTGAATTTATTAAATACTGAATATTTTGTATTTAACCAATTTATTTTTTAATTGAAATTAAAAAAGAATGAGTTGTTAATCCATTCTAAATTTAAATTTGAGTAAGAAAATAAAAAAAAATAAATTTTATCTCACTAACCAGAATTAATTTCAAGATAAGAAATTACTTTGTATATTATATATATTGTAGGATAGTATGGTTATTTGCTATTTTTTAATGGTAAATATTATCAAATAAAATAGTGTAAGAAATTAGAAGAAAATATATTTACAAGTTTAGAAAATATTAATTTATTTTTTAATAAAATAAATTATATATTTAATAACAAAAGTTATTATTAGTTTCTCTTCACGCTAACTAATATTGGTGTTTCAATACACCACTTTACCAAGAAATATTAATCGATCTAATAACTTTTGTAATGATATAAGTTTATGAATTTGAAAATTTAAAATTATTTCGTAAAATGTGAAGTTTTAACAAGTAAACAATATTGATCATATTATTTTGATTTCAAGAATGAATATGATACCAACAAATAAAATTATCTCAAGTAAATTTTAATAAAGACAAAAGTCCATAAATATTACTATTAATGAAAAATTAATCTATTTTAAAGACAAATATAATGTTTTTCTATGGATTTTTTAACTCGGCAAATCGATGAATAATCTACCACATATTGATACTCTATTTATTAAAGGTCTGTCACTAACTAATGGATTGTTGTACACACAATACCAAATTCAAACTCCAAATACTTGTTTAAGCAGACAAATGAAATGATCATTCAACAAATATAAATTAATTAAAATAAATATTAATTATTTTTAATATTTTTAAATTATAAATATTTATAATAATAATTACTATAGATATTTTTTATTTAAATTTTAATAAAAGAACATGCACTAGTTAAGTTAATAAACTAGCATATGCTTACCATACTGATTAATTTATTTGCCTTCCTTGTAAATATTCGTATCAAATAATCAAATCATATCGAACATTATAAAGCCAATCAAATTCTTCTATTAACATCGGGTCCAATGTTCAAAACCTACACATAACTATTCTTCAGCAAACAATGTCTTTTCTATCAAGAAAAAAAAAAGTAAAGAAATACTATTAACTATTAAGTAAAGAGTTAAAAACGGGACAACCAAAAAATAAATAATATCAAATAAATTTCTTAGCCTCTAGCCTTCGTTGAATACTAAAACTAGCAAATCTAGATCCAACAAAATTCGTACTAAATATAAATATAAAAACATACTGTGACTTGTGAAATAATTATCAACATGATTCCACTACATGCGACTATATATAGTATCTTCATCATTTAGAGTGAATCAATTTTGATAAAATAATTATTTTTTTTTTAAGTAAATAAAAATAATAAGATTTATATCGTTTTCAGATATCATAATTAATGAGAATAATGTGAACACCACAAGTAGAAAAGTGGCATGGAAACTAGCTAGAAAGTAGAAAGATTTGGCTTTGGCCGCCATATCTATTTTCCACTTAGCTATACTCAGATCACATGTCACTCCATTAATTAACAATTTCAACGTTATCTAAAATGGACAAAATAATTAATGATCTATCAAAACAACAGTGTTTTCTATTGTTCAAATGCAAAAGGCAATGGCTCCTTCTCCTCTACCTGTCCCTTTCAAATTTTTGTAGTTCTGAATTTGTGCAAGCCAACCAAAAAAAAAAAAGTCAATGGGACAAATATTTCAAACTTTTTGTTGAGCTATATATGCTATCATAATTCATATCCTACAGTTCAAGTGTTGAGTAGAGATTAATTTTCATTGGACATTTTATCCGTCTTAAAATTCAAAATTATTAGATAAAAAAAAAGGTTTACTTGAGGAGTTAGGTTGTTTTAGGATACAATCCATTTTTGGAATAGCAACCTTTTTTAAAGTTAAGAGTAGTGTCTCTTATTCATAAAATTACATAAATACATTCTATTCATAAAAAAAATTTCTATAAGTATTAAGGAAAATGAATCCTTTCTAATAAAAGATATACTTGAGAGAATAAAATATAATTTCTCATCTTTAATTTTATAAATAAAATCAAAATTAAATTAAAAAAATAATGAAGAGTTAAAATTAAACACTTAACAGCATTCCATTTTTTTTTTCCAAAAATTCACTCCCAGGTATTAAGTATGTTTGACATTTACAGAGGCAATTGAAGATGTCATTTCCGTAATTTCGAGTCTTACATTTATTTTTGTGGATAAACATCAGCCCAGAGAAACAAAAGCACTTCCCTCTAACCGTCATTTCCACCAAACGCGGCGACCGGATAAGACGGGTCCCACATTTTTTAGTTTTCTTTAAATATTTTTATATATAATATATTTTTTTCTAAACTTTATCAAAAATATTTTAGAATATCTAAAATTTTATTTTAATTTTATTTTAAATTTTTATTTATATCAAATATATTTTTTAGCACTAAATTTTTTTAAAATTTAAGATGAGTTTAACTGTAATATTTAGTAATTAAGAATTAATGACAAAACTTTATTTTTGTCTTATTTATCTTAAAAGTTATTACTAAATTAATTTTATATAAATAAAATTTTTTAAAATAAAATTAAAACAAAATAAAATTTATGAGTATTTTTTAAATTTTTAATAAAATTTAATAATATAAAATATATTTTTTCCAATATTTATTTTATATATGAGTTGAAGCAGATAAATTAATTTCTCCTATTAACATTAGTTAATTTTTTAAAAAAAATAAATTCTAAATTTTAAATATAAAATTTTAAAACTTAAATATTAAATTTTATATATTAAATTTTAAAAATAATAATTAAAAATTAATTTTATAATAAAATATAATTAATATTAACTATTTTCGTACATTTTCTTTATATAATAATATTGCTTCAGCACAAGATAATATTTATCTAGTACTTTATTTCATTTATTTATCAGAATACTTTGTTATACATTTCATATATTAGATATAGGGACAGAGATATGCTAACTATTTAGGGGGGCGGTGTTATATTTTATATTACTATTTCTATTGATAAAATTAAAAAAATATATATATAATCTCAATCAAAGTAAGACAATAATATATAAAAATTACTACTTACAGTTTTGTATCATGAAAAGGCTATTCGACATTTTTTTTTCTATTTTCAAAATCATCTATAATTGAGTTTGTGTCGAAAATAGCTGCTAATTTTTTTCTATATAGATGACCAAATTGTCTGCAAGAAATTCATCAACCATCTTACTTTGGAGTCTTATCTTAACAATTTTCATTGTTGAAAAAGCTCTTTCTGTTGTTGCTGTAGACACTGGTAGAGTCAAAACAAGACGTATTAATCTATCAACCATGTGATAAGTTCTTGATTTTCCCGTTTCTTGCAACTTGTTGCACAATTCAGAAAGTGTACCAATGCCTTTCAAATGATTTGGTATATCATGCTGATAATGTTGCAATTGAGATTTCAAAATATTTAGCTCATTAGAAGGAAAGTCAAGGGGATAAAACTTCTCTGCTAACTTGCTAATTTCTTCAATATTAAATGATTTGAAATTGTCCTTAGGATCCAAAGCACAACTCAAAGTCAAAAGCTCTATTGTTTGCTCATTAAATCTACTATTCAACTCTTGTATTTAAGAGTCAATTGTTGCCAAGAATACATCTATTCGATAATGATGCTCAACTGTCACAATTGGTTGACGAGATCGACCTCTTTCAAAAACATATTGTGCACTCATATTAGGGACTTCAATTTCATGTTTTTCACAAAAATCTTTAACATTTGCAAGAAAATTGCACCATCTACCATCTCTTAATTGTTGAAGAAGTAGCTTTGATGTAGAAACAATATGCATTGCATTAAGAATATCTTGAGATTGTTGTTGCAGTGCTTGGCAAAGAACATTAGTGATTCCCATAATCTCTTTCATCAAGTGCAAAGTGAAAATAAATTCAAATGACAATAATATTTTACTAACACCATAAGCCTCACCTCTTTGTGCATAAGTTGTCCCGTCTTGAATGATATTATTGAGAACAATATTGGTAGCAGTAAACATTTTTACCAAACTGCAAATAGAATTAAAGTGAGAGCTCCATCGAGTATCCCCAACTCTTTGTAAAGTGCTTATTTGATTCACACTTTTGCCTGTTTCTAATTCATTTTGAGCAACCAAGTTTGCATTTTCAATTGTTTGAGCTTCTTGTAATTGATCATGTCTTTTTGAAGAAGCACTAACAATAGTGACAATAGAGTTTAAGTGAGTAAAAAATTCATGAATTTGAAGTACCTCTCTTGAAGCTTCTACCAATGCTAATTGTAACCTATGAGCAAAACAATGTACATAGTATGCTTGTGGAGAATCTTTAAGAAACAAAACTTGCAAACCATTCCACTCACCCAACATGTTGCTAGCACCATCATACCCTTGACCCCTAATATTTTCAACTTGGAGATTATAATGAGAAAGGACAGAAATCAATTCTTTCTTTAAAGTTGTTGCACAAGTATCAGTGACATGCACAAGATCAAAGAATCTCTCTTTAACAAAACTATCTAAAGTAACAAATCTCAAAACAATGGCTATTTGCTCCTTTTTAGATTCATCTCTAGCTTCATCAACAATAATACAAAATTTGACATCTCCAATCTCTTCTCTAATTGAATTTCTCACCTTAGTAGCAAGAATATGTAGAATTTCTTTTTGGACATCATTTGAAGTATACTTAGCATTTTTTGGAGCATTTTCCAAAACATTCTTTTTCACTTTTTCATTATAAGATTCCAAAAATTTCAACATTTCCAGAAAGTTACCTCTGTTACTTGAACTTTGGCTTTCATCATGTTCTCTGTATGCACAACCTTAAAATGTCAACCATCTAATGCAATCTATAGATGCTCCTAGTCGAATTCGATTCTTTTCAATCTCTTATGATGTTTGCTTATGAAGAAGTCTGTCAATATGTTGTGATTGTTTCATCAAATCATCACATGATTTCAGCGCCTTATGATGGAATGAGTTAAGACCTTTGCCAATGTGATTCAAAAGAGCACATTCTTTTCCATTATTTACTTTCTTCCAATTCTTGAAACCATTATCAATAAAAGCATTTGAACCCGTATTGATTGAAGGTTCCTTAGCAAAAAGAAAGCACGGAAAATAATATATAGCATCATCTTCTATAGGATATTCTAACCAAGATGGGAACAATTTAAACCATGAAGCTTGAAAGCGACGATAACTTTTATCACCAGAAAATAGATAATTATCAAGAATTGGTTGATTTGGCCCAACTTTAATATAAGCCCGACGAATTTCATCTCTTTTATTTGGAGGAAACTTCCAAATCATTGGTCGCATTCCAGGATCTCTTTCCAAACGAAAAACATCCAGTTGATTTGGAAGAAGTCGTGGACGCTTTGAACTATTCAATGAAGAACTTGAAGTAATGAAATTTGATGAACCCTCAAGTATTGGAGTAGTAATAGTAGAAGCATCTTCATTCTCTTGATATTTTCTTTAAAAAAATGTATCAATGGTTTTGAACTTACTCATAATTTAAATGGCCAAATAAGTTCATATAATTAAAAATATATTTAGCAAAAAGTATAAATTACAATCTAAATCTTTATAAAATATAAAAATTATATTTCAATTTAAAATAAAAATATTAAAATTCAGAACAATAATACTAACATTCTAGTAAAATTATAAATAATATAAAATTGTAATTAAATTTAAATAGTTAACTAATAAAAAAACTAAATATACAAACTAACATATAATAATATAAACTTAATTAACAAATAATAATAAATTAACTAATTAAGTAAATAACTAAATATATAAAAAAAATAAAAATAGAACCTTTTGAGAAAGAAGAGTAAAAAATCACTTGTTAAACTATTATCTTTTTTTTTTAATCTGTAAAAAGATAAAAAAATAAGAGTCAAAGAGGTAAAATTGTAAAAGATAAGAAGATTAAAGAGATAAAGAAAAAAAATAAAAAAAGTTGTTACCTACAATTTTAAAAAGCCAAAGCGAGAAGGGGAAGAGGGAGAGACTGGTTGTATGCTGGAAATTGGAAAATAAAAAAAGGGGATGGAGAAACTGACCTTGGGAAATAAAAAAGGATAGGAATTGGAAAATAAAAAAAAGGATAGAGAATAGGCTATTGAGTTGGATTTTTTTTTTGTATGAATTAAAAGGGGGTTGAAAAAGATAGAACAAAAAGAGAGGGACAGGGGCTGGGAAATAAAGAAAGGGAGGGGATCAAACTAATTTTTTTTTAAAATAAAAACTAAAATTTTGGGGGCATTGCCCCCTTTACTTGTATGTACATGCGCCCTTGATTAGATATGAGTTTAATTTTAATGTATTAATAATATAAAATATTTTATATAATTATCTATGTTATATTTATTTAAATAATTATTTATAAATATAATATAAAAAATAATTATTTTTATGAATGTAATCTTATAATTGAATATAGGGTTAAATATTTTTTTTAAGGTCTCGGGTGAAAATAAAATTTATCTTTAACTTTTTTTTATTATTAAAATTATCCTCAACATTATTAAATGTTTTAAAATTAACATTTTCATAAAAAATAATAATGCTTTGATGATTTTGTCCTTAAAACAAAAACAAAAAATCCCTCTCCCCCACCCTTACCACTAACTCTATGTCCCCTGTATCAACACATCTTTTTCTCTCTTTCTCTTTCTCATCTCTAACACTATCACTACCATACCACACACTACCTTTAACTCTAACACCAATCATAACTCTTCATCCATCACACTCTCAGCCACCCTCTCATCTAAACAACAACAACAAATGACAACAGCAATTTAATTTTGAAATGAGAATCACAAATGGCTAAACGGCAGTGGAATTAGTTCGATTGAGTCTGGAAGAGTTTGATAACTTCGAATACCGGCGTCGTCTCAAGCAGAATTTGGTATTACTGGAATAACACCCACACTTGATAGGCTTCAATGGCAGAAGCGATGAACCAGCGGCAACCGCGATGAACCAGCAGCAACAGCGGCGAACACTGCAATATCCTCTCTCTCTCTCTCTCTCTCTCTCTCCGGTGAGCCATTGGGAGCACCAGCAGCTTTCTTCCTTGTTGTACTTTCCATCGCATCCCTAAACCCGTGGTTTTGTGTTGAGTGTTGGGTTGTGTTAGGTAAGAGATTCAAGTGGAAATAGTTAAGGATAATTGGTGGTGGTGATAATGGTGATAGTGGGGGGTGGTGGAGAGAGAGAAAGATAGAGAGAGAGATGATGAAGATGCAGGGAGACAGAGAGAACTAACAAAAAAAAGGTTTTAAATTTTTGTTTTAAGGGCAAAATTGTTAAAGTATTATTAGTTTTTATGAAAATGATGATTTTAAAACGTTTAGTAATGCTGATAATGATTTTAATAACAAAAAAAGGTTGGAGACGAATTTGATGTTCACCCCAAATCTTAAGGACAAAAAAATACTTAACCCTTAAATATGCATATAAAATTATTTTTATTAATATTATATCAAAATTAAATTTATGACATATTATTACTTAATAATAGCCAATATTTTTCACAATTGCTATATTAAAAACAGGATATTGTCAATAATGTTTTATAAATTTATAGTGGATTGATATTTAAGGCGCCTAATCTAACTTTGTTATTTTTAAAGTTTTAGGCAGCACTTGGTCAAGTAGTGTGAATTATCTCAATTTTAACGTTTTATCTATTCAAAATTTTAAGAATTTAGTATAAAAGTATTTTAGATAAATGGTTAATCGTATATTATTATATTACTAAAATAATAAATTTTTAAATTTATTATTTACAAAGTTATTATCTTTTTTTATGTCTCAAAGATTAAAAGACCAAAAAACAAAACATAAACCAAATCAAATTTGCTAGAATTAATAGCTTTTTTGTATTAGAATTTATTCCAAATTTATATAAGACTTTATTTATAAAATATGAGCCAATTCATTTTTTGTTTCAGATTTAGCCAATTAATTAACAATACTATTAACTTCTTTCGAATCAGATGAAATCGAACTTCTCAGTCTTTAAACAAAAGATTTTGGAGTTGTAACATAATATCTTTTTCCTCATTTGTTTTATGGTTGGTTATAAAACTCAACATAAAATAAATATCAAATGAGTTCGTCTCACAAATAACACTAAGTGCATTAGGTTTTTCAAATTAACATAAGTTCCTACTAAGATATTAGCAGCTCACAACGATAAATAAACCAGAAAGAAAAAGCACCTGAATGGTTCAATATTCATCTCCCTCTATCATCTCTTAAAATACAATCAAAACCAACTCACTGCACTCCATAAAGAACATTAACATCACAGTTGACCTTAAAAGTACCGTTGGGTGAAGGCTCCCACTTAAATTTTCTCTCAATATCTAAATAGATAAACAGGTTGTAACGAAAATGTCTAAGATCAAAACTCATATTTCTAACTAGCATCGTCACTTTCTTATCAAACAAAGATTCATTTGAGTTAAAAACCTTATAACATCAATACCTCTATCTTCACCATATTCCTTATGCAAAGAAGTAGTCCTTACTCGATATGCCCTATTTGAGCTAAGCTAAATCGGACAATCCTCTAGTCTCAACGAATATAAATTCGAGAATATTCCAAACTATAAATATAGTTAGATAATTTTATAAATTTTTTATATTATTAGCATATTAAAATTAAATTCTTATATATTGAAAATGTAATTTTTTAATTATTTTTTCAACTTATATTTAATATTTTCTAGTAATATATTTAAATCTATTACATAACTTAAACATAAATTATTCTCGTACTTTTTGTTTTATCAAAAGTTTAAATTCAAAGATAATAAAAGATAAAAATAGATAAAATTTAAATAAAAAAACTTTAAAAATGGAAAAAATTAACCATTAAGTTTGGCTCAACTGCAAACATTTAAACAGGAAAAAAATCTATATATATTTCTTAGATTTTATATTTTTCGTTGGTTATAATTCTTCTATATTTCATTGTCAATCATGAGAAAGAATATCAAATTGAGATGCATGAAGGCATTCATATCACGTGCTGGCCACGTGGGTTGGGTTTGATGGTGACTGGGCCCCACTCGCTTGGGCTCGTGTTTGATGGTGATGCGCGTGAGCACGTAAAGACACGGCGCGTGGGTTCGCTGGATGAAGTAGACTTGGTGTGACGAGGAAAATGGGGTAAGTGCCTAGGCTATAACGAAAGTATGAATGCGCTAAAAGTGAACGCCCTGTTTTTATTTATTTTTTATTTTTACTTATAATAATGTTAGGAAATTAGTAAGTTTGGTGAACCTCAGGGAAATTATTTTGACACAATAGGCTCCATGTTGCTCTTAATTACCGTGACGCCATCGATATATAAGAATTAAGGATTAATATTTTTTATTGGATAGAAAAACGAGACCTAGGCCCCAAAAAAAAAAAAAAAACAACAAAAAAACAAAAAACTAAACAACTATGTTTCGGATTAAGCTAACTTCTCTACAACCATCATCGATTATCAAACTAAGGGTACTAAAAAGAAGATTAATAAATTAAAATCCAGCATTAGCTATCATGCCCTTTCTCGCAAGATGGTTCGTGTATCTGTTCTCTTTTCTGTAAGTATGCTAAAATATGAGCTCCTAACTTTTATTTATATATGTTGTTATATGTCTAACAAAGTATATAGATAAAGGATTAATATTTAAATTTATATTCGAGAAATTTTTGTAAAAAGTAAAGATTTAGTTTGGTTTTTGTCTAATTTTATGAAAAATAAGATATCTTTTATCTAAAAAATATTACTTTAATTTTTTATTTTTTTTATTTTAAAATAGTATGATTTTTTTGTTAAACTATTCGTGAAATAATAATATAAATTAGTTTTATGAGAATTTTATTTATAATTTGTAAAAATTTTAAATTTTTACAAAATTATTTTTAACAATATAACTAGTTATAATTATTACTATCACTACTTTTTTTATTTTTATCATTATCACTTTTACCTCTACTATTTTTATATATTATGCAATCATATTTTATCATCATCGTTATTTCTTCTATTATCATTATCATTAATACAAATATCATCATCAATATTAATATTATATTATTTTATTTCTTATTCGATACTTTTTTTTAAGTCTTTGTATTATAATTATTTTTTTCTGCGACATCATTCGACAATGGTCTTTTTCCACTTAACCACTACTGGTGAAAAAATTCTTTAAAAATAAACTTATTAATAGTTTATGAAATTTTAAAACTCACATAAATTACAAATAAAACCCCCACAAAACTAATTTTTATTATTATTTATCAGATTTTTTAATAGATAAATCATATTGTCATAACATAAAAAGGTTGAAAGCCGTTTTATTTTCTACAAGGGGCGCCTTATCTTCCGTAAAAATGAACAAAGATAAGATAAGATATTTACTCTTTTAATTTGGTTCCTACAAAATTAAATTAGTCGTATTAATCTCAAAAGATATATCATAAGTCAATTTTTTATCAGATAACATGTCACATTTAGTGACACATAATATGATAATATTACAAATTAATATTATGTGTCATAAAATAATTGGTTGATGTATTATATCAGTAATATGACATAAATTTATATAAAGTTAAATTAGTTCTAAAAGATACATATGAATTATTTTTATTTTTTAAATTTAAAAATGATTCATGTGTATACTTGAGAAAATAATTTGATTTTATATAAAACTATGATATGTTAAATTTTAAAATGACAAGTGACATGTCAAATGTTATTGACGTAAAACATTAACCAATCGTTTTATGACATAGACTATTAACATGCTATATCATCATATTATATGTTATTTAATATGACACATTATTGTCTAATCGATATTTTTAATAGAAGGATTTATTTAACGTGATATGTTTTAGGGACTAATATAAATAATTTAATTTTAAAGGATTAATTTAAAAAATAAATAAATTTTCAAAGGCGAATTTAAATATTAACCATAGAAGTTAATTAAATTTACAATTTTGCTAATAAATGTTTCGAATATAATTATTAAAGTCTTAATAAAAAAATTTAAATAAGTTAAGGATCTTGTTAACATGTGTTTAAATAAGAATATATTTTAAAAATATTATAAACTTTTTATTAAAATGTATTAAATATATATTTTTTATATTTTTAGTACATTAAATACATACAAAATATAATATTTTTTATTAAAATTTATCTATTTTGTACATTTAAGACACATGTTAAAATTATAAAATTAAAACTTTTTTATTAAAAATATAAAAAATTTAAAGCTTTAATATATTTATTTTATATTTATTAAATAAAAATATTTTAAAATTTTTATTAATAATAAACTTATCACGTACCTTTGAGATACATATTAGTAAAATTCTTTTTATTATTATCCTCCTAAAATGTGTCTTAAAGCACAAGATAACTAAATTCAAAGTTAAAAAGCTCAACATTTTTAATGTATATATAATTATATTTGTGAAAAATTAAAAAAATTTTCACTAATAATAACTTTAATAACATGGTAGCTAAAATTTTAATTTAATTTTATAATTTATAATATTATTATTAAATAAGTTGATCAATTTTATAAAATTTGTACTAAATATGATAATTTACAATTTAAATCTTATTATAATTTTATATTTTATGTATTTAATTTATTTTTTTAATTTCACAAAAAATTATATTTTTTATGTCTTGTTAATAAATGACTTAATTAAATTCTTTAAATTTATGAGAATGGACACTTTGCCACTTATTGTGGTTTTGTTTGGATAGAATGCCAATGCATTAAAATCGGCACTTTGGTGCACAATAGCTACTTGCATGTTTGTAGTAAGGTAATCAATCAATTGGTGACATTTCCTTTAACTATAAAAGGGATTAAAATAAGATGATCCAGAAGTTAGGATATTGGGCATTATTAATGGATTAATGGGTACATATTATCTACACAGGAGAAAGGAAAACTATAATTTGGTAGTTCCACCTAAAAGAGCTACCTAATTATTTAAGTCACAAAAGAAATCATATTTAAAACATGGGAATATTTTTTAGTAAGGAGTGAAATTAACCGAATTGTAACTAAATTCTTAAAAAAATGCATTATATATGATGCTTTTATTTTTTCAATATATTTTTTATTTTAAATGAATGATTTTTTACTCTCCACCCAACTTTTTTCCACTATATTATTACTCTAAAACAATCCTTCTCTATGAAGTGAACATAGGACAATTAGCTTCTTGATGCAAATAACATCAAACCAAATATTAGCGGAATGTCAATTATCCCAAACAATTTGCGGCTAATATAATTGATTTTTTTATTTGAACAATGTTATATGACTAGTAATTATTATCATATTTTGTTAGTATTTTATTAATAATAATTTATATCTATATTTACAGATATTTTGTACATAAAAATTATATAGTTTATACTTATATTTATTAGAATTTTATAGACATGAATCAATATAGTTTATACTCATTTTTCAAAATTTATATATATAATAAAATTTATTTATTAAAAATTATTAAAAATATTTATACTGATTAAATAATAACAAAAATATTAAAATTAATGTACTTGTTTGGACACAATTAAATCGATAAAATAATTCTTTTTTAATATTTTTTTATTTTTTAGTGTATTTGTTAAATTTTTAATAATAAAAATATAAGTATTAAAAAAATAATTTTTTTGAGAAATTATAATTTATATATTTTTTAATTTTTTCTTAATTTTTTCATATAATAAACGAATAAATAATATTTTTATTTTATTTTATTTAAATATAATTGATAAATTAAAAAATTAAATGAGATATTCAAACGTATAATTATTTTCATTTTGTACATTTTTTTTAAAATTATTAAATTCTTTTTAAAAAAATGGTGTCCAACTTATTCCAATATCCGTTGGGAATTTCTGTTCTTAATTTTCTTTTAAAAAGAAGAGAGGAAAGAAGGTAGGTGAAAATAAAAATGGGAAAAAGTGTGTAGGGTAGGAGGCGTGTGGCCTGAACTTATCCACAAATGCCAGCTAGGAAATGGCGTGTGTTGGAGCTGACTCAGCCTCTCCATGACCCAACACTCAAAATTTTTTTATAGTATAAACAAAATTACTCAAAGTCACTTTATAATTATTTATTTTATAATTTTTTATTAAATAATTATTGTAATAAATCAATATAAAAAATTTATTTTTATACTATATACAAGAATAAAAAAAATAAAGGGAGCAAGCTCTTCTTTTTTTCCCCTCGTTCCAAGAGCTTCCAGCATTGTAATTACCAATTGCAACCCCCTTGTCTTCGTTTATTTTCTTTCCTTTTTTATTTTATTATTATTTTTTTTTCACCCTAGGCTAACTAGCTAGCTGTCATTTACTTGCTACCAGCTCATCACTTCATTCATTCCTCCATTCATTAAACCCTTTTCTGTTTTATTTGTACATAATTACCACAAGTGCCCTTACAAGAAGGTTATATTTTTTTGGGGGTAAAGATAGTATATTTATTTGGAAAAAAGTAACTTTTATTCATCTGCTTTTTATAAGGGACAAATATTTGTTTGTTTGTCATTTTAAGGGAACAAAATCACTGAATTATGAGTTGTTAAGATAGTATATGATATAACTATACACTATATATAATCTTTTGAAAATTGTGCTAAAAATCTCCCAATTTAGCATGTAAAACACTTATCATTTAATTAATATGATATTTTTATTATTACACACATTTATTTAATAAATAAAATGATGAATTATTAAGTATTAAATACACTAGTTATTTAAAACAACAATAATCGGTATATTGGCAAATCAATTACCGAATTTTCATTTACTTAGGTGTAGGTTTAAATTTGCCAGACATGTTTATGTTTATATAAAATGAGTTTATTTTTTATGTATTGAAAATATAAAATATTTTACACAATTATTTATTTATATTATTTTCAATAATTATTTATGTATCAAATATAAAAAATAATTATTTTTATTAATATTATAATATATAATGAAATGTATAAGTAAAATTTATTTATCGAAAATAGTGCATAAAAATTAAATTAATATAAAATATAAATTTATTTTGATTCTAATTTTGTTGTTAAAAAAAAAAAGCTATTTGAATCCTATTAGGCCATTACTATAACATGATAAATTATTGTCTATGCTAAAAATCTTTCATAATGAATTGGGTTGCCTACTTGCCTTTGTCATTGGTCATTTAATTTGGATGTGTTAGGCTTTTAGGCATATACGGCTATAGAGCTAATTAAGTTTGGGGTTATATTTTTATAATATAATTAAGTTCTATTATTTCAAATCAAGGGTGTATGTGAAACAGATTGTTTAAATATTCTGTACTTTTTACATGATTTTAGTGGTAGGTATACGTCTAAAGTTGTTGACTTAATTAACAAGATTTAAGAATTTTTTTTCAAGATTTTAGTATGTATAATTTGATTAGATAATTAAAAAAGTAAATAAGATAACAGATTAAATAATTAGATATAAAGCTATAAATAATCTTAATCATGTGATTTGATCTAAGACTAGTGATGTTTTTCAGCAAATCATCATTTTTTATTTAGAATAGGTATTTTTGTTTTGATTTTTTTGTTTAAACTAAAATTAAAAAAAAAATCAAAGGCCTTATCTAAACCCATAAATAATTAAAATAGGCTGTGACATGTGACTTTCATTGATGAACAATGAGTATGGGTGGTGAATGGTGATGATGACTTTGGTATGAAATAATGAATATTTTGGGTAAAAAGTACTTGGATCAATCTCTTATCCATCTTCAGCAGCCATAATTGGACCATATTAATTAATACTCTCTATCTATCTGTATCTAGTAGTATACAGCTGCATTGTTAAATCAGCATGCATTTCATGCAGGCAGTGTCAAGAGCCACATGAGTGCGGGTGAAAAAACCCTATCCAAATTGCTCTGGGTTTGTTTTGGACTGACAAAAAATAAGTTTTAATTATTTTAAAAACTTAATTTTTTTTAACAGGTTAGACTCAAATTCATGAAATAGTTTAATTAAATATATTTAATATTTTTTATTTTATTTTATTACTTTTAGAAATTATTAAATTTTTTAACATATTTTATACTAAATTAGATTTATCAACCGGTCCAATCTAATACTCAATAATAAATAGTCTATAATAAATTATAGGATAAGTTTAGACTAATAAATTTATTATTAAGAGTGAAATTATTCTAGTACATTTCCACTCTTACACCTAAAGCAACAATTTTTGCCAAATTTTTTTATTATTATATAGGAATGGAATTACAACAATTAATAAGGATTAGTTGTTGTGATCTTGATTTATGATGATAAAAGATTGTTTAACTAAAATAGAAAAGGGTTTGTTAGTTGTTAACATTCTTCAGGCATCTTAGCCATGAAGGGTCACATTTAACGTTTTTATTCATTGATAATTGCTAGTACTATGAAAGTAGCCCAAGGCTTTTCATGTGTTCAAGAATCGGAATTACTTCGAAAGGTCATTCACATCGTGTGTGAAAACAATAATATTTTATAACTAGACGTAGTTATAATATACAAAAATTTTCAAGTGTATTTGTTTGGTTTAAATTTATTTATTTTATAAAAAGAAGGGAGCAATTAGAAACTAACACCATTATGTGCAAGTTGGACGAACGTGACCCCGATGATTAGACAATTATTTAAGTAGGAGGAATCCACAATAATCAATAATTAATAGGACCAACACATGCTGTATAGGGCAGAAAGCCAGAAATATCTAAGGAAGAAAATAGATTACACAGTTATTATATAAATAAAATATTATTTTTATCTCTAATACATAATTATTATTAAAATTTAAAATTTTGTAAAAAAATAATTAAAAAAATAAATGTCACAAAAAAATTTTGGTTATATTTTTTTAATATATATAAAACATATAATTTAATTAGTAATATTATTAATGTTTATATCACTCATTTTGTTAATTATTAGTATTAAATTTAGTGGTAAGATAATATTAAATTTATTTAAAATTTTTAAGACATAAATTAGATATTTAAAATATTAAAAATTAAATTAAAATTTAATCTAAATATTAAAAATTAAAATAATATATTAATTTATTTTAAAAATATAATTTCAATCACTGCAAAAAAATTAAGAGAAATATAGAGATATAGAAAAAAATGATACAAATCATTACTAATTTAGATGAGTAAAAAAAAAATATGTAGAATATAAAAAAGAAAAAATTTAGAGCCAGTAAATTTGTTAAAATCTAGCCAGCACTTAATCAACAAAATAAAAATAATAATTTTTTACTATTAAATAAAATCTCATACTATTAAATATATTATTAATAACTAATTAATAGCTACAATTTACAAAATCTGTTGCTCCTACCAATCCTCTATAAAAAATTGAGTGTAATATTGGTTAATCATTGACTAAGGGCTATTAGTCCTTCAGGGTTTGTCTAAAAAAATATAAATTATTAAACTTATAGAGAGAAAGTGTGTGTTTAATATATATATCCATATCCATTATTAAAGAGTAAAAGTCCTTGTATAAGCGTGAGAATAGTTAGGTCATAGGTGCTTGGTCTGACAAAATGAAATGTGCTGGATGTACTTGAAAACTGAGGATAAGATAATTCAACTTCAACTACATTTGGTGATAAGGAACCCACTTGCCTTAATTAAAACACCCAAACACACACATGTTTTAATATAAAAAGAATATAATATAAGCTGCTTTAAAAAGAATGTAATACGCCGTGACCACTTTTAGGCTTTTGTGTTATGGAAATATCATAATTTAATTGGAGCGGAAAAGTTATAATCTGGCCATTGAAAGTTACATTATAACAGATAAATTGATTCTCATTGTAATAACAATTTTAAAATATCTTAACATGCATATTTAAAACACAATAAACTATAGTTATGGAGAAAAAAAATTATATTTAACTATTACAAAGTAAGAATCAAATAAAAAAGAATTAATTATTGTTATATATATATAAATAAATAATAAAACCTTATTTCAAATTAGTATTTGTAAAAGATTTAATTATTTATTAGTCTCTGTAATTTTATTAAATTTTTAATTAGATTTTTATATATTTTTAATTAAATTTTTATATTATTTTAATTTTATAATTAGATTTTTTTATATTAAAATATAAAAATTAACAGAATATTTTTTCAAAATATTTACAGTAAAAAGTCTAATTAAATTTTTAATTATAAATATATTCAATTTGTAAAAAAAAATCAATTAATTTTAATATTTTTTATACTAAAAAAACTTAATTATAAAATTAAAAATAATATAAAAATTCAACTGAAAAAATATAACATTTTAAAAATAATAACTCATGGCATATTTATTTTTCAGAAGAAAAGGGTAAAACAGTAAAAGCGGATGAATTGTGAACCATGGTTAGAAAAGCAAACTGCAGTTGAAGTTTGCTGCTAAATGGACACACATGCAGCCTATCCGTTCATATTTCTATCCAACTTGTCAATCAGACACAAAATGTTTTTAAATAAAAAATTTGAAAAGAAAAATTAAAGAAAGAAAAACTCTATCCATCCACTCATCGAGTTCCTTATTTTACAGTGACCCATGCAATATAAAAAAAAATTATAAAAACTCTCTCTCTCTCTCTCTCTCTCTCTCTTACGAGAGTTTCCGTTCTCGTTTTTTCTTCCTTTCTCCAAACACTGACTCTCTCTCTCTCTCTCTCTCTCTCTCTCTCTCTCTAAAACGCAGCCTCTAACTTTCTTTTTCATCACCATCGCCGGAAAGGTTCGACTCGGAGTCCTGAACACTTGACTTCTGACTCTATCTCCATTTTTATTTATTTATTTATTTACTTGGAATTTGATTTTGCTTTCTGTGATCCGTTCCTATCTGTGTGTTGAATTATTTATTTATTTGTGTGTGAGTGGTGTGATGGTTCTGTGAAGTTTAGGCAGTTACACGGTTTTCTGTTGTGTGTGTTTTGTTATTTTCGTCTCCGGAACGAAACGGTGCTGATCGTTTACCGGTTCAGTGGGTTTGCGTCTTCTGCTTTTGCTTGCTTGCTTGCTTGGTTGTTAAATGCAGTGTGAATCGTTGTTGATGTTAAAACGGCGTCGTTTGAAGTGAAGTTACTCGTATTAACGTGGTGATTATTAGGTTGAATCTGGTTGTGAATCTCGAACTGCTAAGTGCTAACGGCTGATTCGGTGTTTTTCGTCGTTTAAGGATCTAACCGTTTTGAACCCCAATCTGCTATTTTGTGTGTGTGCTGGTTTTGGGATACACATCACATGATCAAGTTATTTATCTTGTTTTTCAACTTTTTGTGCTCTTTTTTGGTGATCCATTGAAGTTCACTGTTTTGTGACATTTTTTTTGCAGAATGGTCTAGACGGGAAGATGATAAATTGATTGATTCTTTTGATTTGATTTGGATTGAGATTTTTAGACCATTATGTATTTTGTGAAAGGTGGTTATCATATATTTGAGATCATGTGAAATGAATGGTTGTTTATCATTATTCTCTGTTTCACACGTATTTTAAACTGTGAAGGCAGATTATGTTGGTTTTATATTTTGTGGATTGAACTCCTTGGTTGTGGCTGCTGAAAATTATACTAGTTTTATTTTTCTTAACCGTGGAGTTAATGTCGCAAAGATGATTTCTATACACAATTAATTTATGGGGGAAATAGAATTTTATTCATGGAGGTGGTGTGTGCATATGGATAAGAACAAACGATGTTATCATTTTTAAATTCATCTTCTCTTTCTTATGTGATCGTTTTAAGAGTTGAGATGTGCTGTTAGAGTGAATGGATATTTCATGAACAAAATTGAACCACAGTGGTTGTCTGGTAATAGTGACTGTCAGTGGTAAAGATGAAAACTAGCTAACTGGTAAACTTGCAAAGTGAGGATGTTTCTTCATCTACATGAAGTTATATCATTACAGTGTACATGAATGCCCTGAGGATTGTATTTTGTAGTAATTGTTTTGGGCATTATCATGTTTGGATCACTAGAATACTTACTTGTGTGCTTCTTTGCCTCTTGTTTTTCTCTTAGGACCCTAGAAAGAAGTAATTTATTTATTTATTATTTTAGTTATGATTTGATAGGAGAGAAGGACATAAAAGAAAGGTACTCCTTGACTGGCCATGGCATCAAGATCATATGCTAATCTCTTTGACTTAGCTTCTGGAGGAGATTTGCTGGATATTCCTCGCACCCCAAGAGTTCTTCCAAGGATTATGACTGTTCCTGGAATTATCTCCGACCTTGATAGTTGTGGTGCTAATGATGGGGATTCAGATGTAAGCTCCTCTGGTTGCCGGGAGCGGAAGATCATTGTCGCAAACATGCTGCCATTGCATGCTAAAAGAGATGCAGAAAATTCTAAGTGGTGCTTCAGTTGGGATGAGGATTCAATTTTACTACAATTGAAAGATGGTTTTTCTTCTGATTCGGAGGTAATTTATGTGGGTTCACTTAAGGTTGATATAGATGCCAGTGAGCAGGAAGAAGTTGCCCAGAGATTACTGGATGACTTCAATTGTGTACCTACCTTTCTATCCCATGATCTCCAGAAAAAGTTCTATCTTGGGTTTTGCAAGCAGCAGCTTTGGCCTCTCTTTCATTATATGCTACCAGTGTGCCCCGATCATGGTGATCGCTTTGACCGCATACTATGGCAGGCTTATGTTTGTGCAAACAAAATATTTGCCGACAAGGTTATGGAAATAATCAATCCTGATGATGATTTTGTCTGGGTTCATGATTATCACCTGATGGTTTTGCCTACTTTCTTGAGGAAGAGATATAATCGAGTTAAACTTGGATTCTTCTTGCACAGTCCTTTTCCTTCATCTGAAATTTATCGAACTTTACCTGTAAGGGATGAAATTTTGAGGGGACTTCTGAATGCTGATTTAATTGGTTTTCATACATTTGATTATGCACGCCACTTCCTTTCTTGCTGCAGCAGAATGCTAGGTCTGGACTATGAATCTAAGCGAGGACATATAGGACTTGATTACTTTGGCCGTACTATATTTATCAAAATTTTGCCGGTTGGCATTCACATGGGTAGGCTTGAATCTGTATTAAATCTTCCTTCTACATCTGCTAAACTAAAAGAGATTCAGGAAGAGTTTGAGGGTAAGAAGGTGATTGTTGGTGTTGATGATATGGATATTTTTAAAGGCATCAGTTTGAAACTTCTAGCTGTGGAGCATCTGCTGCAGGAGAATCCAGATATGCAGGGCAAAGTTGTCCTTGTTCAAATTGTAAATCCTGCAAGGGGTTTAGGGAAGGATGTTCAGGAAGCAAAGAAGGAAACATATTTAATTGCCCAGAGGATTAATGATACCTATGGTTCAGAGGAATATCAGCCTGTCAAACTCATTGACCGCCATGTTCCTCGATTTGAGAAGAGTGCTTATTATGCTGTAGCTGAATGTTGCATTGTAAATGCAGTAAGGGATGGCATGAACCTAGTCCCATACAAATATCTTGTCTGCAGGCAACAAACTGCTAAACTAGATGAAGCATTGGGTAGGAAAGTTGATTCTCCTCGAACAAGCATGCTTGTTGTGTCTGAGTTCATTGGTTGTTCACCTTCTCTTAGTGGGGCTATCAGGGTCAATCCCTGGGACATTGATGCTGTTGCTGACGCTCTGAGCTTGGCCCTTACAATGAATGATTCTGAGAAGCAATTGCGCCATGAGAAACACTATCGGTATGTCAGTTCTCATGATGTAGCATATTGGGCACGCAGCTTTATGCAGGATTTGGAGAGAGCCTGCAAAGATCATTACACCAAAAGGTGCTGGGGAATTGGCTTGGGTCTAGGGTTTAGAGTTGTTTCTCTTTCTCCTGGATTTAGGAAGTTGTCTATTGATCATGTTGTTTCAGCTTACAAGCGAACCAATAGAAGGGCCATCTTTCTTGATTATGATGGTACTGTTGTACCGCACTCTTCTATAAATAAAGTCCCCAGCCCGGAAGTCATATCTGTGCTAAACGCTCTGTCTAGTGATCCCAAGAACATTGTTTTCATTGTTAGTGGGAGGGGAAGAGATTCTCTGAGTGATTGGTTCAGTTCATGCCAATTGCTGGGACTTGCTGCTGAGCATGGTTACTTTTTAAGGTGGATCATTTTAATCTTACAGATATTGGGAACCTTTTGAACCCCATTTCAGAAGAATTGAAATGCAAAATAAATAAAAGCTAAACCACTAATATGTTCTTCTTAATGCATGCAGGTGGAATAGAGATTCTGAATGGGAATGCAGTCACTTGTCTGCAGACCTTGACTGGAAAAACATAGCAGAACCTGTCATGCAGTTGTATACAGAGGCAACTGATGGTTCCAGCATTGAAATTAAGGAAAGTGCTTTGGTGTGGCATCATCAAGATGCAGACCCGGATTTTGGTTCCTGCCAAGCCAAGGAATTGTTGGATCACTTGGAAAGTGTACTTGCAAATGAACCAGCAGTTGTTACGAGAGGCCAGCATATTGTTGAAGTTAAGCCACAGGTAATGTTTTCTTGAAATTACTTCCCTATGGTCTTGTGTTTAAATTGTGCAGGAATCTGGAACTAACTTCAATGTTTTACTATCCTCACTGCAGGGAATAAGCAAAGGTTTGGTAGCCGAAAAGGTTATATCAACCATGTTTAATGGTGGTAATCCACCGGATTTTGTTATGTGCATTGGCGATGATAGGTCTGATGAAGACATGTTTGAGACCATTTTAAGGTCAGTATCCTGCCCGTCATTACCGGCGACTCCAGAGATTTTTGCCTGCACTGTAGGTAGGAAGCCGAGCAAGGCGAAGTATTTTCTTGACGACACTTTGGATGTAGTGAAGTTACTTCAGGGTCTTGCTTCTTCATCCAATCCAAAACCCAGGCATCTTGCGCAATTCCAAGTTTCTTTCGAGAGCACAATTTGAGAGTTTGAAGGTAGGGCAAGGCAACCTTTGTTGATTTGTTGTGCTGCACTACCTGGGTGGATTCTTCAGCTTTGAAGCAGAGAAAAAGTTTTGGTTATTTAATCTTAACATGACCGAATCGCAACCATGCTGTTGTCGGGCTTCTAATATTCCTTGCTTGCATGGTTCCTGGTGGTAGGTTTTTTCTGAATAGTGAGCCTCATGGATGGCCTGACAAATTCTTCTTTTCTGTAAATGGTAATTGGTAACAACATCAATTGTTACATTTGCTGGTGCAATGACGCCGAGATCTTAAGTTGTGCTTTTTGTTAGAATGGTGTATCGGTGTTGTGCACCAAAACTTGTATAGTTTACAATATTTTTCTTACAAATATATAATGGCAATCGGGTTTGATATATCTTTGCTTCAAAAACTGTTTAATTCGCGATCAGAGGCAGAATTTAATCAAATTTATAGTATAGTTGTAGCTAGCAGTGTATAGGCTTGAAGTACTTGGTCAATTTGAATCTATTATTTATTATATATTATTAATTTTATAATTAAAATATTTTATAAGTCATTTTTTTATTGTAATATTTTTTTAGAATTAAGAAATTTTATTTTTTATTCTCTTATTTAATTTTTTTATATATCATTATTAATGATTAATTATAAATTGTAGCTTAAATTTTATTTGTAATTAAATTAAAATTAAAATATAATTTTATTGTATTACTAATTTGATAATTAAAATATGTCATATAAGATGATTTTTTTTTTCAAAATTAATGAGTTTTTTCTTTCTATTTTTTTCTCTATTTCTCTTTTTTTATTTTTTTTATCTTTCTCACTCTAAGTTAATTTCATAATTATCAATGTAAATTTTTTTAAACTAATATATAATTATATTTTTAAATAATAAACTTGAAAATTAATTATTTTAATTTATACGATAGACTTTTTTTTCCAAAGATAGTAGGTTATATTTCATTAATTATTGAAAAATGAAATACAAAGATGTCCAAAAGCAGGACAGCATAATGAAAGGTGGGGATTTTCCAAAAACACTACACTGAATGTATTCATCCAACGGTGCAAGGTCGAAAAACGAAAAAAAGAAAGAATGATAAATCAAATTGAATGCAATTAAGAGCTTGCCTCATGGAGATGACGACCTAAACTGGGAGTTCTTTGGATTTCACGAAGCAACTTGACAGAGCTTGCTAGAATGGCAGACGGCATTGAAGTAGAACCTTCAAAAATCAACTGGTTGCGAGCTTTCCAGCAGTTCCAGCAAATGATGGCAAGCAATTGAGGATTACGGTCATCATTCTTCAACAGGTTAAGCATCTCTGTTGATGCAATCCACCATGTCCAAAAGTCATTAGGACTCTGAGGGGGAAGACAGTCACGAAGATAACTCTGAGACCATACATCTTTAATTCTAGAGCAATCGATCAAACAATGAGTGACTGTTTCGGTGGCTTCATGACAGCAGAGGCATATTGGTGATATAGATGGGATGCGGTGATGAATCTGAGCAAGCACCGGGAGCCGGCCATGGAGAGCTTTCCAGATAAATAGCTTAATTTTGTGAGGCAAGTTCAACTTCCATAGATCAATCCACGGCATTTTCTGTTGCATATAATTAGGGCAAAGCTCCAGAGGCGGATGGTAAAATAAATAGCCAATTCTGTAACCTGAAGTTGTATCATATTGTTTGGATTTGTTCAAATCCCATTGCAATTTGTCCCTACTCTGCTGAATTTTAACTGACAAAATCCTGTTTGCAACGTCTTGGGGAAATAATTCTTGAATAAGATTCTGATTCCAATTCCTATCTTCAGTAATTAGATCTTTAACTCTTGGAACCAACTCAGCAATAGCTTGTCTATTTGGCATGTCAGAAATCATTAAAGGATACGGAGGAGGCAGCCAAGGATCCTCAAAGGTTCGGATATTCTCTCCAGTACCCACAGCCCAATTAAGACCTTTTTCAACAATCTTTCGGCCTTCCAGTATACTCCTCCATCCCCAAGAAGGTAAGACTCCAATTTCTGCCGTTATAGCATTACCATTGCTAAAGTATTTACCTCTTAGGATTTTGGACAATAAGGAAGTAGGCTGTGTTACAAGTCGCCAAAATTATTTGCCTAAAAGCGCCAGATTTTGGATTCTGAGATCTTTAAATCCAAGGCCTCCTTCTTTTCGTGGGCAAGTCATAGTGTCCCAGCTAATCCAAGCCATCCGCCTTTCAGAACCTTTTTGTCCCCACCAGAACTGAGAAAGTAGAGAGTGAATTTCTGAGATTAAACCATCAGGCAACTTGAAGCAAGACAATGTATAAATAGGAATAGCTTATCCCATTGCCTTAAGCAATACGTGTCTACCACCTGACGATAGAAGATTGCGCTTCCACCCTTGGATTCTTTTCCGAACCTTTTCTTTGATCATACTAAAAGAAGCCTTTTTCGATTTAGAGACTGTAGAAGGCAAACCAAGGTATTTATCCTGAGCCCAATATGATTAATATTCATAGAGTTAGCCAGTAGTGTACGAGTAGTGGATGGAGTGTTGTGGCTAAAGAATACAACAGATTTATTAAGATTTACCCTCTGGCCACTGATGCTTTCATAAGAATTCAATAAATGCAGGATATTTGAACATGCTTTAGGATTAGCCTTACAGAATAAGATGGAATCATCAGCAAAGAGGAGGTGGTTGACCTTGGGACATCGTCTATGTATCTGAAGACCCTGAATTAGTCTGTTTTGTTCTACCTTGTGTAGCAAGAAGGAGAGACCTTCTGCACAGAAAAGAAAAAGATAGGGAGATAGAGGATCTCCTTGTCGAATACATCTATTTGGTTTGAAGAAACCATAAGGTTGTCCTTCCACAATAACAGAATAAGAAACAGTTGTCACTAATTCTCGAATCCACATGATCCACCGGGAGTCAAAACCAAACTTCTCAAATATAAACCAAAGAAAGTGCCATTCCACCCTATCATATGCCTTACTCATATCTAATTTTAGCGCCATTTCATTTTCGAGTCCCCTTTTTTTGTTCTTCAAGTAATGCATACACTCGTGAGCAATTAGGATATTATCAGAGATTAATCTGCCTTTAATAAAAGCACTATGCGTAGGGCTAATTAGTCTATTCATCATACCCTGAAGTCTATGTACAAATACTTTGGAGATAATCTTGTAAAAGACTAAAAATAGGCTTATTGGTCTTACCTGAGTCATATCTTTAGCATCAGAAATCTTGGGAATAAGACAGATCTGAGTGTGATTAAAACCCTTCAAAATTCTGCCCCCTGAAAAGAAGCTCTTAACTGCTCGAAACACATCACCACTAAGTATGTTCCAGAAGCTTTGAAAAAATTTTGCTGTCATACCATCATCTCCTGGAGCACTTTGAGGATGAATGCTAAATGTCGCATGTTTCACTTCCTCCGTAGTCACTGGTCTTTGAAGCCTACGGTTCATGTGAGCTGTAACCTTAGGTTCAAAATCAGTAAACAGAGGTTCAGGGTTCTCATGACAACTGGAGGAAAAGATGTCCTTGAAATAAGATTCAGCCACAGAAGCAATACCAGCATTTGAAGTAGCCACTTCACCGTCACTGCCAGTTAGTTGCCAAATTGGCAAATTCTATTCCTTCGGGTTCGATTTCTAAATTTCTGATGGAAGAAAGTTGTATTCTGATCGCCAGATTTGAGCCATTTGACTCTAGACTTATCTTTCTAATAAGATTTCTCATTTTGCAATGCTTTTTCAAGTTTGTCCTCTATTTCTGAAATGATGTCGCCTCCATGAATTCCTGCTAAACGAAGTTCCTCTAATTCAGACTGTAGTAAATCAATCTCCACCTTCGAATTAGATCTGTATTCTTGCTGCCATCTGATAATCTTATGTCGACAACGCTTTAGTTTTTGAGCTAGGATATACATGGCTGAACCATCAATCTGTTCGTGCCAAACCTCTCTAACAATCTGCCTTATTTCATCATTGGAATACCATCTTTCTTGGAATTTGAATCGGCGTTTAGATCTCTCAGTTCTCGGGTTAGAGTCTAAGAGAAGAGGGGAGTGATCCGAGCCTGATTCTGACAGTCTAAGAACCGTTGCATTGGGATAGAGTTGCTGCCAATCAACTCCTACCAGGAATCGGTCCAGTCTTTCCTGTATCAACTCATCACCCCTCCGTCTATTCGACCAAGTGAATGGTCTTCCGACCATACCAATATCAATCAGAGAATTATCATCAATAAAACTGTTAAAGGTTTCGATAGAAGGAGATTTAGCACCCCCACCTGCTTTCTCCAATTGACTAGAAATGGCATTAAAATCACCCATTAACACAACCTTACCATCAAACTGTTGCGTGACTGAAGTTAATTCAGCAAACTGAGCCATTCTATGTTGATCATTTGAACTGAGATAAACACCTAGAACACCATAGGGATCATTAGATACAGCTGTCAGAACTGATGCCGCAATGAAGAATCTACCATGCTGCAAAATCTGAATAGTGCAACCATCCCTCCATGCCATTGCCAAACCCCCTGATAATCCATCCAGATCCACAATAAACCATATTAAATTTTTTTAATAATAAATATTAAATTAATTTTTAATAAAAAATTAAAATCTTTTACATGATAATAAATTAAACAAGTCAATAAAATTTTATATAAAAAATAATAACTAAAAAAATTATTATTTGACTTTTTTTTTTGGTTTATAAAAACTTACATTTTGTTTGGATGTTAAAGAAAATGGAAGGAAAGAAAATAAGAAGAAAGAAAATAGAAGGAAAAGTTGAGTTATTTGTATGTTGTTTAGATGAATAGAAAATAGATAGAAAGAAAATAGAGAGAAAATTTTTCTTTGTTTAGATGGAAAGAAAAGTGAGGAGAAAAAAATCATAATAGTATAAAATTACATTAACACCCTTATCATAAAATAAAGTATAAATATTTTTATTTATTCATGTTTATTATATTTTATAAATATTATAAAATATTATAATTTTATATATTTGATTTAAATTATTTGTCTAATACATATAATGTTTAAATATAAATTTTTATTATAATAATAGATTAAAACTAAATTTATATTAATATTTGTCAATAATAATATAACTAAGAGTAATATTAGAAATATAAAATTATAGCACTTTTCTTCTTAATTTTTTTGCTTGTGATGAAAAGAAAATTTTTTCAGTGAAATTCACACAAAAAATTTTTTCTTCGTATTTTTTTTTGCTAAATAAACAAAAAAATATCATTTTTCATTTTTTTTCATTCATTTTCTTTTTATTTATTTTTCATCAAATCAACCATAGTGTTAGTCTCTTCGGTCCATGAAAACTTTTATCCCAACAATTTTTTTTGGTAAAAAATGGTCATTTGACTTTGTGAATCTTTTTGCAATAATCTATGATATTTGGAGTAGGTCAACATAATTTTTAAAAATTTATAATTTCATATATTATCACGACTAAAAACACTAATATTTACTATTTTTGCTCATTGTTATTTGAGTAATAATTTGTAATTCGTATTCTCAATTAAATATCAACACAGTAGAATTAGTATCACTGATAAATTTTTATAATTTGTCCAAGGTACGGAGAGCGTTTAAGTCAACAGAGTCTGAGTCTGTTTGAAAAGTAGCAAAAATTATTTTTTTTTAATTTTTGGATTATGAAAAATCACAATTTACGTGTTTGGTATCATTTTAAAAAAGCTTTTAACTTTTCGAAAATTTAATTTGCAGCTTTTTTAAGAAGTAGAAATATATGACTTTTTTACTTTTCGATAAGTCATTCTACCACTTAAAAAAATTTTATTTCAAAACAAAAAAATCTACTTTCTTTCTTCATTCTGTGAAAAATACTGACCCTTCACCACTATTTTCACGCAAGATCTGCTAGAAGCACTGGCCTTCCACCATAATTCCACCATCATTCTCACGCAATATTCCAAACCTCACCATTTTCACGTAATGATTCTTCTAATGGAAGTATTGATTCTCCACCACCATTTTCAGACAATATTGCATTTGAATAACCTATTGCATATATTTCTTCTAAGTATTTTTTTTTATCATTTTATCACTATTTTTTATTATTAAATTTGTATTTAACTGTGGTATGGAATTTCAGTTTTAATTTTATTTTTTTAATATGTGATTTTATAGCTTGCTATTATTTTCATAGTTAACTATAGCAAGTTCTTGACCTCAATAAAGGAGAAGAGAGTTCTAATAAGAGTAAAAAATATAAAAAACAGCAACAAAATATACATTGACACATATTTTATATTTATTTTTTATTTTCACCTACCATATCATACACAATATTAGTGATTAGGTTATGTAAAATAAACATTTAATATTGGAAAGTATTTGTTATCATCGTTATTTTAATATTTATTCTCTTCTGTAAAAAAAATTATTTTTTTAGTTATTTATCCAAACGCTACAACTTTAAAATAAGTACTTTTATAATTAAAAATCTAAATACAAAATAACTTATTTATAAGCTGTTATTAATAAAAGTTCTTATATTTTAAGTTCTTTTTTCAAAAGAACTTAATATTTAAGTTATTTACCTAAACCCCGGGCGTTTATGTCTCAATCTCATAGCTTTTTCCACGTTGTTTCGGCTTTTGGGCTCTCCTTGCTAATAATGGGCCTTCCACATTCTTTTTTTTTCGGCCCGGACATAATCTTACCACGTTTTTGGACCTTCCTGTTCAGCCTTAATGGGAATTAACTTTTTTTTATCTGTTCATTCGTTTTTGGCGAATCACCTAAAAACAGGCTGAAAGGGTTTTATTTATGGGAAAATTAATTTAATTATTAAAAAAACTTTTAATACCAAAATTATTAAAAAAGATCAAATCTTTTTATCTTCTTAAATTACTGATTATTTATTTACATTTATATATCCATACAACACATTAATTTCTACATCCTTCGATGAATGACCTATTTAGTTATAGCTTTGATAGGATTTTTGAAAGGAAAAAATAATTTCAAATGAGTTGTTTGCACTTTGAATGCAGTAAATGTATTTAGCATATTAGCATAATTGCTAATTCAATTAGCTTGCTATTGTGAACCAAAAGCAGGATGTAATTTTTCTAAATTTGAAGACTGTCAAATTGAGTAACATAAAGAGTTTGTGCAAAATATAGAATTCTGAAGCTCATGAAATTTTTTTGGGCAAACTACACACTCTGATCATTGAGAAATGTGATGAATTGGTCCACGTGATTTCTCATAATTTGGTTGAAAGATTGTCAAATTTAAGTTGCTTGAGGGTTACGAACTGCGAGTCAATCAAAGTTATATTTGAAGAAGTTGACGATAATAATAGAAAACAAGATGTTATGCATAACATCAAGTTGCAAGATATTCATTTAGAAACACTTCCGAAACTGGAGAATGTATTCAAACAGAAGAAAGAAGTAAAATGGAGTGATATCAAATTGTAAAAGATATGGGTGCATGATTGTGGAATGTTGGAAAATATATTTTCAATTTCTGTAGTCAAGACTACTGAAATAAATATGGTTAAGGAAAAATAGTTAAGGATATATTTATCTCCTTATAAAAAGATTTGGTTCTTCTTCTTAAATATTATATAAAAAGATTTGGTTCTTCTTAATAATTTTGACATTAAAGGTCCTTTTTAATAATTAAATCTTCCTAACAGTCCTTTAGAATAATTTTTCTTTTATTTATTGAGGATTGAAAATAGACACGAAAAGAAAGAAATGACTCTAAAAAAAGGAAAAATGAAATGACAAAATAGTGAATTCCCTTTATAAATTACTCCTTAATTTATCAAATTGAAAGATACTCTGGAAAAAAAAAAGAATTTGTCATACAATTTTTGTCATTATCTTTTTTCCTTTTTTTTGGGGGTTCATTTGTGAGTTGCGACAGTTATTAGCTTAATTTTCTTTATTTTAAATTAAGTGAAAATACATCGAATAATTAATTACCACAATTTTTTTAACCTGTCTACTACTTAAGCAAGATTATACGAAGAATTCGGTTATAAGAGAATGTGAGCCACCGAATTATTAAATGCCAAAACTCTAGCCAGTATTGCAATAATGAACCCATCACCTCATCGTTGAAATTCATGCAAGGAATCATAGAAGGGGAAGAAAAATTAAAACTAAATGATAAAATTATGAAAGAATAAAAAAATGCAAATTTTTATTGATTATTAATTGATTGAATTGAATTATAAGAGTAAAATTAAATATATATAGAGTATTATCTACAAAAGAGAAAAGTAAAGATAAGATAAAATGGTAACATAAAGATAAGATAAAATGATAAACGCTAAAATTAAAACTGAATTTATGAATTTTGTTGGATTGAATTTGTGGACCGTAAGATTTCTTTGTTGTTGTCGTGAGTTAAGGCAGAATAATGAATTAGTTCAAAAAAAAATTAAAATATAAAAGGAATGGCATGGCCATTGGTATGAAATGTTTTCTTTTAAATAGTCAGAAGATGACAAGAGGACACTACAACAATAAGATGAATATTTCACCAACACAATAATTGAGTGATGACACTTTTATTCTTCTTAGTTCGTCTCTACTATAATGAACTGGATCTCTTGGCTGTATACATGTCTCAAAAGCCATAAATATAAAAAGCTATACACCTAGTGTCTAGTGTCCAGTGATAGATTCATTTTGTCGTGTTTTCATGAATTATATGCCCACATGAACAACAATAATAATAATAACAATATATAAAAGTGAGTGGAGTTAACGGAAACTAGAAAATTGGAATCATTGAATAATGCATAACTTTTTAGCCTTAATTTGTACTTGATGAGGATCTATGTCTTCCCATAATAAGAATTAAGAATTGCTAATTTTAAATAAAGTGTTACATTAAAAAATAAATATGTCCACGATTTTATAGAGATGATGAATGCTTTCTGACACATGCAAATGCATCCATAAATTAAACACATGTGTACACTTATTATTACTATTATATATCCTACTTGTCTTGAAGATTATTCCACTGTTTATATCTAAGAAAGACAACACTTTTATTAGAAGAGTGGGAATGAAGGAGACTATTTTGTTGTTGTCGGTTTAGGGTTTAATGAAGGAATAGAAAATTGGCCACTTTTGTCCTTGTGATGTTCTTTCTTGTTTTTCTTCCTTTGGGAGCCTTATGCATACACAAATTCTATTAAAAAAACCTGCTATTATTGGATCCAATGCCATGCCAAGTTGATATGTTATAGTCTCATCACGTGTCATGCCATCATTGCCAGCTTGCTCTCATGAATGCACTTATATATGCATATATGATAGACTCAGAATTACTCTTACAATTTTGTTGGCTCCAGTTAGAACCTCAAATTTGTAATTGTGGTTTCGATTTGTCCCTGTGATCATCTCTGTCATCAAAATACAGATCTGACGCAATTGTATGATATGGTGTACACTACTTAAATTACGGTGCATTAGTTTCGCGTCCAAACCTTTTGGAAACTACGTAGTGTAAGAGTTTTCTTGATATTTTGTAACTTATGATCGTTGTAGTAGAAAGAAAGAGAGTTTTAACCCACAAAAAACTGAAACAACGTAATTTTTAAAGAATTTGGGCGCAAAACCAATGTGTCGTCGTTTAAGTAATGTCCACCGTGTCATGCAATTACGTCAGATTCGGTGACGGAAATAATCGTAGAAGCAAGCCAGAGCCACAATTGTAAATTTAGGGGTTCTAATTGAGCCAACGAAATTATAAGAATTATTCTGAGTATCAAACTAAATTTCAATGATCAAATTGAGATTTAACTCGAGTTAGAAACATGCTGTTTTAACAATTATTTACTATACATTTAATCCACGCATTTACTTTTAGAGCAATGCTAGGAGACCAAAATTAAATAAAATTGCTGGTCCTCTGCACTTTTTCTTACTTTTATTATTGGATATGATCGACGTAAAATTCATATTACCTAAGTTTTATATCTTAGTGTATAAGATTTTTTATTTTTAAAGATTTAAATGTTAAAATAAAAATCACAGCAAAATCTATTGTGATAAAATAAATATTTTTTTAAATAAGTAAGCACTACTAGTTACAACAAGAGACAATGAGGGCACCATTATTGTTCATTCTTTTGAATGTTGCATGGCATGGACCACGAAACCAATTCATAATGCATCTATGCAAGGTTGTGTATAATGGATGCCAATGCGTGAAATATATTCATTTCAGTTTGTCAGAAGAGAACGTAGAGAAAAACATACAACATGATACCAATAAAAATCTATGCTCCAATTTATGCTAAGATGACACAGATCAAGCACTGTTTTTAGTAATGCTTGAGTTAAGTTTTATTTGTGGAAAAGTATATGGAATCAACTAATAATCAGCCAAGAATGGAACAACATAATTAATTATAATTAGTTTTATTAATTTATAATTTAATTTATTTGTTAAATTATTGTTGACCACGTTAGTGTTAGGAGAGAATTACGGAACAAATGCTTTGATCATTCATTAGTTGATTCCATATAATTAATTATGTTTTATTAATGCGTAACACATGAAACATAGAAATCATATCCAAAACCATCCAATTTACAAGAAAAAAAAACATCCGTGTGCCTATTAGTAGCAACATCCGATTACCAGTTGACTGATTTTTGGCTTATACAGAGTTGGTTCCCTAGCATTGTTGTTTATTTATTTTTTAGTATTTATTTTTCTCTTTTTTGTCTTAAAAAATTTTAAATAAGCTTAATGTATGTTGTCTTATTGTTAACATTATCAGTAAATTTACAATGAAACTATGATTAATAAACCAATTTATTACTCTCTTCATCCTAAAAGAAGTTAATAATATTTATGTTAAAAGAAATTATTAAAATTTATTTGATGAATAAATAAGTTGATAATGAAGCCAATAATATATTGACACTTACAATAGATGGATTGAAAATATTCACTTAACTGGTTACCTATTTTTAATGATCAAGGCAAACTCAATCCTTTCATTTTGAATTCAAAAATTCGAAATGAACCAAATCTTTTCAAATAGAATTCGAATCTACGATCAGTCAGTTAGCCAATCGCCAATTTCGGCATGTTTGATGATATTACTATTGTCGATATTGTATTTACGGGTAAAAGAGTAATTAATTGAACAAACGTTGAATATGACAATACCCAAAGATTCACAAGCAGTTAAATGTTTATTCCAAACTCTCTTTATTTATAGTTACTAATTAACCGTGAGACAATATTAAATTTAAGGTAAATCGAATTTAGTTGATTCGATCTAGTATTTATATAGATTATTGATATTTTTTACTTTTAAATTAAATTTTAAAATATAAATGTCAATAAAAAATTTTCTTAATTAAATTTAAATAAAATATGAAAAATTAAAACAAATAAGAATAAAAATATAATTTTTATATTTTAGTTCAAATTCCAGAAAACATACATTTTTATAAACTCATGAATGTAAAATAGAACATTAAACAATTTTAAAAAATTTATTGAAAATCATCATTAGAATTTATTGCTTTGATGCTGTTAATTTTAATTTGGATTTTTCAGAGCATAAAATCATCAAAATATAAGTTTTATATTTAATTTTATAATTTAAATGATAATTTAATTGATATAGTATTTTAATTATTTTTTAAATGACATATTATATAAATATAGTTGGTCATTATATATTGTATAACTATCTGTTTATTCTGATTTAAAAAATTTAAGTTTTAACTCCTATGCTATGTTACTTTGGAAGGCATATTTTATAGAGACAAACTCATGTGCAATCAACTTCATGTGAGATTGATAATTGAGAGCTATTAGATGAAAATTTAGTCAAATTATTTAACGGCTCTCAACTATCAACTTCACGTGAAGTTAACTGCAGTTGAGTTTTCATCTATTTTATATTTTTCAACATCAAAAGTCTCGTAATAATTTATAGATGCTAATGAGTCAAATGATAATTTTTAATGAATTTTTAGAAATCGTTTAATGTTTGGTTTTACATTCATAAGTTTATAAAAATGTAAATTTTCTAAATTTGAACTAAAACACAAAAGTTAGATTTATATTCTTATTAATTTATTTTTATTTTTTTTATATTTTATTTAAATTCAAATAGGAGGTATTTCTTTATTGACATTTGTATTTTAAAATTATATAGAATTAACTTAAAAATAAGAAATGTCAATAATTTATATCAATACTAAATCGAATCAATTACATAAAAAGAATATAAATCAAATTTAGTTGATTCAATTTATAAATAAATAAAATAAAAAATGCATGTAAACTATTTAATTATTTTAGGACATTTATATAATATTGATTTCATTTGATTTATTTGTGTGATTTATCCATTAAAATTTATTTAATTTTTTATTAAAATATAATATTTTAAATGTAAGGAATAAATTGAGACATGACATAAACATAAAAAATTAAAACAATAGTTTAAATAGATTATTATATTTTTTAGGTGAAATTATACAAGAAAATGTTATGATTATTATATTATAGTATTATAATTATAATATAATAATAAATTAAAGATATTATTAGTTTTTATTTTTATTTATTTATTTTTTTTTAGTATTAGTATGTTTTGTTTTTAAAATTTTGTAAAAAATAAAACAAATATTTAAAATTTTTAAAATATTATTGAAATACATATTATAATACAGAAGGAGTAATGAGTAATAATAATTAAGATCCGTTTAGATAGGTTTATAAGTTATTTTTTATTTTTAATTTAAGAAAAAGTATAATATCAATGGCCGGTACAATTTTTAAAATTAAATTATAGTTTTTAAAAAAATTATTTTAATACTTATAAAGAAGTTAAAAAATAATTTTTTTATAATAAAATTTTTTTTATCACTTTTTTTTAAAATAAGTATTTTTAGAATTAAAAAATTAAATACAAAATAATTT
Source organism: Arachis hypogaea (assembly GCF_003086295.3). NCBI lineage: Eukaryota > Viridiplantae > Streptophyta > Magnoliopsida > Fabales > Fabaceae > Arachis > Arachis hypogaea. Next base: position 135,818,205 of record NC_092048.1, read on the forward strand.
ATTTATAATAAGTTATTTTTAATATAAATATTTATTGTTTAAACTATTTTTTTAAAAGAAACTCAATTAAGCTGTTTACTCAAATTAGACAAATTTCTGTGTGAAATTTAAATTTTTTAAAGTAAAAAAATTAATAAAATAATAAAATAAAAAATTAACCATTATTAATTTGGTAACTTCTAACGAATATGTATTTGAATATTTTAGTTTAAAAATAATTAACTTCTCAATCTATTATTTTATTAATTTTTTTAATATAGAAAATTTTGCTACTTCTGTGTGTTCTCCGTTTAACATGATCATGAGTAAGTCAGTATCTTAATAGAACAAGAGTTAAGGCAATGGTAATTAATTTTTTAATAATAATTGAATTAAATTTAATTTAAACAATAAATATAACACAAAACACCAAGATAAATAAGTATATCAATTCTATTTAATATATTAATGAATACTAAGTAAATTAAATTTTTATATTTTTTATTTTTAATTTCTTAACATAATTATTTTTTAAATTGAAGTACATACATAATTAAAAGTTGACATTATTTAGAATAGTATAATTTTAGTGTATTGGTAACGTAAAATATTTTATATAATTATTTAATTATATTATTTTTTATGATTATTTATGTCGTTAATATAAATATAACGTTATATAATTAAATTATATTTAAAGTTAAAAAGAGTATTGTATTGAACAAAAGATAATAAAAATAATATGCAATGTACTCTATTAAATTAATAATAACTAATACACGAAATTACATTAAACGAAAATAAAAAAAGAAGTATTTTTTTATATTTTTGGACAAAAAAAAAAATCCAACGTGGTTAACGATGTTTTCATTTTCAAACACTTTTCAACGCTCTTTCTCTCTTTCCCTTTTCCACACTCAAAAACCCACTGTCTTTGGCTTTGCCTCCTCTTTCTGCTAAGAACCCAAAACCCCCATTATACAAAACCAAACAAGAGATTAAAAAAGATTGCTTTTTTATTCTTATTACCCCCTTCAGTTTCATTTATGCTTTTCAAATTAAAACCATCACCACCACCGATGAGCTAGGGTTGCAGCTTCACCACCATTGCTAAAACAAACATTATTACTCACTTCAGTTTTGATTACAATGGGTAAGAATCTCTTGATTCTTCTTGGTCTCACTCTCTTGCTTCTCTTATTTGGAACCTTCTCAGTCTCAGCTGCACCATCCACTACTTCCCCTGCTAGTAAGTTTAGTTCACCAGTTTTTGGTGCCAAGCAATTTCCACTTTTCAGCTCCCATTTTGATCAAAGTTGTGTTCTTTAGCTCACTTTTCCTCATGCCCTTGTTCTCATTCCTCAGAAATTGTTACTGGTTTTCTCTCCAATGCTGTGCCAGCTTTCACCAAGTGGGTGTGGTCCCTCAAGGCAACAACAAAAACGGGCAAGTTTGGATCTGTGTTTAGCAATCGCCCACGTTGTGTTTTTTGGTGTTCTTGTGGTGGTTGATTTGTTAGACTTTGAATATGTTTGTGTGCTTGTGTGCTTTTTCTTATTGAATGTATGTTTTGTTTTGTTTGCTTGCTGCAGCGGTTTCCAGCAGGTCGATGATGAAGTTTGAGAGTGGTTACAATGTGGAGACAGTGTTTGATGGAAGCAAGCTTGGAATTGAGCCTTATTCTGTTGAGTTGTTGCCCAATGGGGAGCTTCTCATTCTGGATTCTTCCAACAGCAACCTTTACAGGATCTCATCTTCACTTTCTTTGTGTAAGTGTTGCCAAATGTTGGTTTGCTTCTGCTGTAAAGTGTTTGTAATTGCAATGGAGATAAGCAATTGAACCAATGTGCATCTGAATATCTCATTTGTAAGATTATGAGCTTAACGAATATGTATCATGAGATTGTACTGCATTTTCAGGTGTAACAGTAACCTGTGGGACTTATCTTTTTTCCATATAATATCCTGTGTGACAGTTAGACTCCTTGGATGTGTATATTTCATTAATTTGAGAATGATCATGTTCATGGCAATTCTGCAGATAGCAGACCGAAGCTGGTCGCAGGCTCTGCGGAAGGTTATACTGGACATGTTGATGGAAAGCACAGGGAGGCTAGGATGAACCATCCGAAGGGGATAACGGTTGATGACCGAGGGAATATCTATGTTGCAGATACTACTAACATGGCAATTAGGAAAATTAGTGATTCAGGTAGAATAAGCATTCATCTTCTAAACTCCCTCTTGGGTCAATGTTTTAATGTCTTCATATTGGCTAAATGAGAAATATAAACTTTGGTTGTCTGGATATTCTAGAAATTTGTGAATCTTTTGTGTGTTTGCACCCTTATAAAACTGTTACACTTTATGTTGGAATCGGAGCCGGGACTTTTTATTGGATTAACATTTCTATTCAGGGGTTACTACAATTGCAGGAGGAAAATGGATTCGTGGAGGGGGCCATGTTGATGGACCAAGTGAAGAAGCTAAGTTTTCTGATGACTTTGACGTGGTTTATGTTGGTAGTAGTTGTTCCTTACTCGTCATAGACAGAGGAAACCGAGCGATCAGGGAAATTCAACTTCACTTTGATGACTGTGCCTATCAATATGGTAGCGGATTCCCACTTGGTAAAGTATATCCTTTAAGTTCTTCTGTAGAAAATTCTGTTATCTGTTAACTACAAATATAGACTGATTGCAGTCATTGTTGCAGGGATTGCAATGCTTGTTGGGGCCGGCTTCTTTGGTTATATGCTGGCATTGTTGCAGCGAAGACTTGGTACAATTGTTGGTTCACAGGATGTGAGCACTTAGTCTTGTCTTCTCCCTTGTGCACTATTCTAAATGTGAATGATATGGGAAACTTGATTAGCCATTAATGGATATAGTTCTCCGTCGATAGTAACATCAATGGATTAACATGTGGCAGATATTTAAAATTGTTGTTCTTAAAGTTAAACCAATGTTTTTTGTAGGATCAGGTTCAAGTGATGTCTTCCGTTTCACCTAGTCCTTTTCAACAGCCCATGAAATCTGTGAGGCCTCCCTTGATTCCATCCGAATTCGAACCTGAAAAGCAAGAGGAAGGCTTCTTTGGATCCCTTGGAAAGCTACTTGCCAATGCCTCTGCATCAATGGTGGAGATAATGGGAGGAATATTTCCTGTTTTCAGAAGAAAACCACAAAGCTACAAGTTTCAAAGACAACCTCTGGTCCCACTGCAACATCAAAAGCAAGCTTGGCCGGCACAGGAAAGTTTCGTGATTCCTGATGGAGATGAGCCTCCTTCTATTGACATGAGAACCCCAACCCCTCGAAAAACATACCCTTTCATGTCTAAAGACGCCGAGAAAATGCAGCAATTAAGGCAAAGTAGAGCATTTTACAATGGATGGGACGGTGACCTTCAGCAGCAGCAACTGCAGCAGCAGCAACAACCACAAAGACATCATCATCGTCATCAGTACCAGTCATCGACCCCTCACACTTACTTCGAGCAAAGCCGCGAGACAACCAATGAGATAGTGTTTGGGGCGGTGCAGGAACAAGATGGTAAGGAGGAGTCTGTGGTAATCAAGCCTGTGAACTATGGTGACTCGCTATATGAACATCACAATATCCGGTCTAGAGTGAATTCCATGGGTTATACCCACAGGTATTGAGTGTATACACTTTAGGAATTTTAGAAGTAACAAAGCCTCAATCCATCTTTTGATTGGAGAGGGAAAATGAAGAAATCAAGTAGTTAGTATAATGATTTCTTTCAGATGTATCTTAGCAAGGAGAAGCTGGTCATTATTATGTGAATTGTTTTATTCAGTTTTGCCAAATTTAGGTTGCTGTATTATTTTAGATCAATAGATTCTGCATTTTACTTCTTATGATCTTATCACAAAATGATCAATAGTTCTTTGGGAAGGAAAAAAAAAACTATTTTCTTTTCTGTTCTGAACCTTTTTCATTTGAACTTGAGCTTGCTCTTCCTAGATTACCAAATTTCAACAAGATAAGTTGTCTAAAATTCTAACCAGACAAAATCAAGAATTCAAGACTAATTCAGCTTTTGGTTATGTTTCTCATCTCATTTGCAATGGCATGCATGACTGGATTGAAATCTCTTGAGAATGATAAGAGTTTCTTCACATTATGCTTTGAATTTGAATAAAGGGACAGATACTTATTACTTTCATTGGTGATCCACATCCACCAAGAAATTATGAGTAGTAATAATAGAGGATAGAAGATTCTGTTAGGAACCGAAAAGTGGTATCTTTTATTCCAAACTTAGATTTCTAAACACCAACCAAAGGATTAATGAGGTGGGTGAGAAGTATTTTCCAAAATTAATTTATTGCTATTATGATCATGATGTGACGTGTATGGAGCTACCACAACACAAATTAAGTTACGATGACTTACATTATTTATTGAATTTAGGGTTTAGGGTCATACATTGTTAGTCAGGATGAACTAATATAGAGAAATGATTTTCTTCCGAACAAGAAATTGAAACTTTATAAGCAGTAATAATAACTTTTTCTAGGTCTACATCTTATGATATCTTCTAGGGTTATCACTTTTCTACACCTAATAATTGAGAATTTGAGATGGATTGAGTTTTCGTTACTATATGGACACCATATCTAGATACCAATTTTTGTTATTTCTAGTTTTCTGCTCTTCATTCATTTTTTTAATTGAAAATCAAAGTTAGAAACTTAAACAAAAATAAAATATTAAAAAAATTAGGTAGTGTCAAATATAAGATTCATATAGCAATAATCTTACTTTATAACCTAAAGTTAAAAGTAATATTTTGCTATTTTCTATTGCTATTACCTTATAACATAATAAAATTATCTTTGGAATTTTTTAAATTTAGAGCAATATTCTTCGACAATCAATATAAAAACATAGTCGACCCCATGACATGAATCAAAGACATTATTACGCTAAAACTAGGTCGTTGCCCAGAAGCAACGCGCTGTATGGCTCGAGTGCGGTGTCAAATGAGCAAGAACTGCTGCATCGGTGCCCAGATGGAGTGTTAAATGAGCAAGGGTTCCCGCGTTTTCGTGAACGGACGAGGGTAAATAAGCTAGTTTACAAAGTAAAAGGTAAATGTTGGAGCGACAGAAGGTTGAGATTTGGGACATGGAACATAGGCACTCTAACAGGAAAGTCCATGGAGGTGGTGGACACCATGACAAGGAGAAAGATTAACATTATGTACCTACAAGAAATAAAATGGGTTGGTGCAAAGGCTAGGGAGTTGGATACTTCTGGTTTCAAATTTTGGTATACAGGAAAGGTGAAGAATAAGAATGGGGTTGGTATTATTGTGGATAAGCAGTGGAAGAAGGATGTAGTGGGTGTCAAGAGGGTGGGAGATCGGATTATCTCTATCAAACTTGTGGTAGAGGGAGGTGCTTTTCATTTGATTAGCGCCTATGCACCGCAAATGGGTTCAGACGAACAACACAAGATAAGGTTTTGGGAGGATCTAGAGAGTTTGGTCCAAGACATACCTTTGTCAGATAAGATTTTCTTAGGAGGAGATTTAAATGGCCACGTTGGAAGAGAAGTGATTGGGTATGGAAGTATTCACATAGGCCATGGTTTCGGGGTGATCAATGCCGAGGGTGAAACTATTTTAGACTTTTCCTCGACCTTTGACCTGCTCATCGCAAATACATGTTTTAAAAAGAGAGACGAACATCTTATAACCTATAAGAGTGGCATGACAAGCTCTCAAATCGACTTCTTCTTGTTGAAGAGAGTCGACCATAAATTTTGCATTAATTGTAAAATTATCCCAGGAAGAGTTTGACAACACAACATAAGGTACTCGTCATGGATTTTCACGTTGAGTAAAAGTTGAGGAAAAGATATTATACGAAGAACCCAAGGACGAGGTGGTGGTGGATGAAAGGTGAGGAACAAAGAAACTTCTTAAGACGGGTAAGAGAAGAGGGAAAGTGGGATGGGAAAGGAAGCGCAGAAGAGATGTGGAGGAAGATATCAGAAGTTATTAGAAGAACAACAAAAGAAAGCTTTGGTGAATCTAAATGAATAGGACCAAGAGACAAGGAGTCCTGGTGGTGGAATGCGAATGTACAAGAAAAGATAAAGATAAAAAGGGAGTGCTTTAAAGAGTGGTCTTTATGCCGCAATGCAGATAATGGGGAAAAATATAAGGCGGCTAAGAAAGAGACAAAATTGGCTGTAAGTGAAGCAAGAACAAGAGCATATGAGAGTCTCTACTAGTCTTTGAGTACGAAAGAAGGGAAAAAAGGTATATATAGAATCGCAAAGAACGGTGAAAGAAGAACGAGAGATTTGGATCAAGTTAAGTGCATAAAGGATAAGGATGGAGATGTGCTGGCTTAAGAGGAGAAGATTAATGAAAGGTGGAAGAGCTACTTCTACGAGTTATTTAATGAAGGACAGAAGACTCTTCCAAGCCCTGGTCAATTATGCACAAGGGAAGAAGATAAAAACTTTGACTACTATAGAAGGATTCGAGACATGTTAAGAAGGATGATGGAGAGATATCGTAGTAATAAAAGGGATCTACATATAGTGTTTATTTATTTGGAAAAAGCGTAAGATAGAGTGCCAATGGAAGTCTTATAAAAGGTTTTAGAAAAGAGGAGAATAAGGATCAGATATATTCTTGCAATTAAAGACATGTATGATGAAGCTACTAGTGTGAAGACTTAAGATGGTGTGACAGAGAAATTTCCTATTGGTATAAGATTACATCAGGGATCATCCTTAAGTCCATATCTTTTCACAGTAGTTTTGGAAGTACTCACAGAGCACATCCAAGAGTCTGTGTCATGGTGCATGCTTTTTGCCGATGATATCTTCCTTATGGGAGAGTTAAGGGAAGACCTAAATAAGAAATTGGACTTATGGAGAGAAGCTCTAGAAGTGTATGGTTTGCACATAAGTCGTAGCAAGACGGAGTATATAGAATGTAAGTTCAGTCTGAGAAGGAAAAACCCTAATATAGAGGTGAAGATGGAAGAAAACATCCTACAAAAAGTTAAAGGTTTTAATTATCTTAGGTGCATCATACAGGATAATGGAGAGATTGAACAGGATGTAAATCATGAGATCCAAGCATGTTGGTCAAAATGGCTGAGTGCATCGAGTTTTATATGCGACAAGAAAGTGCCTTTAAAACCTAAAGGTAAATTCTATCGCACTACTATAAGACCGACTATGCTTTATGGTACGGAGTGTTGGACGGCCAAAGGAGAGTACGAACATAAGCTAAGTGTGGTAGAGATGAAGATGTTGAGATGAATAAGTGGTCATACGCGATTGGATAAAATAAGGAACGAAAATATAAGGAAAAGAGTTGGAGTAGCACCCATTGTGGAAAAGATGGTTGAATCGCGTCTCAGGTGATTTGGACATGTGAGAAGAAGACCGTCTCAGGTGATTTGGACATGTGAGAAGAAGACCGACAAAACACCCAATCAAGAGGGTGGATGGGATAGAAGATAGACAAGGAGTGAAAGACAGAGGAAGACCTAAGAAGACCATCAATGAGGTGGTCAAACGAGATCTACGTGTAAACGGTTTCTCTGTAGACATGATATATGACAAAGTACAATGACGTTGTTTGATTCATGTAGCCGACCCCATCTAGTGGGATAAGGCTTTGTTGTTGTAAAGCAATATTCTTTTTCAAAAATTACATTTTTTAAAACTAAGTTGTAGCCTGTATGTACAAATCAAATTTGACAGTGTAACCATGAATTGCTAATTGGTTGACAATATGACATTTATGTATATAAGGAAAGGGAAGAAAAAAAATGATGTTGATCAAAATATATGCACACTAGTTTACAGAACATTGATAACAAAGTACATACAACAAAGTATTCTCTTACAAACCACCATGTCTACGCTTAAGAACACCACCTTGATGAAGAATGCTACCTGTAGGAACCATGTTAGCCAGTATTATGACATCATCATCTCCATGGTACTCAAGAATCCCAACACTCTTTCCCCTAGTATTATTGAAGGTTCTTTTGCTGGTTGAGCCAATAAGTTCTTCATCAAAGCTTATCAATTCTTTCAACTGATCATGATACTTACTTGACTTTGTTACCTCACCACTGTTGCATGCATCTAAATCCATCAATGACACAGATTCTAGACGTGGCCTTCGAGAAGCTAAGATGAATCTAAACAGAAGAAGATAAGAGACAATAAATTTCCCCAGTTGGATCAGGAACGAGCAGATATTGCTAGCAGCTGCGCTTTTGTTGCCGGAGTAGAGTATCTGAACTAGATTCCCCAGAGGTGTTAGGCAATGCTTCCATGTCGTGGCAAAATGGCAAGGGTTCAAACCTTCCTGTCTACACATCTCAGTTTGACAGGGTATAAATTGACACTTTCACTTATAAAATCATCAAAATAAGGTTTTTTCTTTTGTTTTTTTTTTTTGGGGGGGGGGGGGGGGGGTAACTTACATTAGGGATGAGATACCTGCCAACTGCGATCCCAATCACCAAGCCTAGTAAACATGATAGTCCTAATCCTAAAGTCCAAATCATAGCTGCACCTAACCCTGGACAAAAGAGAGTTTATTCATTATATTTGAATCATAGTTTCTAGTTTCTCTTTTCTAGGTAGATAAAAGGTTATATAGTTTAGCATTATGTTATTTGGATTGACATATAATACAAAAGTGATCTACAAATAATTCTAAGGTTTAGAAAGGTCATGAATGTCAAGCAGAAATCTTCATTTTGTTTAACTCAGTTCAAGAAGTAACAGAGTAATGGATTGCATTTTTATATTAGCATGTCAAAGGAAAGTTTAATATGCTAAACATAAGTAACTGGCACTATTGCCTTAAGTTGAACCTACTTGCCTTTGCTATCTTCATGAATCATGACATATTTTGACAAATATCACAAAATGATTAAACAAAACAGTGTCATAGCCTTGATTTCATAATCTATTCTTATATCCTTCTCTTTCAAAAGCTAAAGAAGGATGTTGTAGTAGAAATCATAATCAAGACAAATGTCTGTGCATTAACTTAATCTACCACAACCACACTATACTACTATGATTCAGATTGCAATCAACTACTACACACTAGTGCAATATTTACACACTTACGGACCAGACTAATTATTTAGATCAGTTTAACCTTTTAATGAGAAGTAATTTTAATGGTATCAATGAAGTCCAAAAAGATGTCGAGGATGGAGAAAAACTTTATTACTGGGACACTAATTCCAACAAATGGATTAAAATCTCACCAGAGTTAGATCCAAAGGTACAATCCTCCTCCTTCAAATTAATCTGATGGATCAATTGATGCATATGATCTGAGACCAGTAAAGCGCACAGGCCAGGAATGAAAGCCAGCTCAAAATCATTAGAAAGTGATACATTTTGTGAAAGTCCATTTTTTCTGCTTGACTTTTCTGAGAAGTCTCCAACAATTGTAGTCACACCTAGGAAAGACAAAAACAGACAAAAGAAGAATATCAATTATTTCTTGACGACAAACTACACCCAAAGCTATTACAAGATTCACCATCCTAAGTTCCCTACCACACATTTAAGAACAAATAATAAGTCAAAACAAAAACTAGGGACCACCCCGTCATCCATAATTATTGACCACATGGAAACACCTCCAATTGTTTGACCCATGCTTCTCATGCATGCTGAGAAATATAATAGAATCCATCATTCGTCCATCACTGAATGTGATATAGAACCAACACAGATTACACAGCTCATCCAATTGAGTTGGCACATTCGATGTACACAAAACATAGTTCCTTTAAACCCTCCTATCGCTGTCTCTCCCCATACAACTATGTACTCAAAAACACAAACCATGACATGTGCAATTTCAAGCTATGTATATGTATATTATAAACAAGGTCTGAAACGTTGGAGATGCAAACAAAGCAGAACCAAGCAACACAAACAACAAACAATAAGGTAACCAAACTATCCAAATTGTGAAGTAGCATTCTTCAAACAAACCATTGCTAGAGATTTTCCTAATGGCCTTATTGTTCTTGTCAGCAACGTACACATTTCCTTTAAGATCAACAGCAAAGCTTTTGGGTTTGTTAAACTCAGCTGAAATCACATCCCCATCTTTATACCCCGCAGACCCATCTCCTGAAAGCCTCCTCACAATACTATCTGCAATTTATTATTAAAAAAAAAAAACGAAGAATAGCAGCAAAGAAGCATGTAAAGATCAAAACTTTAGAACACCCCAAGAAAAGGAAAACGAAAACTAAAAAAGGGGAAAGAAAGAGGGGGAAAAAAGGTTACCACTGGAAATGGGGAATTGAAGGGTGTAGAAAACGCTGTTTGTAGAATCAAGGAGGATGAGATCGGAGGAACCGGATCGCTGGAGGATGGAGTAAGGGTTGACGTTGATCTTGTGGCCGTCGAGGACGGTGGTGACCGTGAAACCCTCTTCGAGAATTATGCTTTCTGCGTTAGCTGAAAAAAAGAAAAAGAAAATGCAAAAGGAAAGAAAAGAAAAGGTGAGAAATGAAGGATGATGATGATGATGATCATGAAGAATGTTGTTAGTGTGTTACCGTGAAAAGTGAGGAGGATGAAGAGAAGGAAGAGAAAGAAGGTGGAAGGAGAAGCCATGGCTGCGACCAAAGGGCACAGGATACTGAGCTCACTTCACTCAAAGCTTACTTGCTGCAGAAGCAGACCAACCATAAATAAAGTAAATTAATAATTTATTCAAATAAATTAATTTACAGAATGTTATTATTTTAAACATTTAGTTATGAATATGTTAGCACAAAAAGCAAAAATCTAAACTACAAAGTTTGCGTAGATGTTGATAGCAAATGAACATGTTAGCAGTGGATAATAGTCCAAACTTGTAAGTGAGTAAGAAGAGATTATTTCATTTAAATTATAGTTTATTAATTTATTTTGGTGTTTGTTACGGTACGATAATAAATTTATACGTACCGATACATTTAAAATATGAACAAATAATAATAATCTACGTAGAATTTATTTTTCACATCAACATTTAATTTTTATTTTTTTTAAATATATATTATATCACCACTTTTACTAATACACCCCTTTAATTAAATAAAAATAAAAAATATTTTTTATTTAATTTTATAAAAAGTTTTAAACATTCTTCTTTTATTTGATTAGACAAAAATATCCTTTTAAATTAACGAAATGTTAGAAATCAATTAATCCTAATTTTATAGTTTCAAATAATTTAAACAACAAAACAAAAACATATTAAAAAAACAAAAAATCAAAATTTCTTCATCTTCTCCAATTTCTCTAATCATTGGTGCTCTCCTCTAAGCAAAACATATCAAAGAAATAAAAAATCAATATTTGTTCGTCTTCTCCAATTACCCCTTTAAAACAAAGCAGTGAAAATCCCAAACCAAAACCGTAGGTTCTTCGCCGCTGCGGTCCCAAATCAAGTGGAGGGTTGGGTTCCTCCGGAGGCACGCTAACGCTTCGTTTCTTCCTTCTGGGGTTGATGGAAGTGCCGTCGCTGAAGTTGGAGAAAATAATTGGTCTAAGCTTTTGTCCGCATACAATCATTGTTGAGATTGTTGATAAGTTCTGTTTATTTGGACATTGTTGATAAGTTCTTCATAGACATGCACAATGAGTTTAATGTTCCAGTTCCACAACTTCTACACTCATCTTCTGTCAGAATCAAACGCTCAAAATCCAAGGAAAGATTTGGCTCCTTATCTGGCTGTAGATAGGTGTAAGATCATATATATTAAGCTACGAATGCTTTAATTTGGTTGTTTTGTATATGAAATTTCTTTTAATTTGCTTGCTACCTGTGCCATTGAGTTTGTTTCATTTGTTTGGTTTTGAGTTCCAATTTTATTTTGCTTTTCTGGCTTTCACATGTTTGAATCCATCCATCCATTAATCAATAATGAGGTGGATAAACTACAGAATCATTATTATAAGAATTTTGAGTTCTTTTATTTTTGTCATGTAACCATGTTCCGTTGATGATTGTAGTTCTAATTTGTTTCTCACCAAAGATGGTATATTGAATCTTACATCAACCCCAGAAGGCAGAAACAAGCGTTAGCGTGCCTCCGGAGGAACCCAACCCTCCACTTGATTTGGGACGGCGGCGACAAAGAATTTAGGGTTTTGGTTTGTGATTTTCACTGCTTTACTTTGGAGGGGTAATTGGAGAAGATGAAAAACGATCAATTTTTTGTTTCTTTGGAAAAGATGAAATTTTGATTTTTTGTTTTTTTAATATGTTTTTGTTTTATTATTTAAATTATTTGAAACTATAAAATTAGGATTAATTGAATTCTAAAATTTCGTTAATTTAAAAAGGATATTTTTGTCTGATCAAATAAAAGAAGAATGTTTAAGATTTTTTATAAAATTAAATAAAAAATATTTTTTTATTTTTATTTAATTAAATGGGTGTATTAGTAAAAATGGTGATATAATATATATTTAAAAAAAAATTAAATGTTGATGTGAAAAATAAATTCTATGTGGCTTGTTATTATTTGTCCATATTTTAAACGTATCGATACATATGAATTTATCATCGTACCATAGCAAACACCATTTATTTTTATTTAAATTAGTATAAATATAAATTTGTTTTGGTATGTTAATATTAATTTTAAGTTATTATTTTGTTAACATGTCAGAAATTTAAATTTAAAATTGATTTATTTAGATCAATGAATAAATTTATTTAAATTAATATAAATATAAATTTGTTAGCGTATTTTAGTACATAATTTTTATATGGTCATTTACTCATTTTGATTTCTATATTTTTACTTTCAATATTTCTATTTTTATTTTGACGTTTTTCATAAAATTCTAAAATATATCAAAATTAAAGAAAAGCTCATCAAGTAACTAATTTTATTTTTTTAAGATGTATTTTTTTTTTGTTGGTTGAAAGTACGATAAAAATATATACATTAAACTTATTATATAGAAAAATTTAAACACGAATTCTACATGTATATATATTTTAAAGTTGGTGTTTGCTACGGTACGATAATAAATTCATACGTACCGATACGTTTAAAACGTGGACAAATAACAATAAGCCATGTGGAATTTATTTTCCACGTCAGCATTTAATTTTTTCTTTTTTAAATATATAATATATCGCCATTTTTACTAAAACACCCTTTTAATTAAATAAAAATAAAAAATAAATTTTATTTAATTTTAATGAAAAGACTTAAACATCCTTTCTTTATTTGATTAGACAAAAATATCCTTTTAAATTAATCAAATTTTAAAATTTAATTAATTCTAATTTTATAGTTTCAAATGATTGAAACAACAAAATAAAAATACATTAAAAAAACAAAAAATTAAAATTGTTCTTCATCTTCATTAAACATATTAAAAAAATAAAAAACTAAAATTGTTCTTCATGTGCATTCAGAAATCTTCTCGTTGAGGCCTCTGTCTGAAGGTTTCGTCTTCTTCATCTTTTTCTCTCCTCTTCCTATCTGCTGAGATGCCCTAGCCAATTACCCAACCAGCAACCTTAGCTCCATACAACGCTAAACGCGAATCCATCCCTCCCATCAACCTCGAGCTCCTCCTTCCTCTCTCCGTCATCGATCTCACTACCTCACCTCCGTCCATCTCCCGACGCCGTCGCCGAAACGAGCTTCGAAGCCACCGTCGTTATCGTGCAGCTCTGTTCCACCATCGTGCAGCTACTGTTTCAGCTTTGAAAGCATCGTCGCGCAGCTCGGTTCCATCGTCGCCGGGGTCGCCTCCTTTTTCCGTCGAGCAGCTCTGTTCCATCGTCGCCGGCGCTATCTCTGTTCCTTTTTCCTTCACGTGGAACACACTCATAAGAGCCTATGCTAGAACCGCAGATCAAAAACACAAGTCCATGGAACTTTACAGAGCAATGTTAATGATGGAACGAGAACAACAAAGTGCAGCGGTTATTCCTGATAATTACACATACCGTTTTGTATTAAAGGCATGTGCTTACTTGTTCTCTCTTTCTGAAGGCTCATGTATTGAAACTTGGGTTTGAATCGGATACTCATATTTGTAACAGTTTGATTCATTTTTATGCAACTTGTGGGTTTCTAGACTTGGCACACAAGGTGTTCGAGAAAATGTCCGAGAGAAGTGAGGTTTCATGGAACATCATGATTGACTCTTATGCAAGTGCTGGTGAGTATGACACTGCATTGAGAATGTTCTGTGAGATGCAGAGGATTCATGATCCTGACGGTTACACCATGCAAAGTGTGATTAGTTCCTGTACTGGATTGGGTGCTTTGTCTTTGGGTTTGTGGGCTCATGCTTATATCTTGAAAAGCAGTGACAAGAACATGATTGATGATGTTTTGGTTAACACTAGCTTGTGTGATTCCTTTAAGTAAACAAATTATATGACTCCTAAACGATTCTTAGGTTAACATACTTGTGGATGCTTCAGTATGCCAGATTTGTTACTAGGTCTATGCAATTCTCAAAACATTTTTTTCTTAACCTTTTGGCCTGTTCTTGGTTTGATTGATGTCTTAAACTTCTAATGACATTGTTGCAGAATGATCCTAAAGTCCTTAATTATTAACCAAGCTCTGAATGCTATCTAAAATACACCAACCAAAATATCTATAAATTGTTTTAAATTGATATAACTGATGTGAGTATGTGACGAATAAGCATTGCAAGTAAGACAAGTGCAACTAATATGTTCTAAATTCATGAACTCTTGGCTTCACTTGGGCCATTGTCATATTTAATTGAACACATAAAGCTTCTCTCTCTGGCTCTCTGATTTTGTCTCTTCTGTTTCTGTGGCAGGATATTATATGACAAGTGATATAATCTCTTCCATTATCCAGTCTCAGACGAAGATGCTCCTAACTATCACTCAATTATCCAGAACCCGATGGACACGGTAACCATGTTACAGCGTGTTGATAATGGCTGGCATATTACACGTTCTGCATTCCTGCAGGACATTGATCTTATTGTTTCCATTGCAAAGGTATGCATCCTGTGGCCTTTAACTTGGCTGGGTCCTATCCAATGTCCATTCTTGTGATGTGACATAGTTAAAAATGATTGAGAGTGCTTTATTATATGATATTTTGGTTAACAAAGTTAAATTTCTTGCCACTTTCTCATATAACTCAAGCTGTTTCATGAGTTGTAAAGGTTCTTTAAATGATTAAGGCTCAAATATTTATTTATCATCACATCACTTGTACTGGTTTAGGCTTATAAACAATGCTTGCCTGTTTCCTTGCATATTAAGAATCTCAAACTTATTTTTTAGCCAAAATATACATATATTAAGGCACTAATTTTTTGTACTAGAATCTCATTGACAACATCAAATATGAGTTTTCTTTGCATTTCTTCAAGATTATTTATCCTAAGAATCTTTCCAGCATTGTGCTTCATATTGAACTGCAGCTTGTTTGTCTTCAATAGTTCAAGTGCAAAGAACAACTTTGGGTTTATCAGGTGACCTGGTGAATGAACTGCCTGGATTAAGCTGGGGCTACTGAGCAGCCCTGATGCGAGCAATATTTCTGCTATGTATTTACGGTCGGAATCTTTTCTCTCTCTGCAATTGGTGAATTTCTCGCTATTATCGTCATTTTGCCAAAGAACTTTATCCAAATTCTGAGTTTGAAGGTCATCATCACTGGTTCCATTGCTGAAGTTGGCCTTTGTGTTATTGAATGAAAGAGGAAGGTCCAATGCATGCCCTATGTTATAAGGAGTGGCTAAAGCTTCATCTGTAGAAATATAAATATGAAAGAGTTAAAATGTAATCCAAACTCCTTTCCTATAGATGATTTTATGTGAATATCACAAAAACTTAAGTGTAGAATATACCTAAATCTTTTGAGATTTCTGTCTTCTTTTTGATTGGAGAAGGTGGGTCTTCACTGTAAAATTGCAGATCAAGAACAGAAACTGGACTTTGTTGTTCTGAAGTAACTGTTATCATGGCCATAGCACTTTCCTTGCTTAGCTCCTTTGTAGCAGTCTGATCAATGAAAGAATATTAAACCTAGTACTTTATGCTTATGGGCAACCATTGTATAATGGGAGGAAGAAATACTTACATTTTGATTCATGTGAGTCACCTGTTGAATGGAAATGTTGTTGTTGCTTTCAGAATGATCAGCTTGGGTGCCCTCTATGTCACGGTGAGAATCCATGCTTCTGTTGCTGTCAACATTGGAGGAAATAACATCAACTTGATGCTTAAAGTTCCTCTTTTGACACCGGATCTTGCTGAAGCCTTCATTTCTTTGCTGCAAGGTACAAACTTTTTGCTTTAGGGGTGGAACTTAGGGACAATGACTCTGATGATTGCTTGTGTTGTCTTCTTTTACTTTTGGAATCTGATGATTGGTTTGTAGGTGAATGCTTCTCAAAACCAAACTTATTTTGTACTCTTGGGCTTCTAGTCTCTGCTGTATGGCTGGAGTTATTGGTGTCCTCTCCATTGATGACCTGAGGAACTTTTGAGGCTTGCATTAATTTTGAAGTTTTCTTCGTGTTACTCTTATCTGCAGAATGGAAGCGTTGACTAAAAGGATTTGTTGAACTGGTTCCTTTTGCTGTTTGACTTTCAATATTGTCAAGCAATCTTCCATCTTTGGGATCATTGGTAGAAAAAGGAACCAGTTCAAAGATGGAAGATTGCTTGACAATATTGAAAGTCAAACAGCAAAAGGAACCAGTTCAACAAATCCTTTTAGTCAACGCTTCCATTCTGCAGATAAGAGTAACACGAAGAAAACTTCAAAATTAATGCAAGCCTCAAAAGTTCCTCAGGTCATCAATGGAGAGGACACCAATAACTCCAGCCATACACTAGAGACTAGAAGCCCAAGAGTACAAAATAAGTTTGGTTTTGAGAAGCATTCACCTACAAACCAATCATCAGATTCCAAAAGTAAAAGAAGACAACACAAGCAATCATCAGAGTCATTGTCCCTAAGTTCCACCCCTAAAGCAAAAAGTTTGTACCTTGCAGCAAAGAAATGAAGGCTTCAGCAAGATCCGGTGTCAAAAGAGGAACTTTAAGCATCAAGTTGATGTTATTTCCTCCAATGTTGACAGCAACAGAAGCATGGATTCTCACCGTGACATAGAGGGCACCCAAGCTGATCGTTCTGAAAGCAACAACAACATTTCCATTCAACAGGTGACTCACATGAATCAAAATGTAAGTATTTCTTCCTCCCATTATACAATGGTTGCCCATAAGCATAAAGTACTAGGTTTAATATTCTTTCATTGATCAGACTGCTACAAAGGAGCTAAGCAAGGAAAGTGCTATGGCCATGATAACAGTTACTTCAGAACAACAAAGTCCAGTTTCTGTTCTTGATCTGCAATTTTACAGTGAAGACCCACCTTCTCCAATCAAAAAGAAGACAGAAATCTCAAAAGATTTAGGTATATTCTACACTTAAGTTTTTGTGATATTCACATAAAATCATCTATAGGAAAGGAGTTTGGATTACATTTTAACTCTTTCATATTTATATTTCTACAGATGAAGCTTTAGCCACTCCTTATAACATAGGGCATGCATTGGACCTTCCTCTTTCATTCAATAACACAAAGGCCAACTTCAGCAATGGAACCAGTGATGATGACCTTCAAACTCAGAATTTGGATAAAGTTCTTTGGCAAAATGACGATAATAGCGAGAAATTCACCAATTGCAGAGAGAGAAAAGATTTTGACCGTAAATACATAGCAGAAATATTGCTCGCATCAGGGCTGCTCAGTAGCCCCAGCTTAATCCAGGCAGTTCATTCACCAGGTCACCTGATAAACCCAAAGTTGTTCTTTGCACTTGAACTATTGAAGACAAACAAGCTGCAGTTCAATATGAAGCACAATGCTGGAAAGATTCTTAGGATAAATAATCTTGAAGAAATGCAAAGAAAACTCATATTTGATGTTGTCAATGAGATTCTAGTACAAAAAATTAGTGCCTTAATATATGTATATTTTGGCTAAAAAATAAGTTTGAGATTCTTAATATGCAAGGAAACAGGCAAGCATTGTTTATAAGCCTAAACCAGTACAAGTGATGTGATGATAAATAAATATTTGAGCCTTAATCATTTAAAGAACCTTTACAACTCATGAAACAGCTTGAGTTATATGAGAAAGTGGCAAGAAATTTAACTTTGTTAACCAAAATATCATATAATAAAGCACTCTCAATCATTTTTAACTATGTCACATCACAAGAATGGACATTGGATAGGACCCAGCCAAGTTAAAGGCCACAGGATGCATACCTTTGCAATGGAAACAATAAGATCAATGTCCTGCAGGAATGCAGAACGTGTAATATGCCAGCCATTATCAACACGCTGTAACATGGTTACCGTGTCCATCGGGTTCTGGATAATTGAGTGATAGTTATGAGCATCTTCATCTGAGACTGGATAATGGAAGAGATTATATCGCTTGCCATATAATATCCTGCCACAGAAACAGAAGAGACAAAATCAGAGAGCCAGAGAGAGAATCTTTATGTGTTCAATTAAATATGACAATGGCCCAAGTGAAGCCAAGAGTTCATGAATTTAGAACATATTAGTTGCACTTGTCTTACTTGCAATGCTTATTCGTCACATACTCACATCAGTTATATCAATTTAAAACAATTTATAGATATTTTGGTTGGTGTATTTTAGATAGCATTCAGAGCTTGGTTAATAATTAAGGACTTTAGGATCATTCTGCAACAATGTCATTAGAAGTTTAAGACATCAATCAAACCAAGAACAGGCCAAAAGGTTAAGAAAAAAATGTTTTGAGAATTGCATAGACCTAGTAACAAATCTGGCATACTGAAGCATCCACAAGTATGTTAACCTAAGAATCGTTTAGGAGTCATATAATTTGTTTACTTAAAGGAATCACATAAGCTAGTGTTAACCAAAACATCATCAATCATGTTCTTGTCACTACTTTTCAAGATATAAGCATGAGTCCACAAACCCAAGACAAAGCACCCAATCCAGTACAGGAACTAATCACACTTTGCATGGTGTAACCGTCAGGATCATGAATCCTCTGCATCTCACAGAACATTCTCAATGCAGTGTCATACTCACCAGCACTTTGCATAAGAGTCAATCATGATGTTCCATGAAACCTCACTTCTCTCGGACATTTTCTCGAACACCTTGTGTGCCAAGTCTAGAAACCCACAAGTTGCATAAAAATGAATCAAACTGTTACAAATATGAGTATCCGATTCAAACCCAAGTTTCAATACATGAGCATTCACCTGTTTCCCTTCAGAAAGAGAGAACAAGTAAGCACATGCCTTTAATACAAAACGGTATGTGTAATTATCAGGAATAACCGCTGCACTTTGTTGTTCTCGTTCCATCATTAACATTGCTCTGTAAAGTTCCATGGACTTGTGTTTTTGATCTGCGGTTCTAGCATAGGCTCTTATGAGTGTGTTCCACGTGAAGGAAAAAGGAACAGAGATAGCGCCGGCGACGATGGAACAAAGCTGCTCGACGAAAAAAGGAGGCGACCCCGGCGACGATGGAACCGAGCTGCGCGACGATGCTTTCAAAGCTGAAACAGTAGCTGCACGATGGTGGAACAGAGCTGCACGATAACGACGGTGGCTTCGAAGCTCGTTTCGGCGACGGCGTCGGGAGATGGACGGAGGTGAGGTAATGAGATCGATGACGGAGAGAGGAAGGAGGAGCTCGAGGGTGATGGGAGGGATGGGTTCGCGTTTAGCTTGTGTGGAGCTAAGGTTGCTGGGTTGGGTAATTGGCTAGGGCATCTCAGCAGATAGGAAGAGGAGAGAAGAAGATGAAGAAGACGAAACCTTCAGACAGAGGCCTCAACGAGAAGATTTCTGAATGCACATGAAGAACAATTTTAGTTTTTTATTTTTTTAATATGTTTAATAAAGATGAAGAACAATTTTGATTTTTTGTTTTTTTAATGTATTTTTGTTTTGTTGTTTCAATCATTTGAAACTATAAAATTAGAATTAATTGAATTTTAAAATTTGATTAATTTAAAAGGGTATTTTTGTCTAATCAAATAAAGAAAGGATGTTTAAGTCTTTTCATTAAAATTAAATAAAATTTATTTTTTATTTTTATTTAATTAAAAGGGTGTTTTAGTAAAAGTGGTGATATATTATATATTTAAAAAAGAAAAAATTAAATGCTGACGTGGAAAATAAATTTCACATGGCTTATTGTTATTTGTCCACGTTTTAAACGTATCGGTACGTAAGAATTTATCATCGTACCGTAGCAAACACCTTTAAAGTTTTCTCATTGTATATATTAGGTTGTTTGAAGTGAAGTGAAAATTTTGATTTCCATAAATAAAAATGTTTGGTAACAAAAAAAATTAATTAAAAAAAGATATTGTGTAAAAATATACACAGAAAACAAGGGTAATATGGACAAATCTGAAAAAAAAAGTAATTATCCAAATCAGTCTCTAAAGATTTTAAAAGCGGATATTTAAGTTTAAAAGAAAAATTAATACACAAATCAATCAAGGAAAATTAATACACAAATCAATCTTTAAGATTTTATTCTGTCAGACAAATCAGTCCCCAACTCATTTTTCAGCAGAGTAATTACCAGATTAATCTTCAAAAATTTTAAAAATAGACATTTTAATCCTAAAAAAAATTAATACACAAATCAATCCCCAATATTTTTTTATTAAACATAATAATCTTCCGTCTATATATATTTGTATTTATAATATATACATACATATAGTTACTAAATAATAATAATAATAATAATAATAATAATAATAATAATAATAATAATAATAATAATAATAATAAACAAAATTATTAGAGATTATTTTAAAAAAAGTTAAAATTTTAACCATTTGATATTTTTTAATATAATAAAAAGATGTCTTATTTTAAAAATCATGTTTATATTAAACAAAATATTTTTATTTAAATTTTAAAATATTATTATTATTATTATTATTATTATTATTATTATCAAATATATATATATATATATATTATAAATACATACATAAAAATTCAATAAATAATTTTATTATTATTTCTGTTCAAAAAATATAAAAAACATTAATAATAATATTATGCAATTAATAATAATAATAATAATAATAATATACTATTTTTCGTGTGAATAATAATATTTTAAAATTTAAATTAAAATATTTTTTTAATATAAACATAATTTTTAAAACAAGACATCTTTTGATTATATTAAATACAAAAATATTAAACAATTTTAACTTTAAATTTTTTGTAGAATAATTTTTAATAATTTTATTGATTATTATTATTATTATTATTATTATTATTATTATTATTATTATTTAGTGACTATATATAAATATTATAAATACATATATAAAAATCTAATAAATAAATTTATTATTATTTTTGTTTAAAAAATATAAAAAATTATGATACAATATTATTATGCAATTAATAACAATAACAACAACAATAATAATAATGATTATTATTATTATTTTTATTATTATTATTTTATTTTATTTTTTTGGACAAAGAATTGTTAGAATAGTTGGGAATTGATCTGTCTATTAATTTATTTTAGGAATTAAAATGTTCGTTTTTAAAATTTTTGAAGGTAATTACTTTGTCGAAAAATAAACTGAAAACTGATTTGTCTGTCGGAATAAAATTTTGGGAATTAATTTATATATTATTTTTTCTTAAAAACTAAAATGTCATTTTTAAAATTTTTGAAATTGATTTGGGTAATTATTTAAAAAAAAAAAGAAAAAAGGAAAGACCCAGAGCCAAAACAAACATTCATTTTGCGAAGTTTGTGCGTTTCAACTCGCGAGTTTCAATTAGTAGCATAGTTTCAGAAATCAGAACACAAGAACAACGAAATTAAATTAAATCAAAGAAAACAAACGCAATAATAAAAATTAAAAAAGAAAAGAAATTAGAGACTCTTTCTTTCACGCGCCAGCGCCAAAGCAAGACGCGACTCAGATCCAAATCTTCTTCGTTCCTCTTTCTCTGTCGCCGGCGACCGATTTGGATCTCCGCTTCCGAATTCGGGTCATCGACCCGGTTATCTTGCATTTCATTCAGTTAGATCCAATTGAGCTTTTTCGCCATGGATCCGATCTTAAATCCGTTCTCTTCAGGCACGCGTCTCAGGTGAGCCATTGCTTACTTAGATCACAAGAACCTCAAAGTTTCGTAATTATTATTATTACTATTTTGTTTGAGGATTTTAGCGCCAATGCCAGCTAGTAAAGGATTAAGCTAGCTGACTAGTGATTACTCTGGCACAATTCTTGTTTTGTGTTTTGTTTCTTCCATTCAGACATTGCTAATTGCTAGATCCTTCAGAATTATTTCTAAAGTTGCTGTAGGAATGGTGTGTTAGTTATTATGGTGAGGTTCTTTGTTTTCTTGCGCACTGTAGTTTAATTTTTAAGTTTTGGTACTAATCTGGTTTATGCGCGTAGTTGAGTGTATTTGTTGCTTGTTAGCCTTATTAACATACTGTCATTGTGCCTTTTAACCTATAACTTTTACCTTCTTAGGTTTTATCACATCATGGAAAAATGTGCTGACAAGTGACAGTGCCTCTTCTCAGTATCTTGAGGATAAAGTTTAAATGTTTTCCTTTAGCTACTTACACACATCTAGTTTCAAGATGTTGAGAGATTGGACAGTGTGAGAAACTGAGCATGAGGTTTCAGGATTATATTAGAACATCACTTACTAGATGCCATTCTTTTCTTATTAAGTACTGTACCAACCACATGGATTCAAACTGGTTGTCAAGGACACACTGTAATATTCTCATGCTGAATTTTATATAATAGAATACAAGTGGTTAAGAATAATTTGAATATGAGGCCTGTTTCAGTTGTCCCAAGAATTTGGTCATTTTTTCTTTTGTTTTGGGAGGGGGAAGAAGATGAGACCTTCATCCTATATGCTATCTTTGTTGAAAAGTGATGATCTATAGGCTGTCCTTTCTCAGTTTTTTGTGCTTTAGTGTTTGACTAGCTCGCGCTCGTGGTATTCTGATTGTTGGTCTGTGTATGTGTATTTTAAGTACTTCTTATGTGCAAAATCAGTGCAGTTAAAATATTGCCAATTTTTCTAGCAATGATAAATGTTTAATATATAGTTTTAACTTTTAACATTTTAGTTTAGTTATTATCAGTATCCTTAAACTAAATTGTTCATAACTTTGATTTCAGGGACATGATTCGGGCCATACGTGCTTACAAAACTGCAGCAGAAGAGCGTGCTGCCATTAGAAAAGAATGTGCTGCCATTCGTACTTCAATCAATGAAAACGATCCAGACTATAGGCATCGCAATCTGGCTAAGCTTATGTTCATCCACATGCTTGGCTACCCTACGCATTTTGGTCAAATGGAGTGCCTGAAGTGTATAGCATCTCCCGGATTTCCAGAGAAGAGAATAGGTTACCTTGGCCTTATGCTGCTCCTTGATGAAAGACAAGAAGTGCTAATGTTGGTCACCAATTCTTTGAAACAGTATCCATTTTCAAGACCATGTTTCATTTGTTCTCAGTTTTTACATTTGAGTTCACAAATATGGTAGGTAACAAAATCAATCACTGGTTATAGCAATCAGCAACCTTAACTGAATTACAGAGATCTTAATCACATGAATCAGTATATAGTAGGACTTGCTCTTTGTGCTTTAGGAAACATATGCTCAGCAGAAATGGCTCGTGATCTTGCACCTGAGGTTGAGAGACTGCTGCAATTTCGAGATCCAAATATTCGGAAGAAGGTGACTTTTCCATTATATTTCATACGCTTTTATCAGAATCTTATCACTTGAGGAACATTAAACTCAATAGATATATTGTGATATTTAGAATTCTGTTGTTTCTTTATGCATGCTTATGAGAGGAAAATAGGCCATGGGATGTTTCTTCCCCCCCTCCCCCCCCCCCCCCTTTTCCTTTTTGGGGATTTACAGTGACTTTTCTATGTAGTTACAGTAACTTACTCCTAATTTAAAGTTATTAGTTTTGGAGCTTCTTTACTATTATTCTGCAAGATTATGACTTGTTACTTCTTCCTGTTTCTCAATTTCTTGTAATGGTGCTTACTTCGTCATTCTAAAGATTTTTGTTACATGAATCTGGCAGTAATAATAGCGAATTGGCTAGGCTTCTGTTGGAAAAGGGTTATGTAAGAAATTCGTCTGGTTCTTGCACAACAGAAAAAGTTACACTCCTCCATTTGCTAAATGCATTAAACTTGAAATGTTACAAGAAAACACTTGCATCTATTCATTTCCAGTAGGAAAATAATGTGAAGACATACACTGGCATTGATATAATCATATAAGTGTCTTACAACAAACAAACAACAACAACAACAAAGCCTTGTCCTACTAGTTGGGGTCGGCTACATGGATCAAACGACGCTATTAAGCTTTATCATGTATCATGTCTATAGAGATACCGTTTACATGTAGATTTCGTTTGACCACCTCATGGATGATCTTCTTAGGTCTTCCTTTGTCTTTCACCCATTGTCCATCTTTCATCTCATCCACCCTCGCGACTGGGTACTCTGTTGGTCTTTTTTTCACATGTCCAAATCACATGAGATGCGATTCTACCATCTTTTTCACAATAGGTGGTACTCCAACTCTCTCTCTTATATCTTCGCTCTTTATTCTATCTAATCGCGTATGACTACTCATCCATCTCAACATCTTCATCTCTGCCACACTTAACTTATGTTTGTGCTCCCCTTTTGCCGCCCAACACTCTGTACCATAAAGCATAGCCAGTCTGATAGCAGTGCGATAAAATTTACCCTTAAGTTTTAAAGGCATTTTTTTGTCACGTATAAAACCAGACACAGTCTGCTATTTTGACCAACCTGATTGGATCATATGATTTACATCTGTTCAATTTCTCCATTATTCTGTATGATGCACCCAAGATACTTAAAACTTTTAACTTTTCGTAGGATATTCTCTCCAATCTTCACCTCTGTATTAGGGTTTTTCCTTTGGCGGCCAAACTTACATTCCATATATTCCATCTTACTACGGCTTATGCGCAGACTATACACTTTTAGAGCTTTTCTCCATAAATCAAACTTCTTATTTAGGTCTTCTTTTGACTCTCCCATAAGGACAATATCATCGGCAAAAAGCATGCACTATGGCACAGACTCTCGGATATGCTCTGTAAGTATTTCCAAGATTAATGTGAAAATGTATGAACTTAAGAATGATCCCTGGTGTAATCTTATACTAATAAGAAATTCTTCTATCACAACACCTTGAGTCTTCGCACTAGTTGTAGTCCCCATCATACATGTCTTTAATTGCACGAATATATGTGATCCTGACTCTCTTCCTTTCCAAAACCTTCCATAAGACCTCCCTTGGTACCCTATCGTATGCTTTTTCCAAATTAATAAACATCATAAATAGATCCCTTTATACACTTTAATAATATTTTTGACATTGCAAAAGTAATTTTTGGAGCAGAACCTACTGATAGAATGACAAAAATTCAATTAAGTTGCTTTGCAGTGTGTCTGTTTTAGATTTTAAGGAATGTGAATGCACTTTTATCATAAGGATTTTCTTGCTGTAAGTGCATGAGAGCATTTGTGTTTCTCCATTTCCATTCCAAAGCAGACACATACTTGGTTATGCGGGAAGAAGGCAAACTGAGGCGCTAGTGAGAAAAGTGGATAAAATGAAAGATATTTCGATTAAAAGGGGTTGATGAAGACCAGAAAAAAACCATAAGAGAAGTTGTTTAAGAGAAACAAATAAGAAATACCTATCTCTCAGCTGTTGTAATGAAATATTAGTTTTTGATAGTTCCCAAATAATTGTGACCTTGTGATTTGATGGTGAATTGCTCATGAAACAACTGCTTGAGTTATCATTGTTTGTTCTGATAAATTGACTATACTGACCTTTATCTAGGCAGCATTGTGCTCTATACGAATCATAAAGAAAGTTCCAGACTTGGCGGAAAACTTTGTCAAGCCTGCTACTGCCTTGCTTAAGGAGAAGCATCATGGAGTTTTGATCACTGCAGTTCAGCTTTGTGCAGATTTGTGTAAAGTTAGCAGAGAAGCTCTTGAACATATTCGAAAGGTGCTTTCAGTCTTTCTTTACTGCGTAAAACGTCCAGGAACACTTTAACCATTTTTCTCCTCTTTTTTTCTTGAACCTGGGAATTTTTTTATTTTCTGGCTGAAATGCTTTCATCTTTTTGGTTTGTATATGAGCTATTATTATGATGTTTGCTGACTTGAGTTCCAAAATTACTCACTTGCAATTTGCCATGCATGGCACCACATGTTAATCTTGTTGTGTATGCACTTTATGATGGTATATTTTGCTTTAGGGTGTTTGATTGCTAACTCGTCTGCCACTTGAGCTATGCCTTTGGTCAGCTGTTGTAACAAAAAACTGTCTGAACAATTATTGTAGAAATGCACAGAGGGTTTGGTGAGAACTCTTAAGGATCTAGCGAACAGTTCTTATTCACCAGAGTATGATGTTTCTGGCATCACAGACCCGTTTCTTCATATCAGATTGCTCAAGTTGTTGCGATTGCTGGGTGAAGGTGATGCCGATGCTAGTGACTCTATGAATGACATACTTGCCCAGGTCTGTTGTGCATTGTCAATTGTCAGTGTTTGGTATTGTGGACATTTTTTCCCAATGAATATCATTTTACCTTGCATGCCAACACAAACTGCTGATGGTATCTTAATAAGGAATTAAGGATTGAGATATTTAATTTGAAGGAAACTTTTTGTTAATTGAAAAAGAAATTTTGTCAAGAGTATAAAGGGACAGTACAACTTAGGGCAGGAAGGTAAAAGACAAAATTCAAGAATTGCAACAGGGCTGCTTAGTGTCTTTATTTATACATATCTGAAAGTAGGAACTCCTGCAAAACTACTTCACTACTGCTGTCATCACACATTCACACGTCAATAATCAAAGTATAAATTTTATACTATCATATTTTATACTAATATACTATTAGGTTTTGCAATGTAAAATGTACCAAATGTGTTCTTAGGGGAAACTGAGCACCTTAAAAACACAAGTATTCAGCTCCAACCTGGACTATTGTGATTTAGATGTCAAAGCAAAATGATTTTGGGTGCAGGTGTGTATGGGTGATACTAGTAAGATCTATACTTCTGATTATTGTTTCTCAAGTCCAAAGCATAGGTAAATAGGGTTACGAACTTTAGCTACGTATTTAAAGCTCAGTGTTATAGGCATGTGAATTGTTTTAGGTGCGTGGACACATTGGGTAAGATTGGACAAAATAGGATAAGTAATATTATATTGTAAGATAATTAGGGTAGCACTTATCGTGCAAATGATAAGCCTTGGATGGGTTGTCTTTGGAGATTGGAGAAGACCTGTATAAGCCATAGTATGGAGATTAGATTAGTTAGAGGGTAGTTGAATAGCTGGAGTTAGAGGGAGGCCAAGGAGACATATAACTGAAACCACTAAGAAAGATTCAGTTCCTAATTTATTTTGTATGTATTGTTAGTCTAAAAAAGCTTTACTGAGATATTCAATCATGTATTGCTGCATACATCAACAACTATGTTTGATTCGATTACCCGCAACTTTTAAAACCTTCAAAATACAAGTGAATGTTAGATGACAATGTTAAACTACTTCACACTGAAAACAACAGTAACTTAAGCACTGTGTGATAGGTGGGGTTGGCTACATGTATCAAATAACATGATGTTTTTCTTAGGTCTACTTCTAGCTTTATGCCTACCTTCCATTCAATCCACTCTCTCAAGACTCTCAAAGCCTATTTAGAACATATCCATACCACCGAGGACAAAATTCTAGTAATCTTCTCAATATTTGATGCTACCCAAATTCTCTCCAATGTAATGTTCCAAATCCTATTTAGTCTGGTGTGACTAGTCATCCATCTAAACAGCCTCATGTCTGCAACATTAAGCTTACGTTCCTGATATCTTTTCACTGCCTGACATTCAATCCCATAGATATGCAGTAAAATATACCTTTAAGCTTTAGGCTAATTTTGTTTTTGTAGATAAAGCTCAAAACACTCCTCTATTTTAGCCACATAGCTTGAATCCTATGGTTTAGATCTCTCTCTATCTCTCCATCATTTTGGATGGTACTAGTAGAACCAAGATACTGAAAAGTTTAATCCTCTGAGAAAATTGTCTTACACTAATGGTTCAAAATTATTCCCCAAATTTCAATGATATGACAAATCGACATGATTTTCAATAGGCGACGGTGTTATCCCATTAATGTAGCTGACCCTCGCCCCATATATTGACACAGTTTTATGGTGTCACATTTTCAGTGACCATCTTTTCTTGAAACTTATGCTTGATGTGTTCCTTAACTTGTTATTTCTTTTAGGTGGGTACGAAGACCGAGTCAAATAAAGTTGCTGCGAATGCCATTTTATATGAGTGCGTTCAAACAATAATGAGCATTGAAGGTAATGGTGGCTTGCGTGTGCTTGCCATCGGTATCCTAGGAAAATTCTTGTCAAACCGTGACAACAATATCAGGTATTTTTTCTGGACATTGCTTTTTCTTGATACCTATAGGAAATGTTGTATAAAGGTTATAACCACAAAAGTACTTTTGAGAGTTCGCCGAGTAAATTGAAGCAACAAATTTTTTTACTAAGAAAGGTTATCTATAACTGCCAAATCACTAAGAAAGAAGGAATCAGAATGAAGAGAGCAATGAATACCAAACTTTTTCTAAGCTTACTTGTTGCAGGTGCATTGGTCCCTTTTTTCTTGAGGGAAAAACATGTAAGGCAAATTTTTAAATAGGAGATGCATAGGTTGCTATATATACGGATATACACTTCCAGTGGTCTTGCTATTACAGTAAAAAGGACTTATAATTTGGAGCCAAGACAACATTGAATTATTTGGAAACACTGTTTTACTCTGTGTTCCTGGAGCTTTTCTTCTGGATCATCTCTCTTTAAGCCTGTATGGCATGCTTATCATAGACAATCCAAGATATGATAATAGGTTGGATGCATGTTAGCTTAGAAAAATTTTAGGAAAACAGTACACCACTTCCTGGTGAATTGTTAGGTTGGAAGAATTTTCCTAGAAATATTTTCCAGATGTTTTAAGCCCCCTCCCCCCTCTCTTTCCCCTCTTTCTTTTTTATTGTATGTGTTTGTAATTTCTGTATTGTGATTGCCATGATACTCACTGTTTTAGTCAATTGAACTCTTCTAACTTATCACTTCAGATATGTGGCATTAAACATGCTGATGAAAGCTGTAACTGCTGATCCTCAGGCAGTGCTTAGGTATCGTGCAACAATTCTGGAATGTGTGAAGGTATTATGTTGCCCTCAACCTTTTTTCTTATTCAGTTACAAGTCTAAGCCTTGTTTTATGACTTTGAGAGGTTGTTGACTTAACTTTTTGGTCCAGGATGCTGATGCTTCAATTCGGAAAAGAGCCCTTGAACTTGTTTATGTTCTGGTGAATGAAAGTAATGTGAAGCCCCTAACGACAGAGCTAGTATCTTATCTGGAAACCTGCGATCAGGATTTCAAGGGGGACCTTACTGCTAAAATTTGCTCAATAGTTTCAAAGTGAGTCATACAGATTATCAATGGCATTCCATTTTTTGCGTACATAGTTTACTTTTAACATTTGCATTCACTTTCATGTGTATTAGGGTTGAAATAAGAAGCTAGGCTTGCATTTTCATATTTGAATTCATGGTGCAATTTGTTTTCTTTGTCTCTCACGTTAATTAATAATGTCTTGGTAGATTTTTCTGGCCTTTGTTTACCAATGCATTTGTTTGATTAAACAGATTCCATTTAGTTCATTTCATATTGCCATCATCTCCACTCCCCTTTATTAGTTTAGAACTGGCAACTGGAGGTTTTTCCTTTCAAAACTTTGCCATTATATCTAAATGTGTTTTGTTAATTAATTAGTATTTACCTATTTGTGCCTCAGGTTTTCACCGGAGAAAATCTGGTATATTGATCAGATGATCAAGGTTTTGTTGGAGGTATACTTCTAAGAAACAAGATCTTTGTAATGAAAAAAAAATTCTGAGATAATGAAATCTGTGCTCATTTTTCAGTGTTTGATCATATCAGTAATGTGTGTGGTGTGTGGTAGTCACTTGTTTCTCATCTCTACATTTGGCATTCTACATCCCAGGAAAAATGACTCCTATGACACCCTGTTAAAATTATCCCACACACGCTGACAACTTTTTATTTGATTTAAATAAGTTTTTTATTTCAGTAAACCTTGATTTTATGTTGATCTCTACTTTATTTTGGGTCCTATATTGGCTTGTCTCTTCCATTAAATGTTGACATAACAAGTTAAATATTGACATGGCAGATGAGACATGTTACCATTTAACTTATCACAACTAAATAGCTGGAAGCGACGAAACCAAACATTTTAAACATTTTTGGAGTGGGAAGAAAGGAGGACCAAAACCAAACTTATGATTACTTGTTTGGGTTGAAGTAAACTACTGTGTATGTTTTAATTAGTCTATTTGTCACTTTATATTTGCACTAGGACCCACTCCACTATTTCTTTATATCAGTCACAAATTGTTGATAATCAAATTTGGTTGTTTTGTGAGTCCCTTTTCTACTATAAAGCAAGTCCAAATATTGACTTTATGATTTGTTAGTAGGCTGGAAGTTTTGTAAAGGATGAAGTGTGGCGTGCCCTAATTGTTGTTATAAGCAATGCTTCAGAGCTTCATGGATATGCAGTAAGAGCATTATACAAGGCATTTCAAAAGTCAAATGAACAGGTGCTCTATTCTTCTCAGACAAAATATATGCTTATTGTTGATTTTTCGTCGCAGCCATAATGTTATAACATTGACTTCTATTTTTTATCAGGAAGCCTTCACTCGTGTTGCAATATGGTGCATTGGAGAGTATGGTGACTTGTTAATAAATAATGTTGGAATGCTTGACCTTGAAGATCGAATAACAGTAAGTAATATTTTCCTCCTTCGGAAGTTTCTAAATAAGTAAAGTTCTGAGAAAATGATGAGGACATTTTCTCAAATAGATATACTACAAAACGAATACTTCACACCATGATCCTTTATTTGCTCTTAGTTTCTAAATATAGTGTTTTATTCTTCATGTATTTCATGCATGCAGGTGACTGAGTCAGATGCTGTGGATCTTATAGAGATTACTATACAATGCCATGCATTGGATTTTACCACAAAAGCAATGGCTTTGGTTGCCCTATTAAAGCTCTCTTCACGTTTCCCTTCTTGTTCAGAGTATGATTTGTTTTTTCCCGTTTGTAAATATCTGTTACATTTTGTTTTAAAATGGATTTTTTTTCTTTCCTGTCCCTGCTTCAGAGGAATATAATGATTCTAGTATAAGAGCAAGCTCAATAGTTTAAACACTTTCTGCATGTTTACTCCCTCCCCTATGCATGTGATCTGATATTCTTGATAAGTCATATGACTGTTTTTCATCCATGTATCTTCATTTGTTTTACATATATACTCTTGTATTTGCATATTTGACATGTAAGTTCTATTCTGTTTTTGTTCCTTGTATAGGAGGATCAGGGAAATAATTGTTAAGTACAAAGGGAACTTCGTGCTAGAGTTGCAGCAAAGATCTATAGAATTCAATTCAATTATTGCCAGACATCAAAATATTAGGTGAGGTTAAAGTATTTTTTGTTTAATGACATTGTATCAAGGGCTTGAATTTATAGTACTCTAGTAAAAGAAATCAAATTATGGGAAATGTCATCATGTAGGTCTATGCTTGTAGAAAGGATGCCAGTTTTGGATGAGGCAACTTTCATTGGTCGCCAGGCTGGGTCTCTGCCTGATGCAGGTTCCATTTCGGCAGGATCTTCTGTGAGTCTTCCAAACGGGGTAGCCAAACCTGCAGACTCTCTTGTAGATCTGCTTGATCTAAATTCAAATGATGCTCCCGCACCAAGCTCTTCTGGTGGCGATTTTCTTCAGGACCTTCTTGGTGTCGATCTGTCACCGGCAGCACAATCGGGTCAGTGTTCTCTAAGATTTTCCATCTTTGTTCACTCCATAACAAAGATACATATTTATTTTTCAGAAACATGGTTTATGGCTAGACCATTACAAGATTTCAGAGTTTTTATAGAAAGGATTTAGGGTTCTTCTATCATTTGTGGAAATATTACAAATATTACTCTGCTTATTGGGTTTGGTTATACTGCTGTTAGATGTAATTTATGAGGTGAGCATTGGAATTAAAGATCAGAGATAGTTGCATTGCACAATCCTCTGCAGTGCCTTTTTTTCCTTTTTTATCTTTTAATGAATAAACTTGCAAAATCATTTATGTTCATATCAGTCTGACATTTTCTTGCATTTTTAGGTGCTAACCAAACTTCAAAAAGTGGCACAGATGCTCTTTTGGATCTCTTGTCTGTTGGATCAGTGTCTGGACCTGTTGAATCACCTTCTGCACAAAGCAATTCTTCTGCCATAGACATTTTATCTGCCAGTAAAAGTGAAAAAGCATCCGTTTCACCATTAGATGATCTCTCATCACTCTCACTATCTTCAAGAACAACTTCAATCACTGGAGCTGCTCCAATGATGGATTTGTTGGATGGTTTTGCATCCACCCCACCGAAAAGTGGTAAACTCAGTTAACAGTTAGGAAATTATTTTAATTTACAATTCAGTGCAAATACTAATTCATTTCCCCTATATTGTATTGAACAGAAAACAATGGGACAGTTTATCCATCTATAACTGCATTCGAGAGCAGCTCCTTGCAGTTGACATTCAATTTCTCAAAACAGCCAGGAAACTCACAAACAACGAATATCCAAGCTACCTTCATAAATTTGTCCTCTGATGAATACACAGATTTTATTTTTCAGGCAGCAGTTCCAAAGGTATGGCAGTCAGTGTGCTGTTTAGCTTTCTACATCGCCTGCGAAAATCATCATCATTAAAGTGTTTTTTAGAGTTTGGATATAATTTGTCTACATTTTTCACTATGTCGTGTTTTATTATTTGATTTACTTGAGGTTTCCTGCTTTCTTATCAAAAGCGCAACCTAGTGCAAGAATCCCCACCCATAGAGGTTTTCGGAGGGTAAATCTTCAGAATTTTTACCTTTGCAAAGTTAGGGGTGAGGCTATTTCCAGAATTTGAATATGGGACCTTTTGGTCACTCAGCAGAAACCTTACTGTTGCTCTGAGACTAGCGCTCTCCATGCTTTCTTGTTAACGTGGAAAATATCTTCTCCTTCCTTTGTTTGACCTATAACTATAAAAAAACTTATCATGATAAAGAAATCACAATTGGGGGATTTATTTCTCTCAGGTGAATAGTTCTAGCAATATAGGTGTCCTCAATTCAATGAACAAATATATTTATACTAGTCTATTTCGTTATGTTGTCTCCACACTTGAGTTTGAATTAGATATTGACATTTTGAAGCTGATGAGTGGTTATACCTGTTTTCTTCTAATAATATTGGTATTTTGATTTTCAGTTTCTGCAGCTGCAATTAGATCCAGCTAGCGGCAGTACTCTCCCTGCCAACGGAAATGGTTCAATCACTCAAAATTTTCGAGTTACCAATAGCCAAAATGGAAAGGTAGATTTTATTTGTCAGTTGTTTTTGTGCATAACCATGTTCCTACTTTGATTTATGAATTTAAGTGGTTCTTAGAGAAGAATTAATGTCTAGTAACATTTGATTTTCAGAAATCTCTTGTAATGCGCATAAGGATAACATACAAGATAAATGGCAAGGAGAAACTGGAGGAGGGACAAATCAGTAATTTTCCTCGTGATTTATGAGCGCCAAAATGGTAAGTGGCCATTGTGGGTGATACCATAAAAGGCATAAATTAATAATAAGCCCTTTTCGTTTTCCGCACTTAATAGTCAGTCAGGAATGCACTTTTCGTGTTTCACTTTCATGCCTCAAAATGAGAGGGCGGTATGGTTCATACAACTGGGTCCGCTTTCCGGCTCAAATTTGAGGTAGGTTTGTTTTATTTGTTTGGTGGCTTCACAAGCTGCAATTCTTAACTAGCGTAGGTTCTTTATGTAAATTAGTCCAAAATATTCTTGTACGATGATGTCAATCACAGTTTTACCTATGAGGAACACAGAATTGTCTCACATTGAGAACTTGTGTTGCTTGCAATTTCTTACCCCTGAAGCTGAAGGTAGTCGCGTCAGTCTGCCGTTTTGCAGTTGTAGTGTTGAATGCAATTTGATAAATCGTAGGGACTTTATACAAATTCTTATATTCGATTGTTTTATGTAACATCTTTTCCTCCCAGTATCATTAATGAAATGTAATCCCAAAATTAACGTATTTCTTATTCTCTATGCTAAAAGTTCAAGGAGATAGCTGAAGGAACATTTACATTTCTGTGCCGCTGCACGAGAAAATTAACCTTTAAAAGGGAAGTGTCTAATTATTTAACTGTTGATAGCATGGTATTCACTATTCCTACTGTTAATAAATTAACAGCCTTTTCGGGGTATCTGAACATAATCGGACTAATTTCTCCAATTTGTCGACATAATTTGGAAACAAGGAACCCAAATCAATAGGTTATATTTTATTAATTTCCTGTCTTTGCCACTTAATCTGAATTCCAGTCTATTTGCATTGGTAATTAACAACACTTCGTCACATGGTGCTATAAATTCCATTCAAAAGTCTAGACTGCCAGAGTGCCAGTTGTTTTGGGATCGTTAAATTAATTCATTTATGGTTTATAGATCCGATGTTAATGACGAGTCTAGTGTATAGGAGCATCACATTACAATATTATGAATTTCTGTGTAAGATCTAACTATAAAGCACTTTGAAAATATTGATTAAAAGAGTTAAAATAAAAAGTTTTAGCCCTTTTAATGTATTAAAATTTAAAAGTTTATGTTTATATTTAAATTTTTATTTATAATATTTTAAAAAGTTTGCTTTTAGAGTATTTATTAAGATTTTATTTTATGTTTATTTTAAAATTTTCTAATTCAAATCCTTACAACATGATTTAAATTCACATAATATCCAAATATTATTTTATATATGTAAGACTTAAATTCAAAGAATTTAACATTTTGCAGCCAGGCAAGAACTTTCATTATCGTTAGGGTTTAAACTCTGAAACATGATAACTGCATATATTATAAATCTATGTTCACCTAGAATCCTAGATCATCTTTAGACTAGTAGGCATTGTATGTAACATTTTTTTATGAAATGGGTTTTTTTTTAATGACATTATGAAATGGATTTTAACATATCATCGTTTACTAATGATCACTGCGGCAACCATTACTCAACATTTAATAATAAAAGGCAACTAACATTTATGTTCCATTAGTATATGGTATTTGTATAGCCCTTACTTTATAGTTAGTGTGAAATAATAATGCAATTTGTTTAACTAAAAAGTATGGACTCAGATGATAGGAATAACATTTGAAAAGAAATACACAAGGAAACTTAACAAATTACTAGCTGGAGTTTTGAATTGTTCAAACTTTCAAATTAATTTTGATACACAGAGTTACCTCAACACAAAGACAATGCTACTTTTTGAGATTTGGCTGTCATAGATTTTAGACCACCTTGCACGTCTAACTTGTAACTTCTTTATACTTCATTACGCGTTGTATTGGACTACTCGACAAAATGAAAAATGTTATCATAATCTATTATATCTAAGTGAAAACTCATTACCAGTCGATTTCACATGAAGTTAATAGTTGTGATGTGAGAGTCGTTAAATGAAAATTTAGTTAAATCAGTCAAATCATCTAATCGCTCTCAATTATCAACTTCACGTGAAGTCGACTACACCTGAATTTCCATCTTATATCTATTATATATTACTAATTTTACAATCAAAATATATCGTATGTCATTCTCTCATTACAATTGAAATCAAATTTTTTTCTCCAAATTTAAAGAGTTTTCCTCCTCTCTCTCTCTCTCTCTCTCTTTCTCTATCTCTCTTATTCATTTATCCACTCTATCTCTCTTATATATCGTTACTACTTACTAATGACTAATTATAAATTTGATAATCAAAATAAGCAACATGATATTTTTAATTACAATTAAAATTAAATTAAAATATAGCTATATTATATTATTAATTTAATTACTAAAATGTGTCACATAACACCCCTCATTAAAATTAAGATGAAATATTTTTTTTCAAAATTAATAAATTTCATTCTTTCATCTTCTTATCTATCTCTCTCCCTTTCACTATTTCTCTATATCCTCCCCACTTTATATATAACTTATAATTTATATTTTTTATTATTAATTTGACAAACTAAAATGTATCATGAGATATTTTTTATTATAATTAAAATAAAATTTTTTCCTTCAAAATTAACAAATTTCTTCTCTACTTCTTCATTATCTTTCTCTTTTTTTGTCTCATTCTATATCTCTATCTACCTTTTTTTCTACAAAAAATAAAATTAATAAAATAATATAATTCAAATAAATTCATAAAATTTAAATATAATTAAAAATAATCTCATAATATTATTTATATAAAAAATATCATTATTATATATTTTTTTATTAGTTTTAAATTTTTACTACTTATCTTTCTAACTATATCTTCATTTTTCTTTCTACAAATATTTATTACATACAGTTTAAAGAAAACACTAATATTATACTTAATAATTAGAATCAAGATTCAATTATTTAAAAAATATTAATTTTGAGTTAATTTTATAACTATCAATATAATTTTTTATACTAATACCTATATATATATATATATATATATATATATATATATATATATATATATATAGAGAGAGAGAGAGAGAGAGAGAGAGAGAGTATATTATTTTTAAATAATAAGTATGAAAATTAATTTTTTTGTGCAATAGACTTAACACCTAATCAAATATAAAAATATACACATTAAATTTTTTTTAAGTTTTAGATAATAAATATTAAAATTAATTATTAGTAAAAAATTAAACTCTTTCATATAAAATTAATACCTAAAAAACTTATTGTTTAATTTTTTTATCTACGAAAATTATGATCTTTTTATCCGATGAAAACTTTTATCTCTTACATATAATTTTTTGTAAAAGTAATTTGATTTTATAAATTTTTTGTGTTATAATTTATAATATTAAAATAAAATTAATGTAATTTTAAAAAGTTTATATTCTCGTAATATTATTAGGGTAAAAACCCTAGCTATTACATAATATAATAGTTGGATGGTAGTGTAATTAAATCAAAAGGTCAAGCTAATAACTCACTTGCATTTGTGATTTGTCCAACAAAACACATAACACGATACAAGTATACAACTTAATGTTTAACTGTCGTCCCCACATTAGACTCGCATCAAACCGTGCAAAACATTAGTCATCAAAGCATTGGATTTGAGTCATTAGCTTATAATATTGCAAAGTTCCAATCACTCTTAATTAGGAAGAAAAACCAAATTTGGAGTCTCTGTCGTCCATAGTTGGTATCATTACTTAATGGGAATACGATTTAACCAAACCAACCACTCATTTAGTAAAGTAAGCTTTTAATAAGTCTACGTATTATATAATAACACATTAATTTTTCTTGGTTTTTGGTTCACCCTGTGCTTATATATTATCTTGTGTCGGTGACCAACTTGAAGAGGTGTCGAATTATCGGAAAATAATGGTGTCCTTACTCCTTACAAGGCCTAGCATCGTGGGGACCCTTGTTGGCTTTTATATGTTTGCCTTAGTTTCTAAGCCTAAAGGAGTTGACCAATTCTTGGCCTTCTTGTTCTACCAGAGTATAGGGTTATAATAATACATAGTATGTGAACTGGGAAGTGATATCGGTAAGTTTTACATTTTATCTTCATTGATTGAGGAAATGGGTTAGAATTTGATTCTCATTAAGGAACTTGATTGAAGATAAAAAATCCATGGATGATATAAAAATTTTTTCACTAGAATTTAAAAAGGAAAAACGAATTTCGTACTATGTAGATTAGAAATACTGTGTTTCCCAGAGTTACATAAATTATGAGTATAAAATTTTTCATGGATCATTCAATATTTATATATATCAATTTTCTTACCTCTCAATTATATGCTACTATGTGTACCGTCTTTTAAATAATTTGTGTGAAAGTTAACTATTTTTCCTTGTTTTTCAACTACTACCTTCTTAGATTTAACGCTAAAAAAACAACTAATAAAATTAAACAATCTTTCATCATAATATGAAGGGAGAGGCTATTAGCCAAAACTTGAAAAAGAGAAATGTGTAATAATTAGATTGGTAGAACATAAAGAAAAAACTCCTTGACTCACTTTCCACCCATCTTTTCATCTTAATAATGATCAAAATGTTAACCAGCACATAGAAAAGGAAT
Organism: Arachis hypogaea; assembly: GCF_003086295.3. Classification (NCBI taxonomy): domain Eukaryota; kingdom Viridiplantae; phylum Streptophyta; class Magnoliopsida; order Fabales; family Fabaceae; genus Arachis; species Arachis hypogaea. The sequence goes on from NC_092048.1 coordinate 135,856,760, forward strand.
GGAAGAACGCTTTGCTTGTTTTCTTTCACTTCTTTTTAACCCAAACAAGTTTAAAATAAAAGCATGCCTCCGCAGAAAACCAAAGCATCCAAAAAGCAACTCCTAGTTTGACACTTACACTTTAGTTTCTTTCTTTCTTACACTTCTGTCACTGAAACAAAAACATCACATGGCACCAAGGGACCACATTCTAAAATACTGTTGAAATCATCTCTTGTCATTGTGTTTTTTGCTAATCACTACATTGATCTGTCTCTTCATTTTCCTCGTAAGACCACAACAAGCAAAGCTTTTCTTTTTTTTCTTCATTCAAGCAACCAAGTATAGCTTTTCTGGAAATTCCGGAACAAAACAGATGGCTACTTCTAATCCAGAAATAGGATTTTGTAAAAAAAAAAACAAATAAAAAATAATATTATTAATAAATAAAAAGTATGCTTTTCCTAACAAAAACTAGAAATTAACTCTGAACTCTCACCCAAAGGACATAGATTCTCAATTGATGTTTGTAGCATAATTTACAAGTATTATCAGTTAAAAAGTATAATCAAAGTATGAAAGATCTGAGAGTGAACTCATTGAAAATATGTCTAAATCTGAGCAGTTTCATGTACCTTGATCCCTCTGTTCATCCATGCAAAGTTGCGGTGACATGAGAATTACCCAAATGAGTTTCTGGTGAGGAATTTGATACCTTATCCTTCCTAGACCATAGCCAAATCTTTGAAACAGAAAAGCTCTCACCTTTTCTAGCAATGTTGATTTTTTCCCCCTCAATATCCCCATCAATGGAAGTAGAATTTCCATATTGTGGAGCTAATCTTCCTTTCAATTTTCTCATACTGCCACTGGTGTCAGGGCATAAAGCCACTTGCAAATCTGAATCAGCAACCACATACTGAAAAGACCCCATTGAGAAGCACCTCCTCACATCAAAATTACTTGTGCTACTACTACTCTCTCCTTCACCTCTTCCCATGACCACGCCTTCACCATTATTTGAGCTCCTGAATTTCCCAAGCCTAACAGAAAACACCCTTTTCCCACTCATTATGTGACTTTCTCCATGTTTGTTATTGGCAGAACCAGCCTCACCAACACCAACACCACTCCCTGAAACCCCATCTTCCCTTATTGGACCCTCAAATTCATAAACTGGGTTGTCAAATGCAAACCCTGGATCATAGAGGCTCCCTCTACAAAGGGGACAAGTTGAATTAGACATGAGCCATGTGTCTATGCAGTCAATGTGAAAAGCATGGTTACAAAGTGGAAGCAATCTCAGCATGTCTTGTTCTGAGAATTGACATAAGCAAACTGCGCAATCAAATGGTTCCTTCAAACCTATGATCTCTCTGTAGTAGAAAACTGGGAGAGCATCTATGAAGGCCTGATCCAAGCCTGAATCATGGAGATGGAAGAGTTGCTGTAACTGTCTCTGGTATGCATCAGGTTCAGACATGTCAGGGAACCTATTTGATTGTATAATTGATGAAGAAGAGGACCTTTGCCTCATGAGGAATCTAACAACCAATTGAATGATACCAGAGATCAAGAACACAATAGCTAAGATCACTATGATGAAAATCACTGCAGGGTTCATTCTAATTGTTTCTTGTAAGGGGAAGAACAAGAACAAGAAGAGGAAGAAGATAAAGGTAGGATTTTGGGGATCTCGATAGCATCACTACTATGACAGATTTGGAAGTTAACCCAGTACATTCTAGAATACGTGGCTTGTGACTCTCAGTATTTGGATATTGCAACTATGTGTACAGCTTGATATGAAGTTGGAATCTTGCTTATTTAGGTGTTCAACCCAACTCAGACATTTTGACAAACAATGAACATGCACATAAAATCCTTGCACTTGCTGGAAGAAACAGAAAAATAGAAATTAAAGTTCCAAACTTTGGTGGAAAAACAAAAGGGTTATGATGTCTGGGGAAGTCACATTGAAGGGAAGTATATGCTGAAGAAATTGGTTAAGGTTGCAGTTGACCTACCTTAATTGCAGGAAATGATCATCATTTCTCAGCTACCTGAGGACTCGACACTAACTCAATCGGGACTCTAAGACACTTGCCTCTGACTCTCTCCCTGTCTCGGAGAATAATCAAATCAATAGCAAAAGAAGAGAAAAGAGAGCTACTTCTATGATCCATGTTGTCCCTACTCTAGGGCTTAGGGTCCTAGCCTCCTAGGCCTTTATTTTACATCATTTTTTTTGGTTAATTGTGTAGGACACTATTTGAGTCATAACAGTAAATGGGCCCAATGTTGTAGTTAGTCAACATCACATGTTAAGCTTCAACCCAAAACACAAAATCTGTTATTGGATTTGTTTTGACTAAGAAGCCCAAATTCTAAACTGGAAAAGCCTATGTATCACACTTTTAGGGCCGAGAAAAATGAAACACCCATATACTATAGTAGTCATATATACAAAAACCAAAGCATTACTTTAGTAGTCATATATCAGAATTCCAAACCTTTTAAACCTTGAAGAGCAATGGTGAATGGGGCTCCGAACAAATATGACCAAAATTCAGTCCAATTACATTAAAATTATCGGATCCAATATTCGTAACTTTTTATTTAGATCTAATCCATATATTTGTAGGTCGGATCAGATATCGGATATATATGTAAAATATAAAAGTATTTTAAAAAGTTTATTATTAAAAAATATCAATAGAATTCTCTTTTTTCATTCTATTACACATGTTTATTTTTAAAATATTTGTTTATACCCTGACCCAACACTAAAGCACAGGATCAACTAAGATAAAGAGGCTCAATTCATAGATTGGCCTTCCCTCGCAATCGACCTCCACTCAAGAGGTCGGACTTGACGAAAGCTCCACCACAAAGAAGTCGGAACATAAATTGGCTGGCAGATAATACCTATTTAAAAGGTAACTGTCCCTAAAATCTCTCAACCCACTTCTAGGAGTCAAATCTCAACTTCCTTAAGATAAAAGGACGGTTATCCATCTTGAAAGGTGGAACTACTCCAACGGTGGTTATGGGTTCACCACTATAAGTACACTGACACCCCTCAGGTATCGCTAAATTCTCATACTCTCTAAACTTGCTTAGACCCTGCTTACTTAGGCATCTGAATGTCTTTGTAGGTACCACCTCCCATTTTTTCACACACACAAAAGGGACGGAGGCCCCCAGACGGAAACCAAGACAAAGGGCTTCCCTCCTGGAACGATCGGGCCAACCTTACAAGTCCAGCACGTAACAATATTATTAAACATACTTTTTTAAATAACAAAATAAAATAATATAACATATATGATAATTATTAGTTGAAATAAAACAAAAAAAATATTTACTTATTTATTTATTTTTGTAGATTCGCGAATATACGGATACTTTCCTAAAATTCGCAATCTAATCCAATTAGTGTGCGAATCAAATCCAATTCGATCCAACAGCCTGACAGATCGGATCAATATCCGTAATTTCGGATTAGATTCGTATAAATACTACGGATATGCAGATCGAATTCGATCAACAAATACCCTATTGAATAATGACAGGTAAAGCATTTCTTAGTAGTTACCAACAAAAAAATTACTTTAATAGTCATCATGTATATCTTACAACAAGTATATTCGAGTTTGAAACAGATTTGACTATGGGCCAATTGATCAAGTAGTGGATGAAATCCTTAAATATTGTATATGTAATATAATGTGAGTGAGTTTGTAATTATTAAGATTGGGAGCATCCAATCTATTTGACCCAAAAAAGAAAAAAAAAAACTTTGCATAATGAATATATTAACTAAAAGAAAAAGAAAAAAGTTTAATTCTTTTTTGTATGATAAATAATTTAATCATAATATCTTCACATAAAAATTATATTGTAAATCGTTAAATAGATTGACATGTTTAATTGAATTTTTAACCATTTACGATGTAATCTTTATTAAAAACTATCATTATTAAAATATTCACTTATTTATATTTCTAAACAGATGTATTAGTTTTACACACTCAATGTGTCATTGATTAGAATGTGGTCTCTACGCATTTAGCATTTTAACTATCATTATTGATTAAGTGTAAAATCAGTTTTTTTTTCTTTGCTGTTTAAGAAACATTAATTATATTAGTAAAAATATTTGATTCAATAATTTATAGCTTAAAAGCATACAACCTTGAGCATTATTTAATTTGATTAGAAACAGACAATAATATTGTGAATAACAATTAATTAATAAACTCAAAAGAAGATGATGGAAAAAAGAGTAGAAAGAAAGTTGAGTTGGAGCGGTCTCAAAATGGATTAAAGATTTCAAACGAAGATGTCTCCCACCCAAAGATGTTAAAACTAATTTCATAGTATTAAAAGAGAAAAAAAAAAGAAAAATTATTAATGAATGGTAGGCCATGGAGTCCACGTTCAATTGTCTGACATTGCAGTTGCATGTGGTCTTGTAATATTATTAGAACATGGCAATTCTGGCTCTAACATCTTCCTCTCTTCTCTTGCCACTGAGTTTATGACTTCATGTCACAAATTTATTAGAGACTCACTCTTTCAGTATACTTGCAGATACATATGTAATTTTTATTTAATGTTGATTCGACCACTCCTCCACTTTTAAGAGGTTGCTATGGTTTTTTTTTTTTTTTTTTACTTTTTCTATATTTGCATGAATTTTATTTTGTTTTATTGAGTGAATAATTATACTTATCTTTTTAATTTATTATATATATGCTAATTTCTCTAGGAAGAGATGATATTATGAATTGTGATGCTTGAGCGAGATTATTGCCAGTGTCATTTTATAAATTTCACAATATTAATTATTATATAAACCACATACTAAAATTAAAATAAAATTAAAATTAAAATTAAATATACTTTACAAGTTAATAAAAAAATATTTTATAGAAAAAAACCCTAAACAGCCCTGACAATTATTTCGAAATATAACGAGGTTCTTAACAAAAAAAATAACTAATCCTGCTTCTGATCTTTATTTTTATGGGACTAATTAATCTTTGGGTCATAAAAAATGTTGGTTTTTTTTTTTCATAGGGACTAATCAGTCCCAAAAAAAAATCAAAAGCCGGATTGAGTGTTTATTTTTTCGAAAACCTCGTTATCCTTTCGAAGTAATTGTGAGGAATTTGGTGGGATATTCACTCTGTCTTATATTATATAATATTATATACATAAGTCTAAGCCTATGGTGTGCTGTTTCGAATTTACTACCATTAAGGAACAAGTCCCCATATTGTATATATATTCTTTAAACGGTGAAACATGACTACAACATCGTTATAAAATCATTAATCAGTGCAAGTTCATCAATTTTAGTATTGAAGCCTATTCACTAATTATTGTGAACCTGAAAAGGTTGCACTATTGGTTGTTCTTACTGACCAGTAAGTAGCTCTTGACACTTAATTATTAATTAATATGCCGTAGATAAATAAAACATAAAAATCTATATATCCAAGTTAAAGAGAGAGAGTAAATTAGAATATTCTGATTTTGTTGTACTCTATGTGCAATTTGGTCTTTCAATTTATGAGTAGAGGAAATTGGTTATGTGGCTGTGGAAATTAAATATGTATGTCACATTAATTAATGTTTACAAGTATATACACATGCATCCGTTGTTCATCATATCTTCATAGATCGGCAATGGTCATGTACTTCGTACTAAACATCATAAAAGTCAAAACACTGAATGACTTGTTGATTGTAACACGCAAAGGAAATTAAAGTACTAACTACTAATTACAATAATTATTAGTAATCATCATCATGACTCGCTCATTGGCATGTTGCTTTTTTGGGAGTCTTTTGTTTTTTAGGTAATATAGGTAACTTGGTTCAACTCACAATAATACCCAAATCATCCTCATAAATTTTTGGCCAATTAATTCTTAACAAATTTTAATTATTAAATTAGATCTTAAATATTTATTTCATTAAACAAATTAATCTTTATATCAAATTATTCATTTATATAAAGAGATTGATTTTAAAATTTTAAAATTTTTTTAATAAATGATATATTTTTATTAAATAAACAATAAAAATTAATTTATCTAACATCTTATCAAATTTTGATGTGAGAATTAATATGTTTAATAAAATAAAATATTAAAAATTGATGTGATGATTAAAATTTATTAAAAATTAAACTATCCGATTAAAATTATAAAATCTTTTGAGAATTAATTTGGTATATTACTTCATATTAATTAATTAATTAATTATCATTTGGATATGCTCACGAGTTTAGTTGATTTTGAAGGAGGGAGAGATTTTCCAGAGCTAAATATTATTTACGAGTTTAAATATTCGAAAAACAATAATTAATTTAAATTGAGGACTTTTCAAGATCTCCAAATTGAAGATTTTTCTATAAGATTTAAATTTAAATAACATTTTTATTTTTAATAAATTATTCTATTACCATTTATCTTTTTATCTTTAATATCCTAATAAAGAATAAAATTATGAAAATATATATTAAATTCTCCAAATCCCTTTCCTTCCTTATTCAAAACTCATAAACTAAAGGAAAATTTAAATGTCTGAAACTCGTTCACTTCTTCTTCCTTTACTTCCAAAACCACCAATTTGATTTCTTTCTCTTGCAATTGGTCAACACATCGATAGAATGTTTTTATTTTATTAGAAATATTATTTTTTACTATTAGTTTAAATTTTTGAAATAAATAATTTTATAATATAATATTAAAAAATTAGTATAAGGTAAATAAAAATCAAAATAAACACTTATGCAAAAATTTAACAAATTTAAAAAAAATATTTAAATAATATTAAAGATATAATTATTTATATATTTTTTTTATAAACTTAATTTTCGAGATGATTTCATGACATATTCAAATAGTATTAAACTATTAAAGCAGAAAAACAAATTTGCTTGGCTTATTGCCGTTCTTGACTGAATTACACATTTTTCTTTTTGGGTAATTAACGAACTGCAAAATCTATTGGAATAACAAACAGCAAAATTAACTAGCCTCGCGTGACCACACTAAATAGTAATGATGATAATTAACCAATGATAATATAAGTATTCCTTTTTAAACCTAATAATGATAGACTTCTAAAATTCAAATTTAAATAGTTAAGAGAAAATCAAACAGGAATGACAGTATATATCATATATGCCTATTATTCATATACGTGTACATATTAATGCTGTTGTAATAATTGAATCTTATCAATTTAAGTTGGTGGCCTAGTAACTCATTTGTCCATTTAAATAAGTATCAGAAATTTAAAAGATTAAAAGAATAAATTAATTTTAAATTTAATTAGTAGTATTAAATTAAACTATAATGTATTTTTATTTGATTGGTGATTGTTTATGTTGTTCAAGATAGCCGTTGTTTACTTAGCACTCTCCAAAATTAAATTCTATTTTGTATATACAGTAATTTATTAGTCATACAACATACTCTTAGGTAAAATTTAGATCCATGACAGATTGACAATAATTTATGACAACCAACAAAATTAAAGCAAAATACTACAAAATTGAACTAAATGCATGGGTGATAAAAAAAAGTCAAGGAAAATATATGTTTTTAATGGTAAAAATTGCTTAATATAATTATTTATATATAATATTAAAATTATACGCTCTACATATTATTTTCTCTTTCGTGCCATGAATAACACAAAGCTAGGCTTAAAAAGTAAAAACCTCTCCAATATGAAAAAAAAAAAAAAAAGTAGTCCCTAGCTAAAAGAGATGAGAGTAGAAGAGAGCTTACTTAAACTTAAATGAATTTGAGATGAGTTTACAAAGCCACTATGTAATAATAATGATAATAGCATATATTAATTATGTAACAATTAGTCACATAATTAAGAAGATGGAAGCAGTGATGATCAAGCGTTGAATATCTTAGAAAGAGCCTGCAATACATTAACTTGAAACCTCAAGTGCGTGATGTGCTCCGCCGTCTTAAGGAAAAGGCGGTCGGCCTTCAGCCCCGCTCCGCCCGGAATCAGGCGTTGTAATTTCTTCATCTTCCTCCCCACTGCCTCCTGCTGCCTCTTTCTTCTCCTTCTCCACTTCACCTTTGCCAAATCTTTGTAATTACTACCCATATCTATCAACTACTAGTAACATACAACAAGGTACTAATAATATTCACACAAATTAAAAATAAAAGAAGGTAGAAGAAGAAGAAGAAGAAGAGGAAGAAGAAAATTGTGGATGATGGAGAATGAGAATGTTAATGGAGTGAGCAAGGAGAGAGGGCTATAAATGAATGAAGAAAAAAAAAAGAGAAAAAGAAATGGGATGGCAACTTGATAGCTATACAAACGGGCCATGTGAGCCGAGAAATCTATCAAGCCGAGCCGAAAACACCCACTTTGCTTTTCTTTTATTTATGTAGTATACACAATTGAATAAATATGTAAACTTTTTCTGTAAATTGATTTTTCTTATAAAATGAAAGTATAAAAGTTTAATTACTCTTATATCAATTTTTTTGTTTTAATTTGTTTCTCAAAATAAAAAACAAAGAAGAAAATGTGGAGTGAATTAGGTTTTTGGTCAGGGTGGAGTGAAATTTAAAATGGGTTTGCACGCTTGGTTAGTGTTTGTCGTTTAACGGAAGGTGGGCCAAGCCCGTGTTTGGCCCGGAGCGGCCCACGCACGTGTCTGACAGCTCTGCATGCACGCTCATTTATGGACGGCTTCTGTTGGGTACGCGTGTCCTAGTAATCCTCGAATCCCGACAGTTGCTCGCTCCATCTAACCGGGATTTTGATTCGCTGCTTCGCCATCCCTCGTGCTCCCTTATCCAAGTCATCTCATCGTACGGGTCAAAATTCACTATCGCTGGACGCGCGATCTTCGGCTTGCCACGTGCGGATTCACATGACTTGGTTTCCTGTGGGGTGATGTAATAACCAATAATCTCATGAGGTGCAAGTGCAACGGGAATTAATATTTTCCCCTTATCAATTTCAAATTTAAGACTCCCTCCATTTTAAGTTTTAACATAACTGTGGATTTTACTTTCTAAGTTCATAAAAAAATTGGGTTTAGTTAAGGGCATATTAAAGTTATTAATAAAAAAATTTATTATAAAAATTGTGCAAAGGTTGATTTTTAATATAATTATTGTGCATCTATGAAAATAAAATATTTAAAACCTTTTAAAAATAATAATCTTAACACATATTAGCTAAATCTTAAAAAATTAATGTATCTATATAAGTTTTTTTTTTGTCTAAATACACTAATTTTTTAATGTATTAAAAAAATAAAAACGGCTCTTATTAATGAAAGAGTAGTACAAGAATATATTAATACATTTAATTGTATACTTGCTAGCTGTGAAATTTTATGTTTATAATACAAGTAATTCAAATATATATATAACTGAATATGATAGCTTTTTATTTAAAAAAATTATTAATTTCTATTTTTTGTAAAGAGTATATTATTTATATTTTTTGTGTATTTTTAGCCAATTTCACAAGTAGGTCTATTTTGCATGTTGTGTCTTCGAAATAGGCAATAAACAGATTTGTTATCACTCCCTCTAGAAAATGAACAAATCATCAGCTATATTGCACAGTTTTTAGTTTTTACTCTTCAATTTAACAACTTCTTGGCATTTATTATTTTTAAATTTTATTATTCTCCATTAATTGTAAATTATAAATGTCAATAAAAAATAAACTTTATTTAAATTCAATAAATAAAATATAAACAAAATCAAAACTAATAAGAACCGTCAAATACGTTTCATATGTTGCTTTATATTTTGAAAAAAATAAATTTTAACTTTTATATCAATCTAAAAGATTATATATATTGATAATAAATTATAGTTTAAATAGTATAATCTCTCCATACTTAATTAAGAAGTTGTGAGTTCGAGTCTCTTATCTTTAATAAAAAAATGATTATATATTATATTTATTTTTTCAACCTCAAAATTTTTTATACTTTTCCTTGATGAAATCTTCAAGCCGTTGTCCACTGCAAGAAGTTGGGAAAGGTTTTGACGAGTTTTGATTAATGGGGATAGATTATCATATCCTAAACGGTTGGCTTCAAATAGTCCATAATGATTAATTAAATTAAATTAAATTCCATAATGTGTTGGCTGTCAAAATTGGATAAAGTTCGCGATAGATTAGCCTATTTTAAGTTCTTCAAAAGTTGGCAACTAATATAGCTTTTATTTTTTATTTTTTTTATGAAAATTAAAGGATTGATAACTAATAGTTATTATTCTTATAAAATGTCACTTATATATTAAAATAAATAAATTCGCGTGGTTTTTCATTGGGCTTTATGAATGAGGTGAATCATGCATTACACAATTTGTTTTCCTTTTCTCATTTTTGGTAAGTATATATATATATATAAGAAATATTTTTGGATAAGGTAGAACCTATATTTAATATCACGAAATGGTAGCGGCATAATTTTTGCCAACGAATGCATTGCTTGCTTGTTTACTATAAAGTTATGCCCAATTGGTATTCTTATTATTTTGCCTTTGTTTTAAGCATATCTCGATGGAGGATATATTTTATGAATAATGATACCTGTCTAAATTCTTTTATTAATTAAATTTAATTAATTTTAGTCTAATATAATAAATATTAATTATAAATAATATTATTTTAAATTTTATTATTTAATATAATTAAACTTATTTCATAAAAAATTTAAATATATAGTATTCCTCAAATTTTATATTTTATTATTTTGATGTCTCAATATTTTTGCTTATTCAATCATTTTGAATTTTTTATTTTAATTTGGAAAGACCGCATTATTTTGGTTTAGTTGCCTCTACTAATAAAGTTAAATTTCATTTTAGTATTTAAGATTTGTGAGTTCCATCTATTTAATTTTTGACTTTTTAATTGCTATGATTTAATTTTTCATATTCAAAAAGTATATTAATGTAGTCTTTCGTGTATTTTCTGTCATCAAAACTCAACACTTTTAGTGATATAACTTAAAACTCTTTGTCACTAATCTCTGGAGATAAATACAGAATCTTCAAACCTCTTTTTAACTTTTATGGTGTCGATGCACAATTTGTGAAAATTAAAAGGCGACTACAAACACTTTTTTTCTTTAGCAACCATAAATTTTTTGTATTCATGGAAGAGTTAATTTTTTTGTTTGAAATTTAATGAAAAAGAAAAAGACGAGGTGATAAAAAAAGAAAGTAATGTTTTAATTTTGTTGAAATTCTCAAGCGACGTTTTTAATGTCAAAACATATACGACAACATTTTAATGAAAAAGTATGAGAAGGCATGAAATATTTGTATAATGTATATAATAAAAGTTTATGGAGTATTAGAGATATAATCATTATTAGTGTTACTTTTTCCCATCAGCTGAAATTTTTGGGATGAGTAGTATCATGACATGGTCCTAGTACTCGGATGGTGAATCCCATCAATTTAAACTTGTAGAAAAATGTTTATTATCATAGTACTCGGATGGTTATTCTAGATAGTATAGAGGATGTTTATTTTATAACTCAATAACTCATTATACACATTATACAAATAATCTATTGTCTCTCTAGTAAGACTCTATTTTAATATGTCCATTATGATAAATATTGAACCACGTTATTAATGATGTTGAGTTTTAATGACAAAAAATTATATTAATTCAAAGAGTACGTCTCTTCAATTAATAATTAATTAATTGATGCATGGGACCAAGCTTGACCTGGCTTCATAGTTATGGGTGAGTTTAAGTAGATTATTGTGATAAAACAATTAGTATGATTAATTAGACCATGAGCTTCCATTTATTATTAGCTTTAAAGTTTTTGATAACCAACAAATTAGGTACCAAACTCTGTAGTAGAACGCTTACGACTTAGGAGTTGGGACTAAATTAAAGGCCAGAAGAAGATATCTCACGTTAAAATTTCAAACCTTCAATAAATTTAAAGTTTTAAATTCATAGGAGTGACTTAATTATAATTTAAGTTAGTCAACATTTACGCCAAAATTGGGCGGTCGAAATTTGTCACATGATTTTAAAGAAGAAAATAGTAAAATTTTAAGAATTTATCTATTTTATATTTTAAGAATATATATTAAAATTATAAATTAAAATTTTTTTATTAAAAAATAAAAAAATATTTAAAATTTTAGTATATTTATTTTATATTTATTAAATATACAAATTTAGAATCTTTCACTAATAATAAATTTATCACGTGTTTTTAGAGTAACATGTGTATCCTTATAACATATTAGCTAAATTCAAATTTTAACTATTAAAAAATAAGTCAAAATTAATTATTAAATAATTTATTAAAAATTTAGTCAAAATTAATTCAGCAAACTAATTTAAAAATTAGTTAATAATTGAAAAAAAACATAAAAAACAAACATCTAACACAATAAACAATAAAAATCCAAAGCAAAAATAAAAAACTTGTATTGTTTAAAAATGAAATGAAATAAAACTAATTTATGATATAAAATTTAAAAGTTAGTCTTTTAAATTTAAAACTTTGGATTTAAAGTTTAAAATTTAATATTTAAAATTTATGATTTAGAATTTAGAATTTAAAATTTAATATTTAGTAATTGGGTAACAGTCAATGGTGAGTAACTGGTGGTGATAGGTAAAATTATGGTATTAAAAAAAAGATTGGAAATAATATGAAAATAAAAAATAAAAAATAATTTTAAAAAAATATGAATGAATAAATTTATTTATTTGGTGACCGATTGAATTGATAATTTTTCTTAGTATTGTTGTTTTAATATTTTTCTTAAGTTATTAATAAGTATTTAAAATTACAATGCTTCTATTCTTCTATATACCTATTTTTTAAAAAAAGAATTAAGATTTTTTTATATTTTGAATACACTTTTAGTGCATTATATACAATGAAAATATCAAAATATATAATTACTATTTTTAATATTCTTAACAAATGCTCTAATATTTATGTTTTTTGTTTATTTGTTTTCATGGTGTCTCTCCCTCTTATTCTCCTTTTAATTTTCCTCCCACTTCTATTTTTTCTACCTCCTCCTCCTGTTTTTGGGCACTATCCTTGTCCTTCACTCCTTCTTCTCTCCCAAAATCTTTAATTATTTCTTCTAATTGTCTTCTTTCTCTTCCCATTTATGGCCTCTCTCCACTACTCTTCTTCCCTCCCTTTTATCTCTCTTTTTTCACTGCTTTTATTCCTTTGTTTACTTACTGATCTTGATTTCATTTCTTAAATTTTATATTTAATAATTCTCTTAGTGTATTTTTTTTCTTTTTGAAATATTTTTGCTTTTTTTAATGATTTTGGTAGGTGATGTTGATCTCAAATTAAAAAAAAGAGATGTAATAAAAAAAACTTGTTATTTAAATATTTACAGATGTTAAAAATATTCAATTTATTTAAAAAAATGAATGAATATCTTTGACTATTGTATCATATTATAATAGATCTAAAAAAAAAAACTTAAGAGATTAATATTTACTTATATTTCTATTTGTTATTAAAATTATTAGTAATACAAATTTGTACTTATTCTCAGCATATAATTTAACAAAGAATTTTTTTTAAAAATTAGATCTAATATTTCCATTTCTATATGTAAATTTCTATTGATTTTTTTCCCACAAATGAAATTTTCTTCAATAAAAAAAAAGAAGCGAATACACTTATAGAGTACAAAATTTGATTGATTGAACACAGAGCAATCAAATAATAGCAACTATAAAATACACTTTAATTACTATTATAATAAAATTGAATGTATATTCTCATGTGTATCTCTATTGTCAAAATGATTTTTTTTTTTTGGTATTGAGACGGAATATGAAATTCAAGAAAAAGATTGAATAAATTATTTTGAAGCAAAAACCTGAATTTTAGTCTAAAAAGAGAATTTAGGTTTTTATTTTGATCAACTTTAGAATTAACGAGCACTACTCCAATGCATAAATATCCTGTATTAACGCAAGATTTAGAAAAAGTTCACATTTAAAGAATGTTGGTATATATGGCCTAACTGTTAGGAAATTATTTAATTTCCTAATTTATTTGTGGGCAATACATATATCAATTATAATCACAAATGATGCTATTTCAAATTAAATGACTTATATAATGATGATCTCATTTATTGTTATAAATGCTAATTGAATAAGTCATTATTACTTTTGATTTGGAATTAAAAGAGAATAAAACTGGATATTATCTTTTGTTCCTTAGATAATTATCTTTTGGATTTTAGATATATTATCTTTTGGGCTTTAGATACTATTTTATTTGGGCTTAAGGATTTAATGGGTGCCATGCTCAAATATAAATAGACCTTTAGGGTTTCGGTCCCCAAGATACCAAAGCCGCCTTTGTTACTCTTTTCCCATCAAAAGAGTTACAGTTCAGCCACCTAGGAATACAGAAGGATTTGGTTGAGGAAGATCGAAAGAACCACAAAATCCAAACTCTTCCGATCGTATGATTCATGTTTATGAATTCAGGTACGCTTCCGCATTATGATATGATATAAATTTTTGATGATTCAATATGGATGATCTAGGATATTAAAATTAATTTATTCCAACAAGTGGTATCAGAGCCATCCATAATTTAATCATTGAAAATATTTAATTTTATTTTATTGGATTAATATATATACATATGCGTTTTTTGCATTACATATAAAATTGATGCACGCTTCGTGAAACTGTTTCCATGTGCATCGTGTGTCATATGTATATATATATATATTAATTAGTATGTTTACTAATGCTTCATGAATTTTCTACATTTATGAATTCAGACGTACTAATATGTATGTACGATTGATGGAGTACTATTAAATTATAATTTTTTTTAAAGGTCTAGAAGGACACCATTAAGATTTAAATCCTTTTACGATTTAAATCCTTTTGTTTAATTGTTACGTAAGGAAATTAGTAATAATTTGAATTATTATACCCACATATTTTATAAAGATTTGGTTTTGGAATAAATTGATTGAACATTATGCTGCCAAAGTAGCCTCTTTTGTGAAAATTGATTTATTCAAAACATAAGGAATATGGTGATATGTAATTCATGCGAATATTGGTCGGCCCAAAGGAAGACCTATATTTGGCCGAATTACATGCACATATTAATGGTAAATAAATATTTGGGTAACTAAGAATAAAGTAATACTTATTATTTATGCGAACAATAATCGGCCCAAAGGAAGTTTATTGTTTGGCCAAATAATAAGCATTGCATACTTCTGTTTATTTTCTATTAATTATGCGGTCAATAATTGGCCCAAAGGAAGGTTATTGTTTGGCCAATTAATAGAAAATATATGCGGTAATAAATAGGTTGCGAAGTTTAAGTTTCCATGTGCGCATTAAGTCGGTCCAAAGAAAGGCTTAATGCGTGACAGGAATTTTGACAATATTTGATTACTGCAATGAGAGTATCACTTACAGTTAATTTTTCTATCCAAAGATTGAAAATTAATGTTGTGCTAGATATCTCAATATGGATTTTTACCCATTAATATCTAATATTTACTGCATGTTCCTTTTGTTCTAATCCAGAAACTATGGCTTTAGCTACCAATGTTTCTGCGCAAATTAGCAGTATTCCTATGCTGAATGGTTCAAACTTTAAAGTTTGGAAGGATACCGTGGAGATTGTCCTCGGTTGTATGGATCTAGACACAGCTCTTCGAGAGGAGAAACCTATTTCCACTCCGGAAAATCT
This sequence comes from Arachis hypogaea, assembly GCF_003086295.3. Classification (NCBI taxonomy): domain Eukaryota; kingdom Viridiplantae; phylum Streptophyta; class Magnoliopsida; order Fabales; family Fabaceae; genus Arachis; species Arachis hypogaea. Next base: position 135,872,532 of record NC_092048.1, read on the forward strand.
CAATGAGGTTAAAATAGAGAAGTGGGAGAGATCCAATCGAATGAGCATTATGATCATGAAACGGTCAATTCCTGAGGCGTTTCGGGGCTCAATTACTGAGGATAAAGATGCCAAAAAGTTCCTAAAGGATGTTGAAAAATTCTTTACTAAGAATGAAAAAGCAGAGGCAAGTAGTCTTTTGAGCAAACTTGTCTCCATGAGGTATAAAGGTACAGGGAACATAAGGGAGTACATTATGGAAATGTCTCATCTTGCTTCAAAGTTGAAAGCACTAAAGTTAGAGTTGTCTGAAGACTTACTCGTGCATTTCATTTTGATTTCCCTTCCTACACACTTTGGGCAATTCAAAGTGAGTTATAACACTCTGAAGGACACTTGGTCCTTAAATGAGCTTATATCTCACTGTGTGCAAGAAGAAGAGAGGCTACAGCAAGATAAGACTGAAAGTGCTCACATGGCTTCATCTTCTCAGTATAAAAGAAAGCGTGATACTACTGCGGATATACCTTCTCAGCAGAAAAAGGCTAAGAAACAGGATCAAGTTTCAACCTGTTTCTTCTGTAAGAAGGTGGGACACATGAAGAAGGATTGTACCAAATATGCCACTTGGCGTGTGAAGAAGCGTATAATTCTCACTTTCGTTTGTTCTGAGGCTAGTTTAAGTTATGCACCTGTTGATACTTGGTGGGTAGATTCTGCTGCTACTACTCATGTAAGTGTCACTATGCAGGGTTGCCTGTGGAGCCGACCGCCAAGTGATGTTGAAAGATACATCTACGTAGCAGACGGCAATATAGTTGCAGTCAAAGCTATAGGAACCTTTAGATTATGTTCCACGAGTGGATTTTATTTGGATTTATTAGAGACATTTAATGTACCGTCATTTAGACGAAATTTGGTTTCTGTTTCTCGTTTGGACAAATCAGGTTATTTTGTTCATTCGGAGACAATAAAGTCAGTCTCTTTTATAATTCAAATAATATTTGCTCTGGTCATTTGGTGGATAATCTATATAGGCTTGACTTAAAATAATAATGAAATACTGCAAACGGGTACAAAACAAAAACTAAATGAGAATTCGGCATCATTATGGCACAAACGCCTAGGTCACATCTCTAAACAGAGAATTCAGAGGTTTGTGTCGGATGAAATTCTTGGACCCCTAAAATTGGCGGACTTTGAAGTCTGCATTGAGTGCATAAAGGGGGAAAAGGACAAACGAAAGGAAATTAGGTGCCGAGAGAGCTAAAGATGTCTTAGAACTAATACATACCGATATATGTGGCCCATTCTCTACTGTCTCTTGGAATGGACAACGGTACTTTATTACGTTCATAGATGATTACTCTCGTTATGGGTATCTATATTTAATTCATGAAAAGTCCCAAGCCTTGGATGTTTTCAAGTCTTTCAAAGCTGAAGTTGAACTTCAACTTGGAAAGAAAATTAAAGCTGTCAAATCTGATCGTGGTGGTGAATACTACAAAAGATATGACGGTTCAGGTGAGCAACGTCCCGGGCCTTTTGCTCTTTTCCTAGAGGAGTGTGGTATTGTTCCGCAATACACCATGCCAGGCAAACCTAGCATGAATAGTGTTGCAGAGCGAAGGAACCGAACTCTTAAGGACATGGTGAGAAGTATGATTAGTCATTCTTCCTTACCTGAATCACTCTGGAGAGAAGCATTAAAGACCGCAGTGTACATCCTTAATAGGGTGCCAAGCAAAGCAATTAACAAAACCCCATATGAAATTTGGACTGGAAAAAGGCCCAGTATAAAGCATCTACATATTTGGGGATGTCCAGCTGAGGCGCGACCTTATAGGCCGCATGAAAGAAAATTGGACTCAAGGGCAATTAGTTGCTACTTTGTTGGTTACGCTGAGCGCTCACGGGGGTACAAGTTTTACAATCCTGCATCAAGGTCTATTTTGAAACAGGAAATACGAGATTTCTTGAGGATGTTGAGTTTGGGGAGAAGGAGATACTAGAAATGTTGCTTTTGATGAGGATCCTGTAACTGACAATGATCAGGTCTTTGTACCTATTATTGTTCAAGACACAGTTATAGTACAAGAGCACAATGAGAATCCTACTGTAGATCCAGTTACAGTACAAGAGAACAATGAGAATATCGTTGTTGCTCAAGATACTGCTACAGCATAGTAAAATAATGAGAATCCTCCTCAATCCCAATCCATACAGCAAGCTCAACAACCTCAAGAAGTGTCATTAAGGAGATCCAATAGAGAAAAGAGAAAATCCATCTATGATCTCAAACAAGCTTCCCGTTAATGGTATCACGAGTTTCATCAAGTTATTACCTCATATGGTTTTGAGGTAAATATTATAGATGAATGTGTATACCTCAAGTTCAGTGGGAGTAAATACATCCTTTTGGTCTTATATGTTGATAACATTCTACTTGCTAGTAACGATATAGGCTTGTTGCATGAAACTAAGAAATTTCTATCGGACAAATTCGAAATGAAAGATCTTGGTGATGCCTCTTTTGTATTAGGAATCGAGATACTAAGAGATCGCTCTCAAGGTATTCTTGGATTATCACAAAAGAACTATATCGATAAGATTTTAAGTAGATATGGCATGGAAAGTTGTAGACCAATGGACACACCCGTAACTAAAGGAGACAAGTTCAGTCTCAAACAATGCCCCGAAATGATCTTGAGAGGACAGCAATGCATGATAAACCTTATGCATTAGCACTAGGGAATTTAATGTATGCTCAAGTCTACATACATCCTGATATATCATTTATAGTGGGAGTGTTAGGTAGATACTTGAGCAATCCGGATATGGATCATTGGATAGCTGTTAAACGCATAATGCGTTATCTAAAGAGAACAAAGGATTACATGCTTATTTATCGGAGATCAGAAAATTTGGAGATCATTAGGTACTCTGATTCCGATTTCATGGCATATGGTTGCGAAACTTTGTCACTAAGCTTCATATAGTAGATGACATTGAAAGGGCCATTAAAGATATTTTGTGACAATAAGTCAGTAAGTACTATACTCCAATAACAATAAGAGCTTGACAAAATCGAAGCATATAGACATCAAGTTTCTTAGTTGTCAAGGAGAAAGTTTAAGAAAAACAGATTTTCATAGGACATATGGAAACAGAGTATATGCTAGCAGACCGATTACCAAGGGATTGAACCCTAAAGTTTTTCCTGAGCACACTGCTCGGATGGGTGTCAATATTTATGATGCCTTGGTTTAGTGGGAGTTTATTTTATGCTATATGTCCTATGACAGATATTGAGTTATTTTTCTGCAGAATTAAGTTGATGGTTTATTTCATGTTATATGAAATGTTCATTTTGCAATATTTGTATTGTGTTTGGTCTCAATAAAGTTGGACCAGCTGGAAATAGACATGCATGAGATCACTTGGCATGTAATTTCCATATTACTCATCCAAATTTGATCTATGTCGTTAAGTATATTAGGATGGTGATTGGCGTGGTTTAGTCACGGCATTTAATGTGATAAAAGCTGCGGTAGTTCCATATCTAATGTATGAGATGGACCAGATTGTTAAAGTAATGAAAGAAATAGCATTCAGATGCGCGCATAAAGTTTATAAAATGTGATTATGTCAAGAAAGAATATATGTATAGCCCAAGTGGGAGATTGTTAGGAAATTATTTAATTTCCTAACTTATTTGTGGGCAATACATATATCAATTATAATCACAAATGATGCTATTTCAAATTAAATGACTTATATAATGATGATCTCATTTATTGTTATAAATGCTAATTGAATAAGTCATTATTACTTTTGATTTGGAATTAAAAGAGAATAAAACTGGATATTATCTTTTGTTCCTTAGATAATTATCTTTTGGATTTTAGATATATTATCTTTTGGGCTTTAGATACTATTTTATTTGGGCTTAAGGGTTTAATGGGTGCCATGCTCAAATATAAATAGACCTTCAGGGTTTCGGTCCCCAAGATACCAAAGCCGCCTTTGTTACTCTTTTCCCATCAAAAGAGTTACAGTTCAGCCACCTAGGAATACAGAAGGCTTTGGTTGAGGAAGATCGAAAGAACCACAAAATCCAAACTCTTCCGATCGTATGATTCATGTTTATGAATTCAGGTACGCTTCCGCATTATGATATGATATAAATTTTTGATGATTCAATATGGATGATCTGGGATATTAAAATTAATTTATTCCAACACTAACATAATAATTACATCAATACGTTATTTTTATAATTTGAAGTATGCGTAATCTTAAGATTTTATAGAAATAATTTAACCGTAATTTTAAGAATTTTTTTTTCTCTCATCAACTTAAGAATTAGAGATTTTTTTAATAATAAAACAAAAAAAATTTAATTTTTTAAACATAATTTTTGGATTTTAATTTCTAAAATATAATTTTTTTTAGCATTTAAGCAAGTCGTCGGATCCCTAACAAACTCTATAAAAATTGATAAATTTGTCTAATTCCTGACGAACTCCACTCAAATTTTTTAAAAAACGCACTTTTAATTTATATTATTGTCTAGAAAATAGTATATATATCTATAAATAGTATATAAAAATACAAATATACGGATAACAAACATGACTTCTTCAAAAAAAATTTAATTTTAAATTAAAAAATTATATTTAATAATGACAATCATTATTATCGTGTCTAAAATTATATAGGTATATTAGAATAAGACATATTTAACAAAAAATTTTATAATTATAAATTAGAATACTTATGAATAAATAAGAGGAGTAAAAAATCGACATGTACCATATCTTTTTTGAAGGATGATTGTAGCATTCGTTTTCCATGAAATAATAATCATTATCTTAATTAACATGTAGTGTAAGCCCTAGTAATGTATGTGGTGGTGCATGTGCATGTGCAAGGTAGGAAGGACCATGCCCTAGGAAGCTATATATGAAAGTATAAAGCTAGATATAGTGCACATAAATGCCTCAACACGTGTGTGCACAATGCAAGCAATTAAGCAATTAATTAAGCAGACTTCATCCCTTCTCTCTCTCCATATATATATGCTGCCCACCGCTATCCATAGCAATAGCATGAACACATGCATTCTACATTAAGCAATAATCCTATATTTCTACATTCGATCAATCCTGTACTAGTACTTCGTAACATTTTTTGCTTCTTTCAGTAATAATAATTATAATGTCTTTTACTCATTCTCTCTTTTTAATCATTTTAATAATATTATAAATTATTTGCATAAGTTATTAACTAAATTATTTAAAGACTACTACTTCTCTATATGTTTTATAGTTTTTTATATTAGTATTTTTATTAAGTCGACCAATATAAAATAACTACTAACGTACATTTGATCAGTAAAAAATTCTAACTAATAAAACAGTGAAAACTCAAATATAGTCGATTTACGTGAAATTGATAATTAAGAGTCGTGAGATAAAAATTTAGTCAAATCAGTCAAATCATCTAACGACTCTCAACTATCAAATTTTATGTGAAGTCGACTGCATCTGAGTTTTTACCTAATAAAATAGGAAAAGTATAAGTAACTAATAACATTTTTAAATAATATGTGAATAATGTGAATTAATAGAGTTAAAAAAGTATTAAATTAAAGTGTAATATATTTATATTTAATTGATAATTGTTCATGTTGTTTAAGATAAGTGAAGGACGAAATAGAACCGTCAAAACGTCAATTCTTAACAGATGATACTATGTTATGAGTCTCGCATGACTAATAAAAAAAAGGTCTCATATCAGAGTCCAATATTAAAAAATATATATATAAAACTTTAAAGTTTAAACTCTCTTATCATATGAGCTAACATTTGTGTTAATAGTTCTCTCAGTATTATACCTTATTATTACAATATCATATATAATAATACGATCGAAAAAATAGTAAAATTTAGAGAGATGAAATACTTAAATAGAATTAAAAATTGAAAAAACAAAAAGAAGAAGTTAGCTTTAGGTTTGTATATAAGTTGGTGAGGCTGGGCTCCTTAGCTAGCTAGCAAGCTATATAATTAGCGGTCCCAAGAGATTGAAGGGTGAGAAAGTTCGGATCCAGGGTTCACGAAAGCCATGCCATGTGATGCTTGATTATGACGTTTATTTCTACTGTCGACACATCAACATGTCTATTATATTTGTATTTTTTTTATGTCTATATATATGATTGCTATGATTTTATATATAATTATTTAATTCATTAATAAAAATTAATATTTAATTTAAAAAATATACAAATAAGTAATTTTTAAATATTTAATATTCATCCTAAAAAATAATTAAGTTTGACAAATTCAACACAAGAATATATATATATATATATATATATATATATATATATAGCGATAATAAAAATAACTATTAATATATTTAATGACAATTAAATATTAATCGTCTTATGTTATATTGTTAAAAAAAATTTTGCGATAATTATATAAATATCGATAAAAAAAATTATAATGAGCACAAAAGATATATGCTAATAATAATAAATATATTATTATGATAAAAATATAAATTAAATAATATATAGTTTGGCATTAAAAATGAGTGTTGTTTGTTGCGATGTGGTAATTGGCATGGGGTTGAGTTAATGCAAGGTGCAGGTAGCGCAGAGTGTAGCAACAGAAGAGTATATGGTAATGCAATGCAAGGACTATGGAAACTCACGTGCCTTGTTGCAGAGACTTAACTTACCTATATCTATCTCTTCGACACACTCCATGTACTTATTATTGTGCACATTTGCCATTATTACTATTGCATGCATTAATCATTCATGTACGTATGTGTAACATGGCAAATGTTTTTAAAACCTATATCTATTCTGTATGTATGTAGTCTATTCTCTTTAATTTAACTATGTACTAGAGTTTATATATGTTTGGGAAAGTGCAAAGAAAAATGAATTTACAAGTTGTTTTTTAAATTCCAGTAATTAATTTATATGTTCAGTTCAATGTGTTTATTTTGATGCATCCAATTGTCTATATTAGAATTTTCTTTTATCGCTTTAGAAATGCAAATCAACAAATATTATTACAATTACGAATTGAATGAATAATGTTATAATTAAACATTTTTATGTATATATTTTTAATATTTTCTGTTTTTATATCAGTGTTTTATAAAATATAAAAAATAAAAAATATACTTTTATACTATAAAAAAATATATAAAAAGTGAAAATAGTTTTTTTTAATAACAGTAGTGATTTTCATTTTAATATTATTACTAGCTAACTCAAACATATTTGACAGATAATAAAAAATAATTAAAATAATCTAAAATTAATTTATTTTACTTTTTTAATTATTACTAAAATAATTAAATAACATTAGATATAATAAATATACAATTGTAAATATTAAATTAAATAATATAACTGATTTTCTAAAATTACTGTACTAGTAGCTAGTATATGGAGTCAATAAAGTAGGAGTTTTCTTTAATTATTAGACTATCACCACATAAATTAGCTGCACCGGCATAAATGGTGCAACTGGAAGCGCGTGACAGCTGCATTCATTACTTTATTATTTTTAGTTCAGTTACTTATTAATATTTAAAAATATAAAATAAAATATATTATTAATTTAAAAAATTTAATTAATAATTAAATAATAACAAAAAATAATAAATTATGATAATTTCTTAATTTTTTTTATTTACTTATTTAATGACATCGTATTGCTATGGCAATTCATGCCCCCATATTTTTCGGTAATCCTAATAAGATAATATTTAAATTATTTAAATAAAATTTTAAGTATTTTTCAAATATTATTGTATATTTTTATATCATAAAACAACAGACATGCCCTTGTTCCATATAAAATTGTTTGGAACTAAGAAGCTAGGACTTTGGCCACACTTCTAGTCTTTATTATATATGTGAGGAATAAGATACGAAGATGTCTGTTGTGATTCCCTTTACCTCCTTTAGGCCAATCGTTTTGGTTTCAAGGATGTATTTGTAAAGATTTTTAAAAGCTTAAGTGAAAAAAATTGGAAAAAAGATATTAGGATTAGAATAATTAATTTTTTAAAATTATATTTATATCATTAATACAATGTGAAAATCAGGCCTTGAATACAAAAAGAGGTGGTTACGATATGTAATTATTTTTTAAAAGAAAAAAATAACAATATTTTATGTCTCTATTCTTATTTTCATAATCAAATAATTTTCTATATTTTTATTTTAAAGGTTATATCCAAATAATTAATTTGAACGGGTAGATTTGTTAACTTACTTGTGTTAACTTAAATAAATATTGGATTCAAAGCATACAATAACTCATTCGGATTTGAATTGGTTATTGATTGATAGGTCCAAAAAATTTTGTGAAAAAGAGAAAATATAGAAAAATAATATTTTTTTAACAATGTAAATAATAAATTAAAAAAGGTTAGTTTTAATTTTAAAAATTAAATTTTAATTAATTAGATATAATTTTTGTTTTGGATGATTAATGAAACTGAAATACAATTCGTTGTTCATGTTGTTTGCATTTCTTATTATTGACCTAGTGAAATCGTGTAAAAAATTATCAATTATATCTAAATTTAACTACGTGCCAGTCCAAATTATGTAACAAAAATATGGAGCAAGAAATGACTTGATGCCTAGAATTAAACAAAGCTTAATCAAGGTTCGTATGGTGAGATGAATAAATGTCTGAAAACAGTGCATGTATAGACTTTTGTTTTAATTACTAGCAAGCTTGATATAAAGAAGCAACGGGCTAATAGATAAGCGTAATAATAAAAATAAAAAGAAAGGAAGAGGAGTGGAGTGAGTGAGGTCATGAAACCGTTTGAATAGGTTTTTTTTTTATTATTTATCATGTTATTTTTTTATTTTTAAAAGTTTATCAAGAATTGAATTTTTATTGTTAGACATAAAATTTTGATAACATATCCTAAAATTATTTATTTTAAAAGTTTAAACTAATAAAAAAACAATATTAATGATTATATTTTGATGAAAATTCAAATGCACTCGACTTCATGTGAAGTTGATACTGAGAGTCGTTAGATGAAAATTTAGTCAAATCAATCAAATTATCTAACTGCTCTCAAACATAACTTCACGTAAAGTCGACTACAACTGGTTTTCACGAGTAATAATAAAAAGGAAAATAAAAAGGAAGAAGGTTGGAGTGCGTGGATGGATATGGAAGCGTGTTCAACGGAAGGAATATGGCCACTCTCATGCATGGCTGATGGCTCTGTGTGGTCCATTTAGACACACAGTAGTACACTACTCATTCACTCACTCTCTCTTTCTTTCTTTTCTTTTTTTCCTTTTTTTTTCTTCGGAGGCTCTTCAAATGTCTTACCGGACTTCTAGGTCTTGTCTCCCGTCGGCCCCTCACATTCTTCCTTATTAGCTGAAATGCTTTATATTATGCGAAGATGGTGTGGTGTTCCGTTGTACGGAAACAGAACATGATATTCCGTGAGATTTTGATCGTTCAGATGTCAACAAAAAATATTTGAGATCCAAATCCAAACCGATCCAAATCGTTTGTAATCAGATCGGATCGGATCGAATTTCTAAAAAAAAGTTCATTCAATTCAAACCGCACCGCACATAAATTAAACGTTTAGATCGGATGACTTTTTCCCTTAAAACCGAATCAAATCGCACTGCAAACACCTCTAAAGTCAGCCATCAATATAAAATATATGCTGAAATATAAATATATTATGAAAATAAATTAAACCACATATGTATTTATATACAAATACATTGGTGACTGATTTTAATAATTGATTTTAGTGTACAAATAGTATTTTTTTTTTCTTCTTCTGCATCTTTGACCATATAAGTTTTAATTTATTATTTTTTGTTATGTCGTATATCTTTTTATTAACCATTCTATTTTTAGAGTTTTTATTTAATTTATTTAATTTTTATTTATTTTAGAGGATTGAACATGCATGTGGTCATGGATACCACATCTTTTCAACGGTTGGGATAATACTAATTTGAAGAAGAAAATATAAAACTCTATGATACTAAAGGTCATCGAAAACTTTAGAGTATCTCTAATCTTAACAGTTGCAATTATGTAATCAACACGTAGTTAAAAGAATACGTTTGAATTTAGATATACATGTCATTTATTAAATATATATTATTTTTTTAAAGAAATATTTGCATATTTATGTGTTATATTTTATTTTTATAGTAAATAGCAGCATGGTATATATTATATATATATGCATATATTATTTGTTCCATATATATAGACATTTATATATTTCTTTCATTTTATGAATGAATGAAAAAAAATTATGATTTACAACAGAGTTACAAAATTTTTTCATTCAGTTTTAGTAGTATTCATTTTTAAGTATAACCGAAATAAATATAAATTTATTTTTTTAAAAATTAATATTAATTATTAAAATTACAATTTTATAGTAATATTTATTTTTGAGTGTAAAAAAAATACAAATTTATTCATTTTTTACAATTTACATTAATTATTAAAACTACAATATAATGTATGTACTCGGATAAAAAATAAAATAACTTAATAATTATAAAGTATAATTTAAATAACTAAAAATAAGTAAAATAAATAATAAAAAATAAATATAAAATTTTACTTTTGTTATGTGACATTTAGAGAATATATAATGTAATAAACCCTAATATTCTTATATATAAGAGCATGATATTCAACATTACTATTCTCTAGAGTCTTTCTACTTTTTTTAGCCTTCATGTTTATTTTTATGTTTTATTTTAATTTTTAACTTTCATGATATATAAAAATATGTGATTTTTTATGTATATTAGATAATTTAAAAAACGCTCATTATGAAAGAAATCAAATTTATCCTCTAATTATATTTATAAGAGTATAGATCAGATGATTTACATGTGATTTATAAGATATTTTTTAATTTATTTTTAAAATAATATTTACTTTTGAATGTAACTACAATAAATATGAATTAATAATTCATTTCTTAATTTGTTTTACTTATTAAAATTACTATGTATTTGCTATTTGCTATTATTCGTCAATCAAACCATATATCGAGAATAACGAAGATAATATTTACACGTACATTTCGATATTCAAAGACACAAAAAAATAAAATTCTTTTAATAGATCTTTAACGAATCATAATTAAAAGTTAATATAATGTATGGTTATGGACAGATGTGATAGATAAGATTAAGAGTTGTAAAAATAATATATAGTGATAATTAATTATAATAGAAAAAGATAAAGTGAAAGAAGAAAAAAAATAAAAAAAAGAAAATAAAGTAATATAATAGTAATAGTAAGTCAATGATAGGTATGTATATAAAAAATGATAAAAAAAATAATAAAAAAATTAATAACTAAAAAAAACAATAAAATGAAAGATAATTTATGATATTAATACAAAATTAAAAAAAAAGTTTACCATTCCATTAGAATTATACATATAAAAAAAAGAATATTTTAAACACAAATTTTTATATCTAAATCAAATTAAATTAGATTGAGACAATAAATAAATTTACTAATATGTATAAATAACTAATTCATAAATAAGATTAAAATTTTTTATCTTAATTTTATCACACATAATAATATAATAATTTTGGCATCATACCTTATTTAATTTTAATTTATTTATTTTATAATTACAAAATTAAATAATTTATGGAAAATTATTTATATTTATTAGTAATTTATTATTTTTAATTTAATTTTTTTAGTTCAAATTTAATTGAAAAATATAAAAATTAATTTTTTAAAAATAATAGAAAAACTATATATATAAGAAGTTGGCTTAGATCTAGATACAGTCCATGTGGCTCCTTAAGCCATTGATCATGACAAGTCATTCGACTACAAATAATATGTTGATAATATTCCCCACTACTATGAATATGAATTTTGCTGATAAGTCGTAGTACTCACATAGCATAAGAGTTTTGTAATAAGAGAAATTATGAATGGACTCACATTTTCTCTTGTATGGTTCAATTCATTAATAAAGCAAGCTAGCTAATATATAGCTACATCCCTGCTGTGTGTATGTGCAATATAGCTAGGATTGCTTAGCTTATTGAAGAAGTGAATTATATTATTTTTTAGTAGGAATAATTTGTCCCATCTGATATATATGCATAATAGATACTAATAATAATTTCTGATTTGATTTGTATATAATTCATTGATTGAAGTATGAAAATATAATATTTAATTTATCTGATCTGATATATATGCATAATAGATACTAATAATAATTCTTATTTTTCTTTTTTAAATATTGTGCTAGTTTTTCTATCTTATTTGCATTTATGAAGTTGTTATTACTTTTTTTAATTTTTTCTTCAATTTTGATCTATTTTGCATTATTTCTTATTTTTATTAATAAGTGTATTGGTAAATTTTAAATTTAACTCTTTCAACTTTATTAGTTATCTTTTATCATTATATCACTATTATTAATTTAGCATTATTACCTCTGCAATTTATTTGTTTGTACCGGTTGATGTATTAACTCTGTGATCTTTAGTTAGTGCTGATCTTAATAAAAAGACAAATAAGGAAATAAAAGCAAAAGCATGGTAGAAGAAGAAGATGAGGTTGAGAAGCATGATGCCATGGATGATGATGATCAGCAGTTAGGTTGTATAGGACCTTGACTCTCGCATGCTACCTTTATATAGGATCTTGACTTTTAGTTGACACATGAATGCAACTTTTAGAGTTTGATCATCACTAATTAATCAACTACTTTGTTGATCTTATATACAAAAAAGCTTGCAAGAGTTTAATCTTTTCTCCTTAGAATTTAAAAGAAAAAATCAGTGTTATTAAATAAGTACATAGCTTAGTTGTTTAATTATTTTAGGCTTTTAAACCGTCGTTATATTGTGACGATTTAAAGTAATCACTAAATATAAAAAAAAGTTGTCACATAAATTAGTAATTAGTGAAAATTTTAAACTGTTGCTAAAAATATTCTGACGGTGTAAAATAATAATAAAATATAAGAATAAAATTGTCACGGGATTTAATAATATAACGAAGGTTTTAAACTGTTGCGAAATACAATATTAAAAAATATCTTAATAAGTATTACAAATTAATGACAATTTTAGACTTTAAAAATTGTCACAAATAATTAGCAACAGTTCTTATTAACGACTATCCAAAATTGTCACTATATTATATAGTGGCATTTAAATTTGTAACATTTTTTTAATCATAGTAAAAATTTAGTAATAATTAAAACCATAACTAAACAGTAAAAAATTTATCATAAAAATACTATTTTGTTGTAGTGATAGTTAGGATTGCATAACTTTTGAAGCAGTAAATTATTTTATTTTGAAGCAGGAATAATTATCTGATCTTGATATATATGCATAATAGATGTTAATAATAATTTCTGATTTGATTTGTATAAGACATTGATTGAAGTATGAACATATATTATTTAATTGTCTATTAATTTAAAATTCTTACAAATATAAATATTAATAATATGAAACGCTTTTATATAATCAGTGTAATGAAGCTAGCAGAATTTTCATGCATTTAATTAATGGCGGATAATATTTATACAGTACAATGACAAACAGAAAAAATCAAATTTTGGATAAATGATTACAAGGATTGTGTCCTTCGTAGTAATTAATTTGGTGCATATAGATAGATGGATAGATAGATATAAATAAAATAAAATGCAATTATTCTTAGCTGGAGGATTGTGGTGGGAACGGAACGCACATGGTTGCACATGGGGTTACGTTGTTGGCAGTTCCTACGTTTTTTCAAGTTGTTATTACCATGTTCCGTTCTCCCTATAGCCCTATAGATAGAGAGGTTTCAAATATATATATGTACAACTAAAATTTAATTTGGGCTTTTGTCCCCATGCCACATCTTATATATATATATATATCATCATCCATCTTTTTTGGCTTAGCTTTAATAATTTAATTTGGAGCCATGTTCAATTCCTTTGCTATGTACATTTTAATTTGACCCCTTAATTAAAAGTTGCTAACTAGTGCTTCTTGTGTATATTTTTTTTTTTGGTCAAGTCTTCTTATGTATATTTAAACCAGCCTCTTATTTGTTTTTTTTTTTTGAACAAATGGGCTAAAGGCCCAAACTACACTAAAAGTATATTACGGAGATGAGCCACCCTAGAAACATCACCTAATAACAAAAATTCTATTTCAGTTGGAAGAAAGTTCCAGTATTGAGTGGAACGATTTTGATCAAGACTAAAATTAGCTAGCCAATCTGCACAAGCATTTGTTTTTCTGTAAGTGTGAACCATATTAACTGTCCAATTCCTTTCCATAAGCTCTTGAATCCTACAGTATAGCACTGATCCATCATCTAGAACTTCTTATTTTAAGTGATGCTGCTAATAACTGCTTGAGAGTCACTTTCTATTTTCACCTTCTTGAACCCCAGTGTCCAAGCCATCTCAAGCCCCAAATAAACACCCTATAGCTCTGCCATATACGCTGAGCAAACTCCCAAATTTCTAGTAAAACCCATCACCCAACTTCCGTCATTATTCCTGATGAGGCCACCACATCCTACTTTACCTCGGTTGTTCTTAACTGCACCATCAGTGTTCACTTTAATCCACCCTTCAGGGGTGGATACCATTTAATAATAGTTTCTCGACGAACTCTAGAATCATGCCTGGGAACCTGCTTGTTGATGGCTTTTCCAACCTCATAAGCATATTCTTATATACTAATGTATCTAGCAATAGGTTTCTTAAGAAGGTATTGAAAGATCTCTTGATTTCTCCAATTCCAAAACTTCCAGCATGCTATGAAAAATATGTTTATCCAGTTTTCTTGGCTGGAAAAGCCCCAATTATTACCAAGACTATTTTTCATCCAATCTATCAGTTCCATCCGAAAGAAAGTTGCAATATCATTTTGTTAAACAAATTTCTTCCAGACAGGTTTAACCACATCACAGTCCCTCAGAACATGCAAAGTGTCTTCTATTGTGTTTCCACAATGATGGCACTTAGGCGAGCTACCATACCATTGGCTTCTTTTCTTGTTAGTGAGGATCCTGTCATGAGTAACTTGCCAAATAAATAATTTTATTCGCTGCGGTCCTTTCCAGACCCAAATACGTTTCCAAACTTCCCTTCTTTGAAATTGGATTCTATTGCTATAATAGTAAGCAGACTTAACAGAGAATCTTCCATCCTTGGAGTGCTTTCAGGCTAATTTATCAGGTGGGTCAGAAGCTCTCGGAGGGGATTAGCACAAATGCGTTGAATGCATTCATCCGGCAAGAGCTGTTTAAGATGTTCTATCTTCCATTCCCCTTCATTATTCACGAAATCGCACACATAGTTATCCTCATCTCCACTGGTAGCGCTTGGGAGTTTATGCTTTAAGAATGATCCCCTATATTTAACCAGTAATCCTTCCAAAACATGGTTGAACAACCATTGCCTACCTATGCACCAAACTTTCTTGGATGATAGGTCACAATTGTGATAAACTTTTTCAAAGGGCACTACATCCCAATGTCGCTCTCATCGAAGGGGTTGAATTAGATATACCATACTTGCTATTGAGAGCTCTTACCCACAGTGCATTAGAATGATTGATCAGGTCCCAACAAACTTTCAGGAGAAATGCAGTATTCATACGTTCAAGACTCTTGAACCCAAGTTCTCCTATCTCTTTGGGTAAGCATAAAGTTCTCCAATTAATTGAGCTCTTCTGTGCTACTCATCCGATCCCTATACAAAGGCTATTTGTGCTTGTTCTATTTGATGACAAACCACTTTTGGAATTCGACCATGTTGCATTTGGTAGTATGCCACCGGGGTGATGGCTGATTGAGGTAGAACTACTCTTCCAGCAATTGAGAGATATTTCTGTTTCCAGCCCTTTAGCTTATTTTTATTTTATCAAGGCTTTGCACATGGGCTCACCTTTTGTTTCTTCCTTCAAGGATATAGGCACCCAAGTACCTACCAATCTCTGCCGTCTCCATAAACCCAGAGCAGGCTGCGATGTCTCTACGAGTTGTAGTGTCTACATTCTTGGAGAAGTAGATATGGGTCTTCCGCGTGTTGACAATCTGACCTGAAGCCTCACAAAACCTCTGAAGATAGCCCATGATCTTCATCATTTGAGTTGATGATGCTTCCGCAAACAACATAAGGTCGTCCGCGAACATAAGATGGGATATGATAGGACCTTGTCTTCGAAATGAGAAAGGTCTCCAGTCTGCCGCCTCAACCATATTCTCAATAAGATGCGAAAGGCGGTCCATACAGATAACAAAAATATAAGGTGAAAGGGGTCACCTTGTCGAATGCCACATGAAGGAATGAATTTGTCAATTGCTTCTCCATTCCATAGAACTTGGAAACTGACCGAACGGACACACATGATGATATCTATCAATTCCGGTGGAAGGGAGAAATTCCTTAAAGACTGCTCAATAAAATCCCAGCTCAGATGGTCATAAGCTTTTTCTAAATCGATCTTAATGCCCATGTATCCCTTTCCTGATTTGATCATTCTCATTGAATGAATAATCTCATTAGCCACTATGATATTTTCCTGTATTCGACGCCCTGGGATGAAACTGGTTTGGGCAGGAGAGATGCGCTCATTAAGAATAGGCTTAACTCTCTTCGCAATAATCTTGGTAATAACTTTGTATGTGACATTGCATAAAGCAATGGGCAGAATTGGTTGATGAATTCTGGGTGTTCTATTTTCGGCACTAAAGCTAGAAGTGTGTTGTTAACAGTTCTAATCTCATCCGACTTCGCCCAACATTTTGCAACAAACTCCTTTAGTTTATGCCCCACAATAGACCAATTATCTTTATAGAATCCCGCAAGGAGCCCATCCTCCTCTGGAGCCTTAAGGGATCCCATAGCAAAAATAGTGGTCTCAACTTCTTCACTTGACACAAAGTTTCTTAACTGTTGAATCAATGCTCCATTCAACTCAGGATACCAAGTATTAGTATTGATATGGTAGTCCCGGTTAGTAATGTTTTCCTTAAAAAGACTTTTGTAATAGTTACAGATGTGGTCTCTTAGGTACCCCTGTTCCTCAATCCAATCCCCATTTTCTTGTCTGAGTTTGAGGATTTTATTATTCCTCCTTCTGATAATTGTCTTAGTGTAGAAGTATTTTGTGTTTCAATCTCCCTCCACTATTCAGTTTTCTCTGAATTTCTGCAACCACAGCATTTGTTCTCTATCCAGAATCTGTTCCAGTTCATTGCTCAGGTCAGCTTCAATATTATCTAAAAAGTTGCTCCTTCCATACCTTGGAGAGTTTTGTAAGCCCCTTAGTCTATTTAATAGAATTCTTTTTTATCTGAAGATGTTACCGAAAACGAGTTGATTCCACTCCTTGATCTTCTCCGTAAAGTTCTGAATATTTTTAGGGAGAGAGTAATCCATCTGCCAATTTTCATTTAGAAAATCATGAAACTCCCTGTGCTTCATTCACATGTATTCAAATCTGAACGGTCTAGTCTCCTAATTCCTATTGTTGCCCTCACATCTTATTAACAGGGGATGGTGATCTGATCAAACTCTGGGTAGAATCTCTACTACTGCGTCCTGAAAGCGCTGATTCTAATCAACATTACATAGCGCCCTGTCCAAGCGCTTGAAGATTCTACAACCATCTTCCCAGATAGGGCCTCTCTAGGTGAATCTAGTGCCATTGAATCCCAGGTCTATGAGATTACAAGCTTCCATCCATTCTTTGAACCTTCGAATTTGTACCATGTTAGGGGGTGCCCCCCCTTTCTTTTCTGAAACACCCCCAATTTCATTAAAGTCCCCACAGAGAATCCAAGGGTGTTGCATAGAAGCAGCAACCTCTCTAAGAAATCTCTTCCCTTCCCTCCGAGTAGCTTCCTGTGGGCTTGCATAGACGATCGTAAGCTCTCAATGGCCAGTATTGTCTGAGATTTGAACATGAAGTGCTTGTTCATGTCGTCGAATCTCATTAATCTGCTGACTAGCATCATTCCAAAGAAGCCAAATCCCCCCTGAATATCTTTGCGCGTCAACAATAATATGATAATTAAATCCAACTCTTTTGATTGAGTTCAGAGCAGTAATTCCACTACAACGGGTTTTCTGAATAGCCACTAAATTAGGTTTATATTGAAGAACATATTCCTTTAGAGTTTTGAAGAAATTGGGGCCCGCTGCCCCTCTAGCATTCCAGAAAAAAATAATCATAATCACAATATAAGGAGAAAATCTTAAGCCCCACAAAGAAAACTCAAAAGTATAAAAAAAAACAGGCCCAATTAGGCCATCTCCACATCTTCCCCTAACGGAGAAAATCTATTTTCCTAATTTATCATAGTTGCTGTCCCTTCAGCCATAGCTTCATCCAAGTCTGACCCTGAGAAGTGCATACCTTCCGGATCTGGAGGCTTTGGGTTAGGAGTTGGCCCCATAAGAGTCTCCATTACTATGGTGTCTCCCGAGCCCATCCTATCTTCAATAAAAGGTAGGCTAAAGTCGGGACTTGTAGTGTTGGCTTCATGAGCATATTGAGGGTTGTCCATTCCTATTTCAGAAGGGTTCCTAATATTCTTACTTGGGCCATGGGGAGGCTTTTTCTGGTTGGAGATTTTGTTTGTAGCGGGTTGGGTATGTTCATTTTGGACTGCCTGGATTTGCTCCTGGTTTAGGCCTAGTTGTGTTTGCTCTTTGCTTCATAATGTGCCTAATGCATTTGTCCTTCGTATTTGGCTTCCTGACAAGAACTCTTTGGGGGAACCCCCCACTTGTTCATTCATAGGATTCTGTATATGACCATTGTTTTTGGCCAAATTGTTGTTACTTTCATCATGTACATCCTCTACGGCAAGAACCTCATACCTTGATTTTATTCTCCCCACGTTCTGTTGTCGTTTTTTCCCCTCTTGGTGTGCGCTTCCAGCCACATTCCTTCCCTCATCATTTGCTTGTCTTCTTGTCCTCTTCTGCTTTTTCACTACCATCCATGGTCCAAACATTGGTGCCCCTTGACTTACCATTTTGTCTTTGTCCTTGTCATTCCCTTCTCCTTTGTCTCCGATGCCACTATGGCCACCCTCCATTTGTGCGTCCTTCTGGCCTACCATTGTGTTCTCTCCACATACTCCTCCGTTTACATTATGAACCTTCTCTACATATCCCTCAGTATGGCCAAATTTACCACAAGTGAAACATATCATATGCAGACCTTCATATTCAATATGGTAGTTCCTCCTATTAACAAGGTACTTTGAATGCAGGGGCTTGCTTAGATCCAGTTCTACACAGAGACGGGCAAATTTACCGCTGGTCTGGCTCACAGTGTTCATATCGACCTTCAAAGTTTTTTCAATTTGATCCCAACCGTGCCCAAAAACCTCTTGTCATAGTATTCAATGGGGATATCGGGAAGCCATACCCAAGCAGCAATCTTGTTGATGGCTGCTCCAAATGGGTGGAAATCAGGTATCCAACGCCGAACGGTGAGATAGTGATCAAACAAAAGCCATGGCCCTCCTTCCATTACATGTCAATAATCATCTTCACTATACAACCTAGCTACAAAATATTCATTTCCGAGATCTATGAGATTCATACCACCTGTTTTAGCCCACATAGTATCAAGTCTTCGCTTAAGAACTCCATAGCTAATCCTTCTCCCTAGCAGTTTGATTATAAGTGCATGCTTCCATGGTTTCTCCAACCTTTTCTTCTCAGCTTTGTTGACATGAATGCTAAAGGTACCATCTTGTAATCTTCTAACCGAGATGGAAGGGTTGTTACGCTCCTCTTTCTTCATTTGACGGATGGCCTCTCTCTGTTATTGACTCATCTCCAACTCCTCCATATTTGTCTCAGTGTCGCTCTCGGATAAGTCTTCCGACATCAACTCCTCCTCTTCTGAATCTTCGACTTGTGGTTCAAGACTACCATGGATAACTAGATCAGCATATGTTCTTCTTCTGCCATTCTCCCCTGTGAAGGCAGTTTTGTCAAACATCCACGGCTCCTCTTTAGGAACTTTGGACGTTTCTCCTCCAAAGTCTCCTTCGTCATTATGTATCTTCTTCTTACTTCGTTGAAGCTGATCAGCTTCTTCAATGAAAGGTTCTGGTTGCGTCATTTTCAAGCTCTCCAAACCAGCTTTTTATTATTCCTCTTCATAAATAAAGCACGTACAAACAAGGCTCATTTGCTTTTTTTTTTCTGACCTTGATTTGATGGATATTCATAATTTATTTTAGGCCCAAAGTTTATAAGACAAAAAATACTATATATTAATGAAAACAGAATACCAAAAAAAATATATTCACGAAAACATAAAAAAAAACTAACAAAAAATCCTTATTTAGCACCTTAATTTATAATCTCTCTCTCTCAAATTAAAATTAAGTAAAAAATATTTAATAGTAATGAAGATGATATGTTGACTAAAGAGACATATATAATTATGAGTATTACTAGATAAATAATTGTTTTAAGCTAACATCAGTTACTTTTTTTTAATTATTTTATTTATCTAAATTTTAGATCTTATACTATTAAATTTTAAATTATAAATTTAAATACTAATGATAAAATTAACTCTTAATGTTTACTACTAAAAGTTATATTCTTTGTTGTCAAGATATATATAATGATTTCAAATAGTTAACATGATTTAATTTATAAAATAGTTAGCTGTTAAATTTGTACTCGTACCGCTCCATTATAAACGTATTAAAGGGGACATATATCTCTTACTTATTATTAAATGGTGTATTATTAAAAAACTATTATTATTCTAATTATTACTGATTTTGGATTCCTCCAAAAATCGGATGTGAATATGGGGCATGGGCTACAAAAATTACATTATCCTTTTGGTAAAAACCATGAGCGCCGTGGAAACTTTTTTATATTATTCTTTACGGTAACTCATTATATATATTTTGTTTGTGACCAAATATTGATAGCAATGGACAAATAAATATAGTAACACTTTCCTTTGGTAAACGAACACCACGAGCGACCGTGACAAATATTTGTTTGCAAGCAATTAATCAAATCACCATAAATTTATAATGGAAAATATAGCGAGAATGAATTTTTAAATAGTTAATAATAGCCATTTTTATTGTAAAATTATTTTTTTATTTTTTATTTATAGAGAATTTAGGATTAGAATTTAGAATATGAAATTAAACAAAATTAACTTCCTAGTTGAACTCATTTTTTTTATTGTATATTAAGTCTAGGATGGATAGAAATGAAGGTGTAATATTGATAAAATGAAAAGGAAGAAAAAAGAGGAAAAAAATGTAAAAAGTCAAGCGCAGTTAACTTTACGTAAAGTTGATAATTAAGAGTTGTTAGATAAAAATTTAGTCAAATCAGTCAACTTATTTAACCGCTTTCAACTATTAACTTTACGTGAAGTTGATTGTACCTGAGTTTTCACGGAAAAAAAACAGGGAAATGAATTTTATTTTATTTTTATCAATGTTTTGAAAATCGGTCAATTAAACCGAAAACCACAAGCAAACACGGTTCTGACAGAAGATAAAACCACAAAATTTAAAAATCGGACTTGGACTACCGAACCGGTAAAAAAATCGGTCGGTCAAATCGAACCGTGATCCGGCCGATTTTTGAAATTTGGCAAAAACGCTGCGTTTTGAATGGTGAAAGGGGATGGAACCCTAATCATCCACTCACCTCTCGCCTCTCGAGTCTCCACTCTCACCTCTCACGTCTCTAGAGTTCAGTCTCCACTCTCACTCTCCACTAAAGGGCAGAAGCAGCATTCACCTCAAGCTTCCGGCGCAACTTCCGTCCAGCCACCGCTGCCGTCGCAACTTCCGTGGAGCTAACATCAGCCAGCTCTATTTGTACTGCCACTTTTCGTCGCAAGTCAGCTCAGTTTGATTTTCGAAAATCGCAGTCACCGCCAGCGCCACTTTTCATCGCGCAGTATCTTCTCATTGGCGTCAGCTCTGTTCGACCCTTCCACCCCTTCAGCCACTATCTGCCTCTTGCTAGCCATTGTCCTCGCCAACTCTGCATTTTTCCAGGCTTCAGCTTTTAACCCTAAATATAAATTTTATTTTTTGTAATAATAATTATTGAAGCATTGATTAATTATTGATTATAAATATTTTTGTTGATTGCTTGAAGCATGATTAATTGTTAAAGTTTTGATTAATTGTTGGTTCTAAATCTTGTTGTTAATTACTTGAAGCATGATTAATTATTGAAGCCTTGATAATTGATTAGTTATTGGATGCTAAACCTTGTTGTTGAGGCATTGATTAATTGTTATATAATTTATTAATAATTGAATAATTTTGAATAATTGTGGATGTTGTTTGTTGAGATTATTAGGTTGGAGTGTGTTGCTGTGATATTGTAATTGTATTGTTATTGGATTATTGGTAATTTTTAGGTATAGATGATAGTATCAACCAAGAACTACCTAAGAATAATAATGCTGAGAATAATTTGGTTTCAAATTAACCTTCTCTTCTTCGTAGATCTAATAATAGTGAATCACAAACTTCTAATAATGTCGCCAGAAAATTTCTCTTTTTCCTAGTACTTTTAATTTGAATAATATTTTAAAATTTATATTAGATTATAATTATATTTTAATGTATTTATTTATATTTTATTTATTATTTTATTATAAAATAATTTTTTTGTTCAACCACCGTCGAACTAGTTGAGTCTATAAACTAATAAAATAATAATTAGAACGGTTCGATAACCGATTCGATTTGCGGAAACTTGATTTTGACATTGTTCCTATATTTAAATGGAAGCCAATGAGAAAAGTTTGCGGTGACTCTTGACATTCTCGAAAACCCTAACCGCCACTTGAAGTGCAGTTAATAATATCCAATTATATTATTTAATTTGTTTGTTTGATAAGATGAAACTATATAAATCCCTTGGGTTGTCATACACAATGTCACCACACAAAAATCCTCCTTCTCCTATCATCTGATCAAGCCATGGCGTATGGCAAAGCCTTCCTGATTGTTGTGACAATCCTAAGCTTAATGAGTTTAAGTTTAGAAGGTCGTCGTCTTCTTCATACAACTGAAGACTTGGATCCAAGTATTTCTTCATATGAAACACTTGTAGAACCACAATTAAACATGTATTACCCCAACTACTATATTCCAAGCTCTATGGATGCCACTGACGAATCTACTGAAATACATAAGGGAAAAACACATCCTCATCCTCATCCTCATCCTCATCACCACAAACATAAGCATGGAGGGCCCCAGAACCCTGAGGAGAAAGAAAGGAAAGAAATACCCCATGTGTTCCCCTATTTCGTTACTCCATAAACTAATTAAGCTAGAAAGTGAAAACACCTAACAATGTTATGTTGGGTCATCACTAGTCTAAATTGCATGTTAATATAATATATATATGCATGCACTATATTTCGTAATAAATTATTATGAGTCGTGTGAGGTAGTTATGTGGGTGATTATATCATTGTATCTTTGTGGTTTCTCAGTGTGTTGCTTTTCTATCGTCATGAATAAAATGCATGCAGCAGTTGTTATTGTGTGCTTAATAATTCTCTCTCTCTCAATTATTTATTTTTGTGTGATTTTATTTGTTTAATTTTCTCTGTTAGGTACTAGTGATGAAGGGTTAAGCACAAAGAACTCAAAAAACAGATTAAGAAGCAGAGATAGATGATTCTGGTAGAGTTGACAGAAAATAGAATTGCTGAAAATGAACTTGAATAGAACTGTTATAATATTATTGATAGCGGCATACAAAAAGACACATTAAATGACTAGCACTAAAGATTAAAGAACATTATTAAATGTTGAGCTTAGTGAATAAGTTGAGGATCCATCAAATATCAATTTCTGCAGTTTCAATGCTTCTAAACTTAGTCTCAGCACTAGATTTACAAATTGAGTGTTGTCGACCTTCTATCATCAATCTGAATTTGCAAAGGCCAACAATTTTAGATCAGTACAAGGTTGAAACAAAATCCCTTTTTTCACACATTTCCAGTGTGACAACAGGGGATTATACATGTATTGTGAGGCTTTATTTATAACATGTGCTATATGCTTATTTTTCTGAACTTCTAAGATTATTTATTTTATTTTTTAAAAAAAAATAAAAATAATTTTATGTGAGGTTATTTCATGTAAAAAAAATATTTATTAATTATATTTGGTATAATAATATAAAAATACTGCAAATTTTTTTTTAATAATCTCCCCTCAGTTCTTTTACCCCTCATATATATTTTTATTAGTTTCTTCGTGACCGAAATCAAAGTTCGCTTTGTTACTCCATGTTGAAACAAATTAGTTCAGCCTACATTAAGATTTCGATGAAATCTATTATTGCCTATATATTGGGCTATTAGAGAATAAATAAAATCCAGTTATTATGAAAAATATTAGCATATACCTGACTAGCAGAAGGAATTTAAGAACTCTCAAAAGAAAAAAAAAAAAAAACAAAATAATGTGGTTGACCATATATAAGCCAAATAAAGTACTAGGAATGTGGCACTTTTTATATTCAATAGCGATATTTGAATTCATTTTGAATAAAGAAAGTGTGCAGAAAAAAAAATTGAAAAGAAAAACTAATTAACAGAGTCTCTTTTTTTTTATGTGTGAGTGTTAAAAATGGGATGAGATATTATTGTTGTAACTTGTAAGGATATAGTGATTCATCAGAGACTTGACTATTATAGTATTATTATTCTATTGAACCCAAGCTTTTTCTTCCCTTAGGTAGTAGCACTTAATTGAAAATTCCCATGAACAACACAATTGTTATGGTTTCTGTTCAACAGGAAATTAATAAGGTTAATTATTACTGCAATGGCAGCAACTGAATGGAATTGTATCATATCATTACAAAGAAGCACAGCTTAAATTATATGCGTGCCAAGCAGTTATGACAGTTATAACTACCAACTGTGACAGTTTAAAATTTGTTTACCCTTATCAAACAATCTAAGCAGCGCGAATAAACAAGGATTTTTAGTATAAAAATACTATTTGTACATCAGAATTAGCCATTAAAATCAACTACCAATGTTTTTTCTGTATAAATACATGTGTGATTTAATTTATTTTCTATGTATATTTGTATTTTAACATATGTTTTATACTAGTTGTTGAATTTAATGACTAATTTTAATATATACATAACATAATCTTTTTAGTAAACATTTTTTTATTAATTAACGCTCTCTCCCTGCGTGTAATGCAAGTATGTATACTTTTCCATAAGCATATATGTGGATGAACTTGATTTCTTCATCATTATTAGGTTCTTAAATATGTTTACAAATAAAGTTCATCATGTAGAATATAATAAGAATATCATCAATAGCAAGATAATTAATTATAATTAATAAGAAAAAACAAAGTACAATAGGTTTTTGTGACACCGGGAGAAGAATCACCCATTATTTATAAATAGGACTAGCACGTACACATGACCAAATTATTATTACGTAATATGCATGCAAATATTTATTTAGTGGCCACATGGTGAACACCGTGCCTGCCTTAGTTTCTTTCAAAATAAAAGCGATGATCAGGTTGTGGTGGTGGCCAACGCCGCCGTGGCCACACTGGGTGCGGCACAATTGGACGTGGATACGGATACGGATACGGATACGGACGCGGTTGCCGCGGTGAGGGAAAAATGAGATGATGGTGGTAGCTTGGGTAAATCATGTGTAGACTTGGAGGAGAGTCAAGTTGGTGGTGGTTGAGGTCATACATATTTGATGCTGGTGGGAATGGAATGTCGTTCCAGTAATACATATTTAGTAGCTGCGGTTCAGTTGTCCTCGTAAGATCATGATGAGCTTCTAGCTTGAAGCTCATGGTGTTTAACAATGTTACAACAATTAAAAGAGTTGTCGCCATGGATTGGCCATAGGCCATGGCTTGATCGATGATATAATTTCAAGAGTTTCGTTAATAATGTTCAAATAAAGAAGGAATAATTTTATTTGAGATTGTATATATGCATGATGAGAAGCCACCAGACATATATATAGTACTATATCCAATAAAAATATAATGAGACATTTGATGTCTTTGAAGTGGTATTTATGGTATTGGAGAAGCTGAAGAGTCGTCGCTTTTTTTTTTTAAGATTCTATATTAGAAAATTAATAAGGGTGTTTTTGAAAATAGTTAATAAAATGTTGTCTAGTTTTTTAAAGGCAATATACACCCTGGTTATGTGGTTAGGGATACATCTTTTAAGAATATTTTTGTTTATTAATCATAAAAATTGTGTATTTCACATTATTTTTTTTAAATTACTTAGACTCTTATTTGGAACTTGTACTGGATACCTCCGGTACCGGTTGAGAGATGGATCGAAAACTTGCGGGTCGAGGCAGATTAGAGGATTGTTTGACTGGAGCAACGGGGGTGGTACTTGCAAAGACACTTCGACGCTTAAGTCAGAATGGATCTAAGAGGTAGAAGGTGTGAGGAATGAATCAATACCTGGAGGGATCTGGACCCTCTATTTATAGGTGATGGTAGCTATCTTATCTTATCCTTTTTTGGCTAAGATAGGGGAGACGTTTGAATTCGAAAGTTGGTTAGGAGTTCTAGCGGGCCGGTTTCAGGCCTTCTAGAAGGGTAAAGCAGGTCGGACCCGGGTAATCGGGCTCGGGGATCACTCCGGGCGTAGGATCCGTGGGTCGGATCCGTAACAGTTGCCCCCACAGCGGGAGAGCAAGCGAGGTCGGTCAGCCACTGGGAGATACGGTTTTGATCGTTTGTGGCCTTTACTTGGGTCGTCATTAGGCGCTGTTGAGGAGAGGTCGGTGAGCCGGCTTTGGTTTCCGTGGCTAGGCCGAAGTTTCGCTTAGCCGTTTTAGTGTTGATGTGACTCTTCCGTGTTCTTGCGCCTGTTGCGTGTTTCGAGGCGTACTTTATTGTTTTTTCCGAGGGCATTTATTATGAGGGGGCATTTTTTGGGTGGCCTTCCTTTATTGCCCTTATGCCCTCTCTTATTTTTCAGGGTCTTTTGTGCTTTTTTGTCTTTTTTGAAACCGTTTTGGTTTTCCTTTTTATTTTCCTCGGTTGTTTTATTTCTATTTTTCTGAGAATCTCTTTCTCTCCCTTGTGTTCTGGTGTTTCCTCTTAGTTGGGTTGTGCCGAGGAGTCGGGTTGCCGTGTTGGGTGTTGTTGTGTTGCCGTTTGTTGGCGGCGATGACCTGGCTGACCTACTCGTCGTTTATATAATCTTTGGCGACATTTTGGATCTCGTGCATGGACCATACTGGTTTGGTGGTAAGGTATTTGCGGAAGTCTTCGTTCATGAGTCCGTTTGTGAGGTAGAGGCTTGCGACCGAGTCTGTGAGCCCGTCGATTGTTAGGTATTTGTCGTTGAATCGGTCGAGATACTTTCTTGTGGATTCGTCGTGTCTTTGCATGACTCCTAATAGGCTGATGGGGTGTTTCGCCTTGGTGATTCTGGTGGTGAATTGGGCCATGAACCTCCGTGATATGTCGCGAAAGCCGGTTATGGATTCGTTGGGGAGTGCATTGAACCATTTGATTGCTGGTCCAGACAGGGTCACCGGAAAGGCTCTACATCGGACGGCGTCGGTGGCGCCTTCTAGGTTCATTCTGGCTTCGAATGTTGTTAAGTGTTCCTGGGGGTCTTTGGTTCCATCGTATTTCATGTCCGTGGGTTTATCAAATCCTTTGGGGAGCTTTGCTTTCAAAATTCTTTCTGTGAAGGGGGTGGCTCCCATTATCACATAGACGTTTCTTGTGCGTTTGGTTTCTCGGTATCGTCGGTCGTCGTCCGTGTGAGCGGGATCGCGAGATATGCTGCGGTCGTATATTTTGCTGTGTCTTCGTTCTGGAGATTTGTTACGTGAGGTGCTTCTATCATGCCTCTTGGCGTGTCGCCGTTCTGGCGACCTGCCGTGGCGGGACCTGGATCTGGAGGTTGCGTGACTTCCGTGTTCGGCGTTGTGCCTTTCTTTGTTGGCAATCCGACCTTCGAGTTCCTGTACTCTGTGACAGAGTTCTCGAATTATTTGCGCTGACTTGTCTTCCGGATTCTCGGGATTCCAAATCTTGGCGGGGTTGTTTTCTTTGTTATGGACGGTGCATGCTATCCTCCCTTGGAGTATGGCCTCTTGATGTTCCGGAGTAGGGTTCCGTGTTCGGGAGTTATTTTGGTGGCTTATGGAATGCTCTTCATGTTCGTCCGCCATTCCGACTTCACCGGCGTAAGTTCCCCACAGATGGCGCCAATGTACTGGATACCTCCGGTACGGGTTGAGAGATGGATCGGGAACTTGCGGGTCGAGGCGGATTGGAGGATTGTTTGACTGGAGCAACAGGGGGTGGTACTTGCAAAGACACTCCGACGCTTAAGTCAGAATAGATCTAAGAGGTAGAAGGTGTGAAAAATGAATCAATACCTGGAGGGATCTGGGCCCTCTATTTATAGGTGATGGTAGCTATCTTATCTTATCCTTCTTTAGCTAAGATAGGGGAGACGTTTGAATTCGAAAGTTGGTTAAGAGTTCTAGCGGACCGATTTTGGGCTTTCTAGAAAGGTAAAGCAGGTCGAATCCGGATAATCGGACTCGGAAATCACTCCGGACGTAGAATCCGTGGATCGGATCCGTAACAGAACTAAATAAAATTTTGAAAAAAATAAAACCCAAACTTCTATTCATGTCCACTTCATCCACAAACTTTCAGAATGTACAATTTTGATCTCCTGAAATGATCAAATAGATAAAATTAAACAATAAGATGGACATAGATTATTTAACCCTTTGCGGTTCGGTAACTATATACCGTATGAAGAAATAGAAAAATATTAGATATTTGAAAATGGAATAAATATTAAAATATTCTTCCATTAGAATAAATTTTATTTTTAAATTTTAATATTATTTAAAAATTGACTAATGATACATATACTACATAAATCTAAATAAAAAAAGTATAGATAGACAATTTTAAGAAGTTTTTTTCAATTAATTGTCCTATATAAAATTGTTACTCATGATTTTTAATCACTACAAGAAATAAGGGGTTTAGCCACACAAAAAATTGTGGCTAAACTCTAAGATAACTGTAGCAACTATACATTAGCCACGAAAGAATATTTGTGGCTAATCGGAGGTTACATTTTCAATTTGTCACGATATTAGCATTATTAGCCACAGTTTTGAACATCGTGAAGACCTTCAAAGAGCCACAATTTATATATTATTGTCCACGCATAATACCGTAACTAAATAAGAATAATCAAATCGAAAAGTATAATTTTACTACACTTCATTTGTGTAGGCCGAATTTTTTAGTCACAGCTTTTTTTTTAGTTAATGTTGGGTTATTTAATCACACTATTTTTGTGGCTAACTCACTCTGTTTTTCGCATACAATTCGTGGCTAATTTGTACTAATTTATTCTAATTGAATAATTTTATTAATTTAAAATTATATTTATATATATAACATTAATAACAAAAATCAAACTTTTTAAACATATAATATCTAACATTTTTTATAAAAAAATATTAATAAGAATTCAATATAATAATAATAATAATAATAAAAGTCTAAACTTATATATAATAAGAAATAAAAAAAATTTAACATAAATAAAATAAATTTTAATCCCTTCTAGAATAAATATATTTAAAATTTCAACTATTACTTATTAAATACACCAATTAAATGTCTGGTATATCACAGGATAAACTATATACTTTATCCCTATATTTTGATAACAAAAATTTGTACAGAGCTGTAAACTGAATTTTGATTTCTTCATTTTCATAGTTTTTTCTCTAAAGTTTCAACCAGCTTCTCTAAATTTATCACACGTCATACATTTTCAGCACCAAAGATCTTTTCAATTTATAGCGTTGCTTTACGGGCCATTACACCCAGAAATCGTACCAATAAACTTGCATCGTTATCTCAATTTTGTCCATATCCATCAAATTTTATGATGTCTTTTTCATCATTTTTTAAATGCCAAACTTGAATTGTTATCCTTTTGCCTGTTGTGATTTCTCCTGTAGAAGTGTCCACAACTGAATATAAAATTAAATAAAATAAATAAACTAAATATTAGAACTCAAAAAATCACGTAAAAAAAATTGAAATTTCATATACCTTTGACATTCACAACTAAAGGGTCATTATAATCTTCTTTGGTAGGTACAGTTTCGTCCAAACCTTCTACAAATTTTTCATTGTTGTTGATATTCTGTGGTTACCGTAGTTCTACTAAAAGGGCCTCTCCTGAATTATTACGTTTTGGTTTCACGAAAAAATCTGCTAAAAAACTAACAAATAACACCAAAATAAAGAAAGAAAAAATCGGTATTTTGAGTTTGGAAGATACCTTATCATATAAGAGTTCATATAGTGTGGTTAAAGAAAGTGCTTTTAGGTGCTGCAAAAAAGTAGCAGTTAAAAGACAACGTGAATGATGGGAAGTTATATTGGAATTTGTCCATGATTACTTTAACTTTTCGCCAAAAACTACCTGAAAAGTTAAGCGCACATTAAAATTTTAAATTAAAAAAATTCAGTTTGATAATTGTTATTTAAATTTTTTAACTTTCTTTAATCTTAAAAATATTTTTTTCTATTCTACTATTTATTATCTACTAAATATACTTTAAATTATTTAATTTTTGATACAATAGTTATTTATTTATTTTTTAATGGTCAAATATGATTAAAATTTTAAATTTAAATTTAAATTTTGAGTCAGTAATATTTCTATCTTTAATTTTTATTATAATAACAATAAATAACCAAAAAACTACTTTAATAAATATATGAACTTCACAATCTCTCATTTCATGCCGTTGATAGTTGATGATTTAAACAATGCACTATCCTTTAATTATTTACCTATTATACATGAAACATTATAATAAGAATTATACATTTAAGTAAGTTTTATAAATATTTTTACCTGAAAATTTTAATGTTTAATAAATTTTAATTACTAAATTAGTTATTAAAATTTTATTACATTAGACAAATTAATTATTACATAAAATTGTTATAAGAAATTTTACAAATTAATTTCTTTGTTACTTAATAAAATTGCAAACTTTTATATAAGTGACTCATAAATTAATTAGTATTAATTTTTTTTATAACTAAAAATAATTATAAAATAATTAATTAATGGAATATACTAATTAAATAATAGTATAAATAAAAAATTTAATTCATAATTTTACCAAATAATTTTTAAAAAGATAGTTATGCATGTAATAAGAGTACAGTACTCACAAAAATATATAGTGAGTACTAAACCATATAAATAAAGACTAAATTTTTTTAACTTATCCTCATTTTTTTAAATTAAAAATATAAAATAATTTATTTTTAATAAAAGCTGAAAAAAATTTTATACTTAAAAATTATTAAACTTTTTATTATCTATTCAAATTATATTATTTTAGCTAAATAAATTTTATCTTTATAATTAACTTAAATATTATAATATTATCTTTATTTTTATAATTTTTTATTTTATCTAAATTTATTTTTTAATATTTTAAAATTAATTTCATAAATATATACTAATGTCAGACTATTTAAAAAAATGATACTATACATTAATAAATTTATTTAAAAAATTAATTTATTCAAGATCAGATAGCCATGACACATTAATGTAAACAGAAAATACAACTACTAAAAATATTATACGGCAAAAAATTAAATTTTAGTCACTCTAACAATGTTTTGTAGTAAATAGAAGATACAGCTCATTTATTTTTCTCACATTCGTAGTTAAAATTTAGTGGTTAAACCTCGTTTTTGTGGTAGTGAATTACATCGAGTTCCCTCTATGTTAAGTATTGCACAAAAACATAATAATATTAACATAAATTAAAAATAATTAATCTTCCAATATAAAAAAATCAGCCAGAGGAAACTCCCATTATGGTTACATAGTAGAGGAAGGGGAAAATACTCCAGTATTTAGTAATTGCCTATATAATGGAGGGATAACACTCACCATCTTCGAACAATAACTTGTAATAATATAAAAAAGACCAAGTTATCTACACTCTATCTTTATAAATACATCTACATTTCAGATAAAAGATTATCTATTTTCTTAAAAAATTCTACTAAAACAAAGTATCGAAGTCTCTTATAAATATTTTTGTTGTAAAAAAAGTGGACAACAAAATCAATATATATGAAAATTGATAGATAACAGTAGTTTATTTGTTGCTGTTTCGAAAATAGCTGCCAAATCATAAAAGAACTGTTGCAACCTGTCTTGTATATTGTAGCGGAAAAAAACCATTGGTTCAATTTTAGCTTTTATCCCACTAAAGAATAGATCTTCCAAACTTGATGACACTTGAGCAGCAATAAAGGAACTTACGCAGTTACAAAATTTGTGTGATTTTTTTTTTTAATTTCCTCATTTTGAAATAATGTATATGGTTGGAATTTTAGTTTGGTTCAAAAAACATTTTATTCAAAATTTGATCGCTCATTATTACTTATTATTAATGATAAATGGAAAATTAATAATTGAATTAAGTTATTTTGGATACACTATTGACAATGTAAAGTACAATGTGGCAACTAAACAACATAAAACAATTTGTTGATAATTTAAGTAGTGTTGGTAGAAAAATTAACTATGATACCTATTATTGTTGTAACTTGTAAGGATATAGTGATTCATCGGAGACTTAACTATTATAGCTAGTATTATTATTCTATTTTGAACCCAAGCATTTTCTTCCCTTAGGTAGTAGCACTTAATTTAAAATTCTCATGAACAACACAATTGTTATGGTTTCTGTTCAGCAGCAAATTTAATGGTGTAGGATTAATCACTTTTCTTTTGTTGATTAAACAGTGGCCAAATTTTAATAAAACACCTCTTAAATTTTTTCATTGTATCATATTATTACAAATAAAGAGGCACAGCTTAAATTATATGAGCCAAGCAGCTAAGACAGTTATAACTACCAACTGTCACAGTTTGAAATTTGTTAGCCCTTAATCAAACAATCTAAGCAGCGCAAATAAACGAGGCTTTTTAGTAAACATTTTTATTAATAATTAACGCTCTCCCTGCGTGCAATGCAAGTATGAATAAGCACATAGGTGGATGAACTTGATTTCTTCATGATTATTAGGTTCTTAAATATGTTTACAAATCAAGGTCATCATGTAGAATAGAATAAGTATATATAATAAGAATATCAATAGCAACATAATTAATTATAATCAATAAGAAAACACAAACTACAATAGGTTTTTATCACAACGGGAGAGAAGGCAAAGATATATATAATGATAAATAATCACCCATTATTTATAATTAGGACTAGCACGTGCTCACACATGACCAAATTATTATTACATAATAGTGCATGTATATATTTATTTGTTTAGTGATAAAAATTTAAGTTTAGTCAATTTCAAGTAAAGTTGATAACTGACGGTCATTAATTATTTAATAATATTCAGTTATAAAAATGTGAAGTTGCACCTGAATTTTCATTATATAGTCACATGGTGAACACCTTAGGGTTTTCATTTTAGTTTCTTTCAAAATAAAAGCCATGGTTAGGTAGTGGTGGTGGCCAAGTTGACCGTGGCCACCCTGGTTGCGGCACACGCGGACGTGGATACGGAAGTGATGGAAGCAGACGCGGTTGCGGCGGTCGGGGAAGAATGGGACGATGACGGCCAGTAATAGGAGGGTCTTTTGGGTAAATCACGTATAGACTTGGAGGAGAGTCACCGGTCGTAGCCGCAAGGCGCGGCGGCTGTTGGTGGTTGAGGTGGTACATATTTGATGCTGTTGGGAATGGAATGTAGTTCCAGTTGTACATATTTAATAGCTGCGGTTCAGTTGTGTCCGTAGGATCATGACGAGCTTCTAGCTTGAAGCTGGTGTTTAACAATGTTACAACAATTAAAAGAGTTGTCACCATGGATTGGCCATAGGCCATGGCTTGATCGATGATATAATTTCAAGAGTTTTAGTTAATAATGTGCAAATAAAGAAGCAATTTTATTTAAGGTTGTATATATGCATGATGAAAAGCCACCAGACATATATCTAATAAAAATATAATGAGACATTTGATGTCTTTGAAGTGGTATTTATGGTATTGGAGAAGCTGAAGAGTCGTCGCATTTTTTTGTTTGTTTTTTTTTTAAATTCTATTTTAGAAAATAGAAAAGTCTAGAGGTAGTAATTTTATTAAATTTTGATCAGTATATAACCAGTAAAATAAAAATAAGTAATTCTATATCATTGGATAAAATTCTACATCATTAAAAACATTATTGATAACTACGCTTTATAATTATAAATAACAAAAATTGTTGTCATAGCACTCCTCTTAGAAAATTAATAAGAGTAGTGTTTTTGAAAATAGTTTATTAAAATGTTAGTTGTCTAATTTTTTTAAAGGCAATATACACCTGGCTATGTGGTTAGCTAGGGATACATGCATCTTTTTAAGAATATTTTAGTTTATTAATCATAAAAATTGTGTATTTAACATTATCTTTTAAAAAAAAAAAGTTAGACACTTATTCTAAATAAAATTTTGACAAAAAGATAAAGGATTTTGTTTGGTAAATAATAGATTTTGACCTCTTTTGTTAATAATGTGAACAATAAATTTTAAAATTGACCCAATAAAATAAAAATATACTACACCTTAAATTATCTATCTAAATTTTAATATTAGAATAATCATCCACACACCTAATAAATTAAATATACGATATATTCATTATTCATATTATTTAATATTTTTATTGTCTATCTAAACTTTTCAAATATAAAACCCAAACTTCTATTCATGTCCACTTCATCCACAAACTTTCAGCATGTACAATTTTGATCTCCTGAAATGATCAGATAGGTAAAATTAAAGAATAAGATGTACTACAGATTATTCAACCCTTTGCGGTTCGGTTACTATATACCATATGAAGAAATAGAAAAATATTAGATATTTGAAAATGGAATAAATATTAAAATATTCTCCCATTAGAATAATTCTATTTTTAAATTTTAATATTATTTAAAAACTGACTAATGATACATATGCTACATAAATCCAAATATAAAAGGCCCAAATTTATAGAGCATAGCCAAGTTGGACTAGCACACCAAATTTTGCTCAATATGCTACACAAATTGTCCCTATCTGATGGGCTGAACTACCCAAAAAGGGCCCAAACTGGGTTTCATGACATGATATTTGACCAGACTCTGAGAGTAAGTAGAAAGTCACAAATTAAACCAAAAAAAAAAAAAGTAGAAAGTCACAAATTAATTTTATTATAAAATCTCTGATGACAATTTTGGGAAGCTTTTTACAGCTCGTTGTCCTATATGAAATTGTTACCCTTGATTTCTAATTACATCAAGTACCTTTCATGTCAACGTATTCCACAAAAACATAATAATATTAACATAAAAAACAATTAATCTTCCAATATAAAAAAACCAGCAGTAGGAAGCTCCCATTATGGTTACATAGTAGATAAGGGTGACTACCTGTTCGATCGAACTAATTAAATTGATTTTGAAATTAACGGATAATTGAGTCTAGTTTAAACCAAATTGATGACTTTTGTTAGTAATTGGTTCGAATATCGATTTTGAAGGTGCAGAACCGAACCAACCCGTGAATCCGATCATATATTAATTAAATAAAAAAATATATATGACTTTTTCATTAGACAATAATTATTCATTATTAATATTTTTGGATTTTAATGAGTTTAGTTTTTAATGTATTTGGTGGTTAACATGTTTGGATTATTTCTATTGATGTTACATGTTTATTGTACTTGTTGAATTTTTAAAATAAAAATTTGATTTTTTTTATGAATTTCAAAATTATTGGGTACCCAATTATCTAAACCGAACTAATTCATTCTTAATCGGTTTGGTTTGGTTCGGATACATATACAAAAAATACAAATTTAAACCAAATCAAATCAATTATATTTTAATCGATTCGATTCTAATTTTACCATAAATTCAAACTAAATCGATCTATATTCACCCCTAATAGTATAGAAAGGGGAAAATACTCCATTATTTAGTAATTGCCTATATAATGGAGGGATAACTACTCACCATCTTCGAACAATAACTTCTAATAAAGAAGACTAAGTTATATACCTCTATTTTTATAAATACATCTATACTTATGCCACTAGCGCACATTGTAAATAACTGG
Source organism: Arachis hypogaea (assembly GCF_003086295.3). Classification (NCBI taxonomy): domain Eukaryota; kingdom Viridiplantae; phylum Streptophyta; class Magnoliopsida; order Fabales; family Fabaceae; genus Arachis; species Arachis hypogaea. Next base: position 135,908,890 of record NC_092048.1, read on the forward strand.
ACCACCATTCACCAAGACATCGAATCTCGTCGCATCTCCAATGACTTCTTTTTTATATTAATATTTAAAAAATGAAAATATATTTTTGTTTAACTTTTTTAACGCACCAAATTATTTTCATCCTAAATAATACAAAGAATTTCATGTTGAAATAAAAATAATTTTGATTTCATTGCGTTTTGAAACGAGTTAAGCCCCACTTTGGTCCCTGAGATTGACGAGTTGCACTGATTTAGTCCTCGAGATCCCAGTTGTACTAAATTAGTTCCCCAGATTCGAAAAAGTGCACCACGTTAGTCCTTCTCCCAATTTCCGTCACCAGAGCACTAACGCCGTCAGTGACGTGGTCATTTGTTGCCACGCTGGACTCAACAACAGTTAGATGACATGGCACTCAAATTTGATTAGCTCTAATGTAGTCCTTGTCCCTTTTTATAACCAAGTTTCTGCCCTAACTTCTTCCTCTTCTTCTTCTACCTACTTTTCCTAGTTCTTCGTCTTCTTCCTCGCTGTGCAGCTTTTTGGGTTTAAGATCATGAGTGCAAGTAGGAGCCACACTTCCATACGGTCAAACAGAAGGATCTCCAGAGGAACCAATAGAGCATCGAGTGTTCCAGAGTGGTATGGGTGTGGATGCCGCCCTGTTCTCCGGTGGTCCACAACAGAGGCTAACCCTAACAAGCCATTCTTTGGGTGTCCTAATTACAATGTCAGTGGAAAAATGTGGTGTGGTTTGTTTGTCTGGGCTGACATTGGAAAAGAAGACATCGGTGGAAGGGTGACTGCTACCAAAAATGTTGATGAACTGAAGGTGAATTTGGCTTGGAGAATTGGAAAGTTAGAAGCTGAAGTTAGGACTCATAAGTTGTACATGTTATTGTTGGCTCTGTTTACAATGTTTGTTGTTGTTTTCATGTTGGTATTTAAGGTTTGAGGTTGATTATGTTTTAATGTGATTAGGGTTATTGTAAAGTAGACGAAAGAAAAATTGTCACTGTGAATTGTTTGAAGTTGGTAGTCTTGCTATAAATATAAACCAAGAACTCTGTTTTTGTCATCCAACAAAATGATAAAAAAAAATATTGTAAAGAAGAACCTGTTAGTAGCATAACTAAAGGTAGAACAATTTGTCATTATAATAATAAGATGCTAACATAACAATGAGTTTCCAGCATGAGTATTAACAAGCAAAATAGCTGCCATATCAGTGACACATCCCCAACCTAATTAAAAGCTAGTTCTTGATCCAAAATACACCAATAACAAAGACAGATAGTGTCATCAACCTTACAATATTTTCAAATATAACAATTGGTCTACTGTCATATACTGAAGTCAAAAAACAAGAGTATGATTCACAAAAAGATTCCTAATTCAACTACATCTTCATTTCTTCTTTCTTGGGGGCTTGAAGCCGGGTGTTGGGACAAACTTCAAGAAGTTGGCCAGTCTGAAAGATGTGGCTGAGCTTGTTCCTTGCAGTGGATCCATGGTGACCAATCCTGATGGTGGTGAGGACTTCCTCCTGGTCTGCAACTTGGATGGCCTTTGAGGTGGTGCCTATTCCAATAAAATAACATCCAACATGAGGCTGATTGTACACAATAATTTGAAATGTAGTCTGATAGAGTAAATGATTTACCTCTTGAGACTCTTGTGCATCTGAGAAGTTGGGTTGAGAAATGTCGATCTCAACTTCTTGCATATCAACGGACTGGGGTGCAGAATCTGGAGGAGGTTGACTTGGCAGTGTGACAGTATTTGGATCAACAGTTGATCCTGATGCTGCATTTTCTTGGGGATTGGATTTAGCCTTAGCAGCAGCAGCAGCAGCTGCAGCAGCAACATCAGCTGCTCTCTTCTTTGGGCAACCCCTCTTTGTGTGCCCCTTCTGTAGGCAATATCTACAAGTAAAGGGTTTCAGTTGTCTCTTTAAGACTCTAGTAGACTTCGTTTTTTTGCTTCCTCCACTGCCCTCGTCTGCATCCTTTCTTCTCTTCTTTGTGAGTGGTCTAGTCTTTTTCTCGGCCTTTGATACTTGTGGTCTGTTGGACTCAGATTTCTCCCAAAGATGTTGTCCAGGTAAGGGATTTATGTAATGGGCATACGTGTCTCTGTAGGCGTCCATGGTGAGCCATTTATGACAGAAATCTTCAGGTTTCCTATTCACCCTTGCAAGAGCCGCACAAGCATGCGCACAAGGCATTCCTGAGGAAAACAACAAACAAAGATATCATTAAAGTATTCAAATATTCTGAAGAAAACAGATGTGAATCCAAAGCTAATTACCTGTTAACATCCAGAACTGACATGTGTATAGCCGCTTGCCCAAGTCCACCACCATGTTTGTTAGATACCCATGCACTTCAAACTTCTCGTACTCATCATCTCCAGTCCAGATTGGCAACCAAATTTTAGAATCTTTTCTAATCTTGTCCAGTCTACTTTGAACCACTGGTGGAAGTTTTCCTACATGATTGGCCAGCTTAACCTTGTTTTTAGCTATCGTTCTCATCATGAACATCCTGACCTCCTCAAGTAGAGTGATTATTGGCTTGGCCCTTGCTTCTTTAATTCTTGCATTGAAGACCTCGCATGCATTATTGCATATGTTATCAAGCTTTGGGCTATGACTGAATGCGCATTCCCAGAGTAAGCCTCTTAACTCTAGATCTTTCCACTGCTTGTTAAAGTTTCTCCATAGGTGCCACACGCAGAACCTATGATGGACATGTGGCATGACCTCTTGGACAGCAGTGATAAGGCCCTGCATGCGAAGACAACACCTTATTTCACTTTTATCGTGATACATTATAGTCCCTCAAATTCATTTAATGAACCCATAATAGTCCCTAAGAATTCTTTAATGAATACATAATAGTCCCCCACATTTGCGTCGTGCCCTGTTTTGGTCCCTATATTACACTACTCACACCTAATACTGACAATCCCATACCAGAATTTCTTAGCAGAAGGCAAGTCCTATTCACATCGATTAACAATTTCATTAACTTGTTACCATTCAAAATCCATTTAGATTATTTGCAAACAACAAATTAACAAGAAATCAACAAGTTTATTTACAGTATTCTCAATCCAGAATCTATTGAGATTATTACTGACACCTTCTCAGACAAGTTCATGTATACTATTTATAATCCAGAATTTAACAAGTTCATGTACACTATTTATAATCCAAAATCCATTCAGATTATTACCAATAAGTAATCATACAAGAAATCAACAAGTTCATAGACACTATTTATCATCCAGAATCCATTCAGATTATTACCAACAAGTAATCATACAAGAAAATGACAAGTTCATGTACACTATTTATCATCCAGAATCCATTCAGATTATTACCAACAGAAAATCATACAAGAGAAAATGACAAGTTCATGTACACTACTTAACATGGAAGGAAATAAAGATTATTACCTTTTGCATGTCACTCATAAAGCACCATTTGTTTTCTTTATAGTCTCCGAGGTCCTCGTGGAGCAGCTCCAGAAACCACTTCCAATTCTCCGTATTCTCGACATCTACAATTGCCCAGGCTATAACATATATGTGATGATTTGCGTCCTGACCTACTGCGGATAAAATCTGGCCACCAATCTGTGTTTTGAGGAATGCCCCGTCTAATCCAATCAGTCGCCTACAACCCGTCTTAAATCCATTCTTGCACCCACTAAGACAAACATACATCTTCTGAAATACCACCGTACCATCTGGTTGTGGAATGGTGCCAATTCTTATTGTTGATCTCGGATTACACTTTAGAAGTGTTTCACCATAGTCCCTCACCATTGCATATTGGGCCTTCTCATCTCCATACACAATAGCTCTAGCATCTGCCAATGCTCTAGAAATTGAATTTCTATTCAACACCAGGTCACACTTAGACATGAAATACACAGTTGCCTCACATTGTCTAAAGTTTGGATACTTCCTAACTTTTTTCACTAACTTGTTAGTCAACCAATTCTTATTCGCAGCTCTGTTAGTGGCTTCTCTAGGACATGTGTGATCGTCGTTGAATGTTTTAATCTGCCAGCATGTTTCCTCATGGTCCCTTGAGGCATAAACTACCCATTTGCATTCCTCAACCTTGCACACAGCCCTACATCTGACAGCATCATTCTTAATAAATTGAATTCGTCTGCCTTCTTGAATTGTAAACTCCCTCACTGCCTCTCTGAATTCATACTTTGTATTAAACTTCATTCCTACTTCAAGTTTCAAATCACCAAACCGAATAGGAATTGTAAACTCCCTCACTCCCTCACTGCCTCTCTGAATTCATACTTTGTATTATACTGCTGGATTTTGGATTTGAGATGGTATTTTCCTTGGACTTAGTCTTTGGGCAAGTTGGAGGAGTCTTCATGTTAGGCTTTGCAGTAGCAGTTTGGTTAGCATTATTGTTGGTTCTGGATTCCTTGATGTGGGGTGTTGGGTTATTAGCACCATGATTTGTTGGTTCTATGTTGTTGGGTGGTGAAGTGTTATCAGCCAGGGCAACGGGCTTATTGCCTTTGTTGGGATTAGAATTGGATGTGGTTCTGGATTCATTGTTGTCAGACAGAGGGCAAGTAGCTTCTTCATAGATCTTGCTTGCTAGGGGTTCATTGCCAGACATTGTTACATCTTTCTCATTAGGCTTGGCAGGGCTATCTTTTTTGGGTTCATCATGCTCATCTTCAATATACAAAACAATCTCCTTCCCCTCTATTAATTCTGGTGATGACACTGCATGCTCAAAGTAAATATCAATCAGTCCATCATTTTCTTGAGCCATGAAACACATCTCTCTTAATTCATCATTAGAATTCAGAGCTCTTAAACCACTGTCTAGACTCCTCCTAGGCACATGCCACCAACATTCTTCTATCTTATCATATCCTAGTCCTTTATAATAATTCCTCACCCAGAATACATCCAAAGTATCTTGATTAATGTCACCAACACAAGCCTTCTTATCAGGGGAATAAATTGTTATCCCATTCTCATCTTTTTGAAACTTTCCCCCATGGTGGAACATAATATCTAATACAACATCCATCTGCATGGTTCAAAAGAATTTATTTTAATCAACAGTAACACACACTGATAACTTTTAGACACTTTTTATCAATAACAGTCATAAAAGTCATAGAAAATATCATAAAAAAAACATAATCACTCATGCGAAGGTGCTGATGCTTCCACCATTGAAACAGAGCACAAAAAGAAACCCCCAAACACAGTTTCACAAAACATCAAAACAAAACCCTAACACAAAATTAGCTTTAAAACTTGTGAACCGACAATATACAAAACACTTAATCATGATCAACAACCATCACAGCATTCCATTAAATTTGAAAAAAAAAATCTTATCCTCACTAACCTCAGTGACGACACAGAAGAATTCTGTAGTGGCAAACGAACTCTTCCGATAGTTGCACAGCGAACGTTGTGTTCCAATGTTCTCGACAAATCCTTTTGCAGCCACCAGTTGCTATTTTTGGTCACTCATGGAAGAGAAGCTTTTTTTCTCTGCGACACTCATGGAGAAGCAGAAGACGAAGAGTAGAAACAAAAAGGAGTGCCTAACGTTTTATTTCCCTTTACATATAAACGACGTCGTTCAAAGGGATGATTAGCGCCAAATTAGAAACTACGTCGTTTCATTGGGTCCAGCGTGGCAACAAATGGCCACGTCACTGAGGACGTTAGTGCTCCGGTGACGGAAATTGGGAGAAGGACTAACGTGGTGCACTTTTTCGAATCTGGGGGATTAATTTAGTGCAATTGGGATCTCGAGGACTAAATCAGTGCAACTCGTCAATCTTAGGGACCAAAGTGGGGCTTAACTCTTTCGAAACACACCCTTAAATGATTTAATTAAATTGTTCTATTAATTATATTATATGTCATGCACACAAACCTTATTAATATATACCTTATATGTACATTAAGATGGTTTTTTATTATTATTATTATTATTATTATTATTATTATTATTATTATTATTATTATAAAAACACAAGCAACAACAACAAATTCATGATAGAAAACAAAAATACAAACCAGAAAAAAAATTCTGACACTAATATAATATCCCCCACGCCATGGAACTTTCTCACATGGTCACATTTACCCCCATGCACTTGCTAGTGTGCAAGACTATGGATTATAGGGATGTGGCAAACTAGAGATATAGGCATATAGCAGATGATGCACACCTCAAGCTCTTCTTTATTTAGTTTATTTATAAGTTAATATTAATTAACCGAGGTTGTTTCTGTGTGGAGGATATGTTAATTACTGAACCCTAATTCAGATGAGAAGGGAATCCCCTTGGAATAGGACCATAGTATTCTTTTGAAATAGCGGGTCCATTTCTTCTTGGGTCTTCAAACAATTCTGAGTCTCCAACTGGAATAACAGGAATGAGTCGGAGTGGAATATGGTTCTGTCCATAGTACATGTTGGGTTTGTAATAGTACACCTTGGGTCTACGAAGTTCTCTAATTGAGATGGGCTTTTTTGGCCCAAAGTGAGGATGTGCTAGGATCAAGCTCATGCTTGACAATGTTACGACAATTAACAAAATTTTGATGAAGGATTGACCATATGCCATGGTTTGATATATATATATTGTATTCAAGAGTTTTGGTTAAGGTGCAAAGGAGGAGTCTATATGTTTTAAGATAAATTGTATGAGAAGTGAAGGGATGTGATATATATATAGTACTTGATCTTATTTAACAAAAATGAAAAACTAATACTCCAAATAGATGTTAAACGCATGTGAAGTGCCCATGTGGTTTTGGAGAACTTGAAGAGTCATCACACCCTTTCATCGTTTTGAGATTCTATATTTAAAAAAGAGAAAAATTATAAAATCATCAGAATTTATTATTTTTAATTATTAATATTTAAAATTATGAAATAAAATATATTATTAGATTATTAGTCTAAAATAACTACACTAATTAAAAGAATTAAGTGATGGTTAAGTGATGACAAAAAATAATAAATTCTGATAGTCCGATAATTTTTTTTTTAAATATTTCATCCCTTTTAGTATTCATAATTTTTTTTTAAATGAAGTTTCGGAATAATTGTTTATTCTTTTTATCTCAAAAGAACATCAGTGAATTTATATAATGACATTCTTAATTTAGTTGTGATAGATAAATAACATATAGTTCTATATATTTTCTTGTTTAATTAAAGGTAATTTCATATATATTATGTATTTTTTTAAAGTATGGTTAAAAGGAGTGTGAGGACTGAGGTTCTCAGGTGTCCGGCTAAAGGAATGAGCTCCCAATAAGTTGAACCTACTTTTTTAAATGAAAACTAATAACTTGATAAAAATTGTAAAACTGTCTTATAGTTGAAATTGAACTAAACTAAGTGACTCTTCTCTTAATTTCATTTGTAAGAACTCCTTTAGGTAGCGTTTGGTACAGAGACAGAGACTGAAAGATTGAGATTCAGAGACAAATACTAAGAGATAGAGATCGAAATAAATTTTAGTATTTTGTTTGGTGTAAAGTGAGAGACATAAATTGAAACAAAAATAAAATTTTAATTTAATTTGCACAAAGGATAAAATTGAAATTAATTAATTAAAATGAATGTATTTTAGGTATAAAATATTATTAAAATATCAGTTTTCGTCTCTAAAATCCCTACTTTTTGGAGGTATTGAAATACTGAAATTTTAGAGATAGAGACAAAAATTTTAGTACCAATCTCTGAGTCAACAAACATAATATTATGTCTCAATCTTCCAATCTCTATCCCAATATCTCAAAACAAATGCTACCTTAAAAACACTCCTCGCGCTGTTAATTAGAACTGCTAAACAAAATGAGTTTTGTTAAATCCTAAAATAAAATGAGAAGGCGACCAGAGAGTTATACATAGGCCTTTATTATCCATAGTTTCTCTTCTTTATCTTTTTCTTTTCACATAATTACCCTAAATCTATAAGTAACTTTGTTATTCCATTGTAAATTAATTGCCTAAACTATTTCATTGAATAATCTTAGAACATATATATTTTATGTGTGTTTCCTGAGCAAATACAATCACTTATGTTCATTTAATATCATAAAAAATTATACAAAACTATAAAATCAATATTATATGACCAACAAATATTATTACTTTAGATTAGTATTTTATCAGCAATAATTTATATATTATATTTATAAAAATTTAATTTCTATACAAAAATATAAAATTTGTATTTATATTTATTAAAATTTACATACATAAATTAATATAATTTAAATTTATATTTATTAGAATTTACACATATGTTACGACCTGACCCAAAACACATACGGGTCGACCCGACCTCTTGAGAATCCGACCCGAGCGGTCGGGTACTCCGCACTCGCCACGATGCCTGGACACGCGTCCTCACCAGCCCCCCAACACAGCTGTGAGGAAGCTTCGAGGAAAGTGAGCCCATCCCCTCAGGGCCCACCTCTGACACAGTATAAAAGGGGAAGGACCTGCCCTTCCCCCAAGGTACATCACATACTACACCTTATACTCACCTGTACACTCACTGACTAGGGCGTCGGAGTGTCTTTGCAGGTGGCACCCCCCTTTTCCTCCTTCACATATCGGTGCCTCGACAGCTCGGTTCACCAACGCTCGCACGGCCACAACGATCAAGGCACCTCCCCCTCATCTTTACCCGAACAGTCCAGCAACCGACAAGCTGGACATTGGCGCCGTCTGTGGGGACGCCTAAATGGACGTCGTGCCGGGCGCCGGAGACCAAGGCCGAGGGGCGGGTGCAGAGGGGGCAGCCTCCGTCGCCTCGCCAAGAGGACGGCGAAGGTCCCCCCGACAACGCACTGAACCACATACAAGGACGCAACCCTTCGGAGGAACTGGCGGCGACAGCGCCAGAATAATGCAGGAGCTACGCCACAGGGTCCAGAACCTGGAACGGCAGCTGGCCGACCAGGAGCATGACCGACGAACCACCGATCCTAGCTACTCCCCATCTCCTAAAAGCCGAGAGAGAGATTCCCACCGAAGTCGTCTACGACACGCCTCCGCATCCTGAACAGAAGCGGAGAGCACTCGAGAAGAGTCACCTATCCCGAGAAGACGAAATGAGACAATCATCTACTCCCGAGGCAAGGAAACACGTTACACGGGACGAGATCGCAAAGACGGGGAAGAGAGGTATGAGAGGTCACGGTGACCCGTGATAATGGGCGCCACCCCATTCCATCGATCCATCCTCGAAGTTCGGTTGCCGAAGCACTTCGACAAACCAACGGACATGAGGTACGATGGAACCCAAGACCCTCTGGAACACCTCACAGCCTTCGAAGCTAGGATGAATCTGGAGGGAGTAGGGGACGAGGTGAGATGCCGAGCCTTCCCGGTGACCCTGGCAGGACCCGCGATCAGATGGTTTAACGGCCTCCCGCAGGGGTCCATCTACAGGTTTTCGGACATCAGCCGTGCCTTCCTAGCCCAATTCACAACACGAATAGCAAAGGCAAAGCACCCGATCAACCTTCTGGGGATAACCTTGAGACCAGGAGAGCCGACCAGAAAATACCTGGACCGGTTCAACGACGAATGGTTGGAAATTGACGGCCTAACCAATTCGGTGGCCAGCCTTTGCCTGACGAATGACCTCCTCAACGAGGACTTTCGAAAGTACCTTACCACGAAACCAGTTTGGACGATGCACGAGATCCAAACGATAGTCAAGGAGTACATAAATGATGAGGAAGTCTGCCAAGTCGTGGCTGCCAATAAACGACACTCCGGCTACAACCAACCTAGGCAACAAGGTAATGGAGAAAGACAAAAAGAACAAGCCAGGGAGGGAGCGCCAGCAAGGCACCCAGACCATTCCCCCGGGTCGGAAAATTCACCAACTACACTCCGCTCACTCTTCCCATCATGGAAGTTTATCAGCAAATTGTCGAGAAAGGAATCCTATCGAAGCCCCGACCACTTAAGGACCGTACGGGGGGAAACAAAAACTTCTATTGTGACTATCACAAGGGCTATGGTCACCAAACACAGGACTGTTTTGACCTGAAAGATGCACTAGAACAAGCGATAAGGGATGGTAAACTAACAGAATTCTCCCATCTTATAAGGGAGCCGAGGAGGCGTCATCGCGACCAAGACGAAGAAGGCAAAACCCGGTCGGCAAAGCGGCGACAAGAGCCAGAAGACAGAGATCACGGCCTCACCGTGATAAACGTAGTGACAGCCAAAAACGCCGTGCCAAGGTCGTGATCGGCGCACAAGAAAGATGCCAAGGTCTTGGCGGTCTCCTCCTCACTGGTGCGAAGCTCTAAGAAGCCCCCTTCCATCTCTTTCGGCCCGGAAGACCAGTGGTTCGACGAGGCCCCTGAAAACCCACCCATGGTCATCACGGCCAGAGTGGGAACCGGTCTCGTCAAACGAATCCTTGTCGACACGGGGGCAGACTCAAACATTATGTTCCGCAACGTGTTTGACGCACTGGGGCTAAGGGACGCTGACCTGTCGACTCACCAGCACGGGGTCATTGGGTTGGGTGACCACTTCATCAAACCCGATGGAGTAATATCCCTGCCGGTCTCAGTGGGACAGGCCCAAGGCCGAAGATCGGCGATGGCCGAGTTCGTGGTCCTCCGAGATTCCACCGCCTACAACATCATCTTAGGAAGAAAGACGATTAACGATGTTGAAGCGATAATCAACACGAAGCTGCTAGTCATGAAGTTTGTTACCGATGACAGATCTATAGGGTCCATAAGAGGAGACCTCAAGACGGCAGTCGCTTGCGACAACGCCAGCCTCTCCCTAAGAAAGAAATCAAAAGAGGCGTCAGGGGTGTTCCTGGCCGACTTAGACGCCAGGATAGACGACAAGCCCAGGCCGGAACCGGAGGGGGACCTGGAGAAGTTCAGGGTCGGTGACATGGAGGAGAAGTTCACGTTTGTCAATAGAAACCTACCGCAGGAGTTGAAGGGACCCTTAGTAGAAATGATCAGGGCCAACGGGGACTTGTTCGCCTGGACGCCAGCCGACATGCCGGGCATAGACCCCAACGTCATGTCGCATCACCTAGCCGTCAAAACGGAAGCCCGCCCGGTGGCTCAGAGGAGGAGAAAGATGTCACGCGAAAGGGCGGAGGAGGTGGCCAAGCAGACGGCCAGCCTCCTCGAAGCAGGCTTCATACGGGAACTAGACTACTCGACCTGGCTCTCGAACATAGTCCTAGTAAAAAAGCACGGCATGAGGCTCAATCCCCTGAAGTGCGCCTTCGCCATGGAAGTCGGGAAGTTCCTAGGATTCATGATAACGCAAAGAGGCGTAGAGGCCAACCCGGAGAAATGTCAGGCAATACTCCAGATGAAAAGTCCCGGTTGCGTCAAGGACGTCCAAAGATTGGCAGGTCGACTAACCTCATTATCCCATTTCCTCGGAGCTTCAGCAGCAAAAGCCCTACCTTTCTTTAATCTCATGAGGAAAGGGATAGCGTTCGAATGGACGCCCGCGTGCAAGGAAGCTTTCAAGCACTTCAAGGAAATCCTAGCAACACCCCCTGTACTCGAAAAGCCAAAGGCCAGAGAGCCATTATACCTGTACCTCGCTATAACAAGAGAAGCCCTCGCTACCGTCTTGATACGAGAAGAAGGAAGGGCTCAGTAGCCAGTCTATTTTGTGAGCAGAGCCCTACAAGGGGCGGAAATAAGGTACAACAAACTGAAAAAGCTAGCTTTGGCACTCTTGACCACTTCGAGGAGGTTAAAACAATACTTCCAAGGCCACCGGATTGTCGTAAGGACGGACCAAGGAATCCGACAAGTACTCCAGAAACCCGATCTGGCAGGAAGGATGATGACTTGGTCCATCGAACTCTCCCAATACGACATACGGTATGAGCCTCGACAAGCGATCAAGGCGCAAGCGATGGCAGATTTTCTAGTAGAGATAACGGGAGAACCAACCGAAGAGACGGGCAGACGGTGGAGGCTCCACGTGGACGGGGCCTCCAATCAGACATCCGGGGGCGCCGGGATCATCCTAGAAAGCCCGACCGGGGTCATATACGAGCAGTCGATCAAGTTTGAATTCCCCGTTTCGAACAACCAAGCAGAATACGAAGCCCTCATAGGAGGCCTAGCCCTAGCAACGGAAGTCGGAGCGACAAGGCTGGAAATATGCAATGATTCACAAGTCGTCACCTCCCAAGTGAACGTGAGCTACCAAGCTAGGGACTCGCTACTACAAAAGTACTTGGAGAAAGTCAAGGATCTGAGTCGAAAGTTTAAGGAGGTCACGATCCACCACGTTCCGAGAAAAAGGAACACACGGGCGGACCTCCTATCGAAGTTGACTAGCACAAAACCGGGAGAAGGCAACCGATCTCTCATCCAAGGAATGATGAAGGAGCCGGTAGTCACTCTACACCTCTCAAAGCTAAGCCCCTCATGGTTGGACCCCATCACCGACTTCTTGGAAAACGACAAACTTCCCGACAACGAAAAAGATGCTAAGAAGCTGAGAAGGGATGCAACCAGGTATGCGATCATCCAGGGTCAGTTGTTCAGGAAAGGATTCAACCAGCCCCTACTGAAATGCCTGCACCCCGACCAAACGGACTACGTCCTCAGGGAAGTCCATGAAGGGTGCTGCGGCCATCACATATGAGGCAAAGCCCTGGCAAGAAAATTATTCCGGGCAGGGTACTATTGGCCGTCAATGATGGCAGACTCGAAAGAATTCGTTAGGAAGTGTGTCAAATGCCAAGAAAATGCCAATTTCCACAGAGCGCCGTCCTCCGAGCTAAGCTTGCTAACGTCTTCCCGACCATTCTTACAATGGGGAGTTGACCTCTTAGGGCCCTTCCCGGTTGGCCCCGGACAAGTCAAGTACCTTATAATCGCCATTGACTACTACACCAAATGGATAGAGGCCGAGCCGCTGGCCAGCATATCCTCGTCTAATTGCAGAAAATTCATGTGGAAGCAAGTGATAACACGGTTCGGTATCCCGAAAGCCGTCATCTCGGACAATGGAACACAGTTCACCGACAAGAAATTCACGGAGTTCCTCACCGGTCTGGGCATAAAACAGAGGTTCTCCTCGGTGGAACACCCCCAAACAAACGGACAGGTCGAGTCCGCAAACAAGATCATCCTACTAGGACTTAAGAAGCGGCTGGACAATAAGAAGGGTGCTTGGGCCGACGAGCTCGCCTCGGTCCTCTGGTCCTACCGTACAACCGAGCAATCTTCCACTAAGGAGACCCCCTTTCGGTTAACGTACGGGCTAGATGCGGTAATACCTGTGGAAATCGGAGAACCGAGCCCACGACTACTTTTGAAGGGAGTAGAGGAAGCTGTAGAGAAGGACCTGATAGATGAAGCCAGGGAGATGGCCCACTTGGCTGAAACAGCGCTAAAGCAAAGAATGGCCCTGCGCTACAACGCCAAAGCACTCAAAAGAAAGTTTGAAGCAAACGACCTCATCTTAAGGCGCAACGACATCGGCTTGCCGACCCCGGGAGAGGGCAAACTGGCAGCAAACTGGGAAGGGCCCTACAGAGTCAAAGAGGTGATCGATAAGGGCGCATACAAGCTGGAAAAGCTCAATGGCAAAGAGATCCCGAGGACATGGAACGCAGATAACTTAAGAAGGTTTTACTCCTAAGTCATTTACTTTGTAACAACACCTCAATACCTTGGCTACAATGATAAGATTTGCTTGATTACCAATTGTTATGCTTGCCCATATTTTTCCTATCTTGTGTTTACTTTCTTCTCTTTTTTGAGCAACCACCGTGCAAATGAGGATACACGGTCCCGAGACTGATCACCCCGGGAGCCCCTAGGCCAAGGACATGGCAAACGGCCATAACAAAAAGAAAACGCAACCTCAAAGAAATGCCGAGCTAACGGTAAAAACAAGTAAACCAGTAAACAGTGAAACGAGATCTACATGGTAATCAAACGTACGCAAGTACAAACCAGCAAACCCACTAAACGGGCAAACACAGTTCTACAAAAAGTTCAAAAGTTACAAAAATCACTTCTTCGGCATGTCGACAACCTTCCCATCCTTGATGGTTTTGAAGACGCCAATTGCCGATATATCGAAATCAGGAGCAATAGTCTTCACTTGAGCTTTGAGGGTCTCTTCGGTCATGAAAATCGCATTCTTGCCCTGCTCCTTAACCTCCTTGTGTTTTTTATTGAACACATCGGCCTCGTCCCGAGCGACCTTAGCGGCCGCAACCGCGTCATCCCGGTCTTTCTCCAACGCGGCCACCCGATTTTGTGCGGCACTCAACTGGCTCTTCAGGGTTATCTCTTGCTCCGTCAGACGGGACACAGACGCATCGGCAGTTTTCAACTTCTCCTCGGCCGACGCAGTCTTCTTCTCAGCGGCCTCGAGCTTGTTCCCAGCCTCGACCAGCTGCCCTTGAAGCGTTTCAACTTGAGTTTTGAACTTGTTGTTGGCGGCGACCGCAGACTCAAGCTTCCGACGAAGCGAGGCTATACTCGAAAGCTCGAACTCAGCCTTTGGGGCTATGGGCGCGCCGCGAAGGAGGGTGCGGTACATCCATCGCGCCTGCCCGTAGAGGTCGGTACCATGGAAATGTTCCTCCGTGCCAGGGAGCAACTGAGCATCTATGAACGCCCCAGCATCAAAGTTCCTTTCCATGACAGTAAGGACCCCCTCGGGACTAGACTGCGACCTCTGTCTCTTGGGGGTGGGGATGACAGACAACTCTTCATCTTCCTCCCGATGAACCGAAGACGAGTGCCCGGGAACAGCCACTTCCTGAAAGATGGGGGACGCGGAAGTCGGAGTGGCAACCTTAGTGGTCGTGGTGACGTCGGGAGGCGTGGGTGCCGCCTGGGCCACCTCGCCCTCAGGAACCGCCACCAACTGTCCCCCAGCCTCTTCGCCATCATCCTCCTGGAGGAAGGTATGGAACAAATTCTCCATGCCGGTCACTTCGGCAGATAGTCCCACTGCAAACAAGAAATGAACAAATTAGCAATCAGTACAGCAAGGCAAAGGTAAACAATCATACAAACGACGACACGACAAAGACAACTCACGAATATAATCTCGGGCGACCTCTCGGCTACCCATAAGGAGATGGGGATTCACATTATTTCTCCCAAGAACGGCCCACAGTATGTCGGCTACCTTCCGATCCACAGCCGACATCCCTTTGTAAGTAACCTTGATGAAAGGGTTGGACCCCGCCCTGAAGCTCCAGTACGTTGGGATGAGGTGCTCCCTTTCCAACGACAACCAAAAAGGGTGACGACCCTTAACCGGCCGAACTTTAAAATACTTGTCCTTGAACCCATGATAAGAGTCCTCAAACAAGCTGAAAATCCTCCGACCTTGGGCAGACCGGAAGGACATGAACCCTTTTTTATGTTTCCCTTCCTTCGAAGGGTTCGTAAGATTAAAAAAGTAAAGGAAGACGTCGACAGAGATCGGCAGCTCCAAATATTCGCACACCATCTCGAAGCAGCGGATTGAAGCCCAACTGTTCAGATGCAGCTGTGATAGCGCCACCGGATTGAAGGCCCATCTGGAAGGGAGAGAAAGGGATGTGAACCCCTACTTGGGTGAACATGGCCTTGTAAAACCAGATCCAGTCGGTAACCCGGGGGCGTTGAAGTTTATCTCATACAACCGCTCGTGAGGAGCAGGAACATACACGTCATAATTAGCCTCCTCGTCAGTACCCCCACACAGGTACTCGGCCTGACGGAATTCCGTGAGTTCCTCCTCACCCATCTGGTTGGGGGAGTCCCTGAGGTCGGAAACAACCCAGGCATACGGGTCGTAACCCGAAGCGGAAGTGGAAGCCCGGCCGACAACACGAGGCATACCTACAGTGGGGGCACCGCTCGGTTAGTCCATGAGGTCAAAAGCCAGAAAAAACCCACATATCACCTATCCTACAACCCAAACTAAGCGTAGCTAAAGGGGAGACCAATTAAGACCAAGTCCAGAATGGTAACCCCCTTGGCACACCATACTCGACAAAAAGAAAATACATCTACCCACAGAAATAAAAAGCAACAGACACCTATAACAAGCATGCAAAAAACCATTGAGGCAGAAGGAAGATGGTAATTACCTGGATTATTGAGAAAGTTCGGCAAGGAGCGAAACACGCGAGAATGCTGAAAAGAGCTTCTGGATGATGGGGAACACAAGAAAAAGGAGGAGCGAAGATGGGTAGGAGAAACAAGAATGGAAGAAGAATATGCGAAACTGTTTAAAACTGCCTTAGGGAGAGCGCGAAAGGCCTGGGGGCAAAATGGTCTTTGCATATGGGGTTTTTTTCAATCCATTATGAGCATTCAATGCCCTGCGTGAGAAACGAGGCGACGAACGAGTGCCCCGAATAACAAACGGGCACGCACGCGAGTGGCGCGTCCCCCACACGAACGGCCGACCTAGCGACTACGAATAAAGGGAACCCGCCACCAACAGCCCATGTGACTGATTGCCGGCGCGTTGGGGGCACTGTTACGGCCTGGCCTAAAACACATACGGGTCAACCCGACCCCTTGAGAATCCGACCCGAGCGGTCGGGTACTCCGCACTCGCCACGATGCCTGGACACGCGTCCTCACCAGCCCCCCCAACACAGCTGTGAGGAAGCTTCAAGGAAAGTGGGCCCATCCCCTCAGGGCCCACCTCTGACACAGTATAAATGGTGAAGGACCTGTCCTTCCCCCAAGGTACGTCACATACTACACCTTATACTCACCTGTACACTCACTGACTAGGGCGTCGGAGTGTCTTTGCAGGTGGCACCCTCTTTTCCTCCTTCACACATCGGTACCTCGACAGCTCGGTTCACCAACGCTCGCACGGCCACAACGATCAAGGCGCCTCCCCCTCATCTTTACCCGAACAGTCCAGCAACCGACAAGCTGGACAACATATAAATTAATAAAATTTATTTATTAAAAATAATTTAATATTTATACTAACAAAATATTCTCTAAAATTGCTAAAAATTGGAAGCCACCAAAAATTTATGCTGTTATAATTACTTTTACAACCCGCACATGAATTCTGCTTTAGAAACGCATACCTAACTATTTTTCTATAAGAAAAATCTATAAACCATTCCTTTAAATTATTATATCAAAATAATGCGACAAAACCATAGTTAAATACAAATGACATAGAAGTTTCTAACACTCACCATACTACCAATAATCTTTTATGATTCACATTACATGACTAATAAAATTATTTATTTTTTAATAATATTTAATTAAGAGTATATACCATCTTGACCCCTGATTATTTTTTTAAAGAATTACCAAGTCTTTAATAAAAAAATATTTTTGATTTTCGATATTTAATTTTGTGAAACTAATTAGTTCTTCTATTAATTATTTCTCTTTAAAATATGTTTATGTAAAATATTAATTATTAATATATCTTTTATTTAATTTTTATAAATAAAAATAATTTAAAAATTATTAATATTTTTAGTTTTACATAATAAATTTAGTCAATATATTTAAAAAAGATAATAAAAAATAAAAAATAACTAAACAATTTGAGTTAACACTCAATTTGGTCCTGAAATTTAAAGTCAGATTCAATTTGATTCTTCAAATTTTAATGGACTCAAGTTAAACCCTAAAATTTATAATCGTAACTCACATTAATCCTTGAACTAATTTCCGTTAGCGACGTGTTGATTTGGTACATTAACTTATTGTGATTTGAATTTCTCACCTAAGTTTCACGTGATCAACATTTATTAGAGCTTCAAAACCTTGATTGTTGTCCCAAAGCCGCAAAATTTTCAATTTGAACTTGTTATTATCCTCTTCAAGAGGTGTTGTGGAGCCAATCAAACTTCTAGGAGGTCTAATAGGTCTTAGTCACATAGAATTTAGGTGAAAAGTCCAAATTTTAGCAAGTTAACGTACAAAATTAATACATTATTTATGGAAATTAACTCAGAGACTAATGTGAGTTACTATTATAAATTTTAGGGGTCAAATTGAGTCAATTGTAATTTTAAAGATCAATTTGAGTTTCACTTCAAATTTGAAGGGTCAAACTGAGTATTAACTCAAACAATTCTTATAATTATTCTTAAAAGACAATGATATTTCTTATAAAAAAGAATTTGTCAATCCTAATTAGCTTTTAATGAATAAATTAATAGTTTAACATGCCATATAAGTTAATTACGTTAATACCAAAAAAAATATTGATAGAAAAGCTAACAAGTCTCGTAAAAATAAAAATCAATGACGGAAAATGAATTTTTTTTTATTAAAAATCTCGTGGTTTTTCGAAGTAATTACCAAGAATCATTTAAATTTTTTTCTTTAATTAATATTTTAAATTTTAAATAATAAATTTTAAATTTTAATTTTAATAACATAAAAAAATATTAATCCTCTAATATTATTTTTTAAATTTTATTCAATATTATAATTCATATTCATAATAATTCTTCACGCAGTTGTCTCACATAAATTGTGCTAGCAATAACGAGATAAGCCTCAAAGTGGTTCATGAAGTTATCCTCGAGTCTCATAGTGATCCCTTCATCCCTGAAGTAGCACTCTAGAACTCAGACTCGTCCTTCCGATCAATTTCGTCCAGCTGGCGCAACCGAAAAGCTGACCTGGACTCGTTGGTGACACGCTGTCAGCACAACGGCTAGCTGACGTGGCGACGTAAACTGTTTTGACTCAATTTGGTCCCTAAATTGAGGTTAAAAATCCTAACCCCCAATTGACTCTCTTCTCCTCTCTTTTTCATTGCACCAGAGGTGACTTTGATATCCTCTACAGTGTCTTCTCCATCTTCAAAAATCACACGTTATGGCTAGCGTGAGCAACGCAACTGGGAGATCGAACAACCCACGATCATTTGGAAGCATCATGAGGAGAATGAATAGAAACAAAGATGCGCGTCTGCCAGAATGGTGCGGTTGCGGGTCGAGACCAGTGTTGCGATGGTCAACGACGGATTCTAATCCAGGGAGACAGTTTGTGAGTTGCCCAAACTACAACGTAAGTGTTTGATGCTATTGTTTGCTGTAATTCTGGATGTAAACTTGGTTGATTCACTTTTCTGGGTGTAGACTGTAGGTAAGAGGTGGTGTGGGTTATTTCTGTGGGTGGATAAAATTCTGGAAGAAGATGCGATAACATGTGATGGTAGAACAAGCTCTTCAAATGACAACAAAGAATGGAGGATGAAGATTAGATTCTGAAGTTAGAGTTCTCAAAATGGGGGGGGGGGATTTTGCTGTTTACATGTATGCTGCTGCTACTGATTACAGTTGTTGTGCTTGTCTTAAGGTTGGATAGGCAACAGAGTCAATTGTATTTAGCAAAAAAATATGTGACATAGGATATGCATATGTTGTTATGTTCATATACTTGTACCTTCATTTTGGTTGAAAGAAAGGAAGATTAAACTGTTTGACATGACTGTGTAAGAATAATTTGGAATTTGAATAAACAAGAGGTTATATGTAAATAATTGTTCTTGCACTACTAATGAATTTATCTAATGGAATTAATCTTAATTGCATATCAGAGACCAAAAAAAAAAATCTGCCACAACTCAATTCAAGGGAGTCATAATCCATATTCATATATTCATAATGCAGAAAACATATTTAAAATAGGCATTACAGAGTCAGGGTAATATTCAACAAGTATATCAAAGTTCTCAACATATTGAGAACACAAATTTTGAACACTAAAATTTCAACACTGAGTTCAAAATTCAGAAAGCATGCTGCTTCATCAAAATAGATAAATAAAATAATCTTCTCCTAAACGTAATAATCCTGGTCTTCATTTTTTATTTCTGCGTAGTCTGAATCCAAAGTTGGGAACAAACTTCATGAAATTAGCAAGCCTTGTAACGGTCCCCTGTGATGCACCTTGCATAGGATGAGGCAGATGATTCGTTGCGGGTTAACTGATTGCTAGTTGGGTGGTTGCTGCTTGATTGTTGCTTCCTGGAGGCCTTTTCTTGTTTGGGGGACTTCCTTTTGGGAGGGAGTTTTGGTGGCCTCACAGGAAAATGCAAAATCTATTAGTGAAGACATGTAAAATAGTTAGTAAAAGTGCATAAGAACATGCACATAATAAAATAAATGTCATCTAATTTTTTGAACCTATTGAGAATCATCGATTTGTGACAAGGGAGGTTGACTGAGTTCAAGCTGAATTTCGGTGGGGGTTGTGGGACAAGGGTGGCTTCACCACCATTAGTAGCAAGGGGTTGGGCAACATCAGCCTCTGCAGGAACAACAACATCCTCATTAGCAGCTCTAGAGTTACATAAGTGACATCAGAATGGTCCCTTCAGTTTTATAAGTGACATCAAAATGGTCCCTATTCTTTACATACAAATCAGTTCATTATATATACAGCAGTTCATCAAACATTAGTCAATCTACTAAGTAAAGCAGTAGTTCATTATATACACAGCAATTCATTATATAAGCAGTGATCCAACCACCCTGTAATGAATATCTTCTCACTTATTCTATTATCAAAGCAGCCAATACTAATTATACAACAACAAATAAATTTCTAAAACGTACCTTCTGCTTATCTGATATGAAACAGAGCTTGTTTTGCTTATAATCTCCCAAGTCTTCATGAAGTAATTCCAAGAACCACCTCTAGTTTTTAATATTTTCAACAGGGACAATTGCATATACAATCACATACATATGATTCTCTGCATATCTAATATGAAACAAAGCTTATTTTGCTTATAATCACATTCTTCGTTGTCATTTGAAGAGATTGTTCTACCATCACATGTTATTGCATCTTCTTCCAGAATTTTATCCACCCAGAAAAATAACCCACACCACCTCTACATGCAGTCTGCACCCTGGAAAGTAATTCAACCAAGTTTACATCCAGAATTACAGCAAACAGCAGCATCAAACACTTACATTGTAGTTTGGGCAACCCACGAACGGTCTCCCTGGATTAGAATCCGTCGCTGACCATCACAACACTGGTCTCAACCCGCACTCACACCATTCTGGCAGACGTGCATCTCTGTTTCTATTCATTCTCCTCATGGTGCTTTTAAATGATCGTAGATTGTTCGAGCTCCTAACTGCGTTGTTCGCGCTAGCCATAACGTGTGATTTTCGAAGATGGAGAAGACACTGTAGGAGAAGCAATAGAGTAGAGTCACCTCTGGTGCGATGGAGAAGAGAGAAGAAGAGAGTGTGCGATGGAGAAGAGAGTCAATTGGGGGTTAGGGTTTTTAACTTTAATTTCGGGACCAAATTGAGTCAAAATAGTTTACGTCGCCACGTCAGCTAGCCGTTGTGCTGACAACGTGTCACCAACGAGTCCAGGTCAGCTTTCCGGTTGCACCAGCTAGACGAAATTAATCGGAAGGACAAGTCTGATTTCGGAGTATAACTTCAGGGATTAATATGAGTAATTTTTAATTTCAGAGATCACTTGTCATTAAATGTTACTTTCTTTTAAATATATAACATATATGAAATTAAATTAATTTTTTAAAAATTATTTTATTAATTATAATTTAAATAGTACAACTCTGACCTACTAATTAAATTAATGACTCAATCATTCAATATCTTAATCAGATTAATTATTGGTTCAAATTAGATAATTATATATTTTGAAATAAGAACAATTATATTTTATATTCTAAAATCATATAATAATCGTAATTTATTTGGTATATAATCCAAAACGGAGTATAATTTTGTCCATACTCTATGATAATATTTGTTTTAGAGACTGAAGTTAAAATCTGAGGACTGAAACTTACTATTGTATTTGATACTGCGATACAAAATTTTAATATTTTTAATATTTTTAAAAAGTAAGACAAAAAATTTTAATAATATTTTTTATAAAAAATTAAAAATATTTTTATTTAATTTTTTAAATTTTAAATTTATCATTTAATCTTTATATTTATTTTAAATCAAATATAATATTTAAACATAATTCAATCTAATAATATATTTTATATCAAATACAATATATTTCAATTTTTGTCATTCTATCTTTTTTTTTTTTGTCATTCTATCTTTATTTTTTTCTCTCTTCCAAATACATCTTATATGTTGGTGTGGATTCTGGAGGTGATACAGTTGGACCGAGTATATGGGCCCAATAGAACGCAGTTTAAACGGGTCGGATATGTTTTAAAAGTGAAATGCAAGTCCAAATAAATGTGTGACAGTAAAATGGACGTAGTTTAAATGGGCTATAAATGGGTTTTCGAATTTGATGACTTTTAATTGCCTCTGACCAAAAAACAAAAAAAGCTTATGCTTGCCATTGACAATGCTATGACAATGAGAAAACTTTTGATGTAGCTGGCCATGGCTTGAAGTTCATAGTGAACACTAAAATACAAATGAGGGTGTGTGTATTAAAGAAATTATAAATAATTCTTAGAAATTTTAAGATGAGAATATTATATTTTTATATTTAGTTCAAAATTTAAAAAATTATTTTTAAGTAAATTTGATTTCAAAGAATTAAAATATTATTATTTTAATTTTCATCTTTTCATTGAATATTTTTAATTTTTATAAAAATAAAATTTTTGTAATAAAATAATATTTAAACCACATACCCTAAGAGTTTTTTATGCTTAAAGAAACATATATATATATATATTTTCTTGATTACATGGTACAATGGATGACGTTAAGCGCATTTGAAGGCGCATTTTTATATTTTGAAAAACTTGAAGAGTCATCATAACTTTTAAGTATTTTTGGATTTTGTATTTGAAAATTAAAAAATATTTTATGAATATTAAAAACCAACTACTGAAGTCACCAAAAAAAAAAAGCAACTACTAAATAAATCACCATATATTTATCAAAATAATTAAATCTCACCAAATAAAATAATTAAACTTTTCAGTAATATAATCAAATTATTTGATAAACACTAAATATATATTTTTATAGGATAAACTGATCTTTTCTCTCAAATTGTTTAAAAGAGTAAATATTTATTTTTAATTACGAAAAATTCAAGTGCTGATAAATTTACTTATGAAAAATCAAAATTAATACTATATTCACGAGATGAAATATAGATTTCAATTGATAAAATTAACTAAAATAATCTAAAAAGAATTTAAAACTTTTAAATTATCATTTTTTTACGAAATTCAATTTTACAACCTCTCTTTCTTTTCTTCTTTCACTAATGCACTCGCCTTCAACTTTAGTATTTGACAATTCTAATTTTATCGTCCTCTATCAACTCGCCCGTCACCTTTTTGCTAAGGAGCGTTCCCCGACGAGTTAGAATAGATTGTCCCAATCACTAGAGTACTTAAAAAATTTTAAAATGTACAGATTCTTTACAAAAAAAATCAACAAACTAAAACACTGTTTGTTTTATTTTTTCATAGATAAATTTATTAACGTTTAAATATTTCGTAATTAGAAATAGTTTAAAATTAAATTGAATTTGTGAGCAGGCATTGTATTTGATAGTCGCAAAACGTTTGGACCATTAAATGGTACCATAATAAAATATATTTTTTAAGTTTTTTTAATAACAGCTAAATAATTCTTTTTTAATTTTAATTATAAATTAACCCCATATATTTTATTTAATTATAAAAATTATTTTTTATTTTATAAATTATTATTTTATCATTATCTATTATATTTATTAAAAATTAAAATAAAAAACAATAACAAATTAGATCTTCTATTGATCGTAATAAAGTTTTTGGCCATTCCAATCGATTAAAAGTTTATATTTGATCCATGACGTTCGTCAGGGCTGTGAAATCGTGTTTATTTGAAAATCAATCGATTGGATTATCAAAACAATCGATTGAATTTCAGGTTCCTATAACTCAATCGATTGGACTACAGTTTATCACAAAACAATCGATTGAAAATTACAAGGGCGGCATAGTTTTCGCAAAAATCAATCGATTGGTCATATTACCTAATCGATTGAACGATGACTAAAATGTTGGTTTTTTTAAAATTCAATTGATTTCTTATACTACCCAATCGATTGAATGCTCCAAAGCAACTTGAGGTCTCACAAACCAATCGATTGAAGTCATCAAAGCAATATGGATTTGCCCAATTCAATCGATTGGTTGTGTTACCAATCGATTGAATTGTGTACTACGCCATTTTCAATTTTCTTATTATATCTTCAATTTGTAAGACTTTATTTTAATTTAGATACTCTAATCTTATCTTTTCTTTAATATTAACATTATAAATTGGTGAATAATCTATCACCAATTATTCAATTCCACCATTAGAATCGTGTATCAATCTCTTTATGTATCATGAGAGAGTGGTGCAGGCTTATGACTCGATGCCTGGGTAGTTATAATGTTTCTTGACTTATCCTTTTTTTAAATCATGTATTGGCTGATAATGAATGTTCTTATTTTTGACAGGGAATTCGTTGCTTGAAATGTTCCTCATTTTTGAGAAATTCATATCAAACACCCCCAACTGGAAATACAGGTGGTGCAGGGGATATCGGCCGTGCAGGAGATATTCAATATTCCCCTGTTTTAACTGCTTTTTATGTCTACTCAAATGTTTTGTATTGAAATCCAATTATCCTTCTGTGCTCTTGCTCTTCATCGTACAGAATGGCGAATTACCGAGTGATGCTGGTGCCATCTCCGGAGCTATAAAACAGATGTTTGATATATTGGAGGCTCAGAATGCAGAGCACAATATGAAAGTAACGTTATTAGAGCTTTACAATGAGGAAATAATGGATGGTGTGCCTCTTGAGAAAACTGTAAAATCTGAAGATGATAAGTCTAAAAGTTCTATCGCTCTAATGGAAGATTGGGAATGGGGCTTCCATTGTTAATTTAGAAAGAATTGATTAAAAATTTGTCATATATATACTTCATATATGTTTTAGTAATATATGAACAGATTATTAAAATGCTTTGATATATATTGCATGGTGTTTTTTTTCTAGTCAAGATTCAATAAAGAGGTCAAATCTTGAACAAATGAAAAGAACAAAATAGAATGCAAACAAATAAAAAGATATAAATTTTTTTACATAAATTAATTATATAAAATAAAATATAATTCACAAGACATAAAATTTGTATAGTATTGTTGTTGAAATAATAAATGAAAATGACATTACTTCATCATAAAGATATGAGTTTTTTAAACTAAAATATCTCTATAGTGCATAGAAATAGAGAAAAATTATAAAAGCTTTCAATCGATTGGTAACATAACCAATCAATTGAATTGTACAAATCCATATTGTTTTGATGACTTTAATCGCTTGGGTAACACAACCAATCGATTGAATTGTGAGACCTCAAGTTGTTTTGAAGCATTCAATCGATTGGATAGTATAAGCAATCGATTGAATTTTAAAAAACCCACATTTTAGTCATCGTTCAACCGATCGGGTAATATAATCAATCGATTGATTTTTGCAAAAACCATGCTGCCTTGAAATTTTCAATCGATTATTTTGTGATAACCTGTAGTCTAATCGATTGAGTTATTATGGGAAACCTGAAATTCAATCGATTGTTTTAATAATCCAATCGATTGATTTTCAAAGAAACACGATTTCACAGCCTTGGACGAACGTTACGGATCAAATATAAACTTTTAATCGATTGGAATGGCCAAAAAATTTATTACGATTAATAGAAGATCTAATCGTTATTATTTTTTATTTTGATGGTTAATAAACATAATAAAATGAATGATAAAATAATAATTTATAAAATAAAAAATAATTTTATAATTAAATAAAATATATAAAATTAATTTATAATTAAAATTAAAAAATAACTATTTAACTATTATTAAAAAATTTAAAAAATATATTTTATTATGAGATCATTTAATGGTTCAAACATTTTGGGACATTGAATCCTTAGCTTTGTGAGCACAAAGGTCTATGCATATGAGTTACTTGAAAAAGAGGAGTTATGCATGGCAAATGCATGTGCAAAATTTGAAGTGCATCTGAGGTGGTATGCAATCATTGATTCACTTCACGGCAAGCGTGGCAGGCAACTTGGAGCATAAAGTGGACTTTATCCAAAACAGCCAAAATAAAAAGGTAACAACCCTTTAATTATTTATTCTTATATGATCTTATCTTAAAAATAATTACAATTCAATCATTCATCCATTCCTAGTATTATTATTACTCTTATTAATTTGCTGTTTTATTTATCATGAATAATTATAATAAATATAAAATTAATTAAGATGATAAATACTTTTTATTTTAAATATATACTGTGAAGGATATTTGTTAAAAAAAATTGTATAATTTTTTTCTCAATTTCTATTATATACTAGACTATTATAATATAATTATGCTAAGTAAACATAAAAGTTAGTTGTTATACAAAAATATGTATTTGGTGTTCATAAAACAATTTGATTATTCTGGATTATAATATGTTTAATTATATTGATAACTGATTAATTATTAAAAATATTATTATTATTTCTAAATATTCACCGTTTATATTCTTTATTGAAATCAATAAAATCTTTTATGCGGTAGTAATTAATATGATAATTTTATACCAATGATTGCTTTATCCATTTATCAGAAAATTTCTAATTTATTTGATATAAAAAGTTTTACATAAATTATATTTTTTAATATCAAATTTTTTTATACATCTAAAACTTAAATACAGTTCTAAATTTCGAATTAATCATAAATAGGCGATGATAAGACATTTCATCATTAGTTTATTAGAGCTTAAGTACTGTGTAATACAAATGCTTTGATTTGATTTGATTTGGTTTCGATAAGGGTATGGTTTTGATTGTTTAATAGAACAAAAAAAGTGGATCAAATCATGAGAGAGAAGATTCAAGATTGTCACTGATCCAATTTCAACACATATATATAGACCCACACAGTTTTATTTGACTCTTTTTTTGTGACTGACAACTGAAGTTTGTTTTTGCGGCCAAAAGCAGATTGAAGAAGAAGAAGCATTACAGCTTCTGGGAGAAAGAAAGAAGATAAAGGTGATTACTTCTTTATTTTCATACGCTTCGTTGCTCCTACAAATCATGATAACAACAATCAAAATTCTTTAAAAGATTTAATCTTGGTTGGGTATGGAAAAAATTGGAAAAGTATAAAGCAAAAGGGGTAGATAAAAATCCTTTCTTTTTCTTTTTTCGGTGTGTTTATTCCTCAATTCCTTTTCCCTGTTTCCTCTCTCTTCATATTGTATTAGGTAGCATCATATGTCAGATATTAATGGGGCACTGCAGATTCCAGTGGTGTTTCCAAGTTGGTGTTTGTGGCTTTTTCAAACCCCAGTTGTCCTATTTGTATTGATGGGACCAATTTTGAGTGACCCCTTCTAAACATCTCTTTGGGGATATTTCAGGATAACCATCAATGTCATCATCTAATCATCTAATATGATTATTTTCAAGATTTTACACTCATAAGTGTATTTCAAGTTTAGGGCTTTTCCTCCTCTTAAACCCTATTGATTTTTTTTGGATTTTACTTTTTTTTTTCTTTATTCAGGTAGATTCTCTTTTTATCTGGTCTAATTGAGTTGATTATTAATTTTAATGTATTTCCTTTTCTATTTTTCCCTTCCTATTTTGATTAGGACCATTAAAAATTTCCATGTTTTGGAGTATGGAGGATTCTGTTTTTTTTTAATCTGAAAAAAAAAAAGATTAGCTTTTGTACCTATTCTTTTTCTTTAACACTTTATTCTTTCAGGTGATTACATGCTAATCAGTAATCACTCTGAACCTACAGTTGTTTTACTCTGGAGGTATGTTAAGCTGTAATTCATAGGTGTTTGATCAAAGGATTTTGAGATTAGGCATCTTTAAAGAGATTGAATGTGTCTAAGGTGAAGTATGGCCCATTTAAACCAATTTTTTTTCATCACTGTTTTATTCATACCCATGTATTTCTTCTTCTAAGAATTCAACCTTAGCTACGTCAGTGATGCTGTTTTGGCCTTTGTTTCTTATGTTCTAGTTGAAAACTTTGAACTTTTTGAGTGTTGAATGCTCTCTCTTATATATCACAAGAATAGGAAAACAAAGATTTTAGGATGCTGAATGTCTGTTATGTGAAAAAAGAGTTTTGTAACAGTTATACTCTCACAGTTATGGTTTGAAAGAATTATTTTTTTTTGTGGTCCTATGCTGTTAAACCTGTTCCTATCAATAGGGCAATTGGATAAATTGAATTTTTTTTTTCCTTTATGGAATGGGGGAATTGGCAAATATTGAATGCTATTGTTATCCATTACAGTCTTCTCGGTTTTTCTAGTTTGTTTGTGTCTGAGAGGTCCCTGTCCTCTATTATAAGTTTATAACTCTACAACCCTAATTACCTTCACATCAATTTCTGATTTTTCCCCCTTTTTCATTATTATTATTTTCCACTTGCTTTAAAACACCATATATTTCATCTATGTATTTATTATTCTTGTCACTAGTCAGATTTTTCTCGTGTTCTAACTTTACTCTTTCCTGCCTTTTCTTTCATCAATAGGGTAAGCAATTCACAAAATCTTGGAGCAAAATCACCCTTGAAATTCACATACATCAAGAGAGTATTGGGGGTTTTTATTGGTTTTTAACACTGTCAGATTCCTGGCATTTTCTGTTGGCTCTGGTTCAGAACTTTACAGTGTAGGCCAACATGTATGGTCCAATAATTTAGCAATTGATAGAACAAGCCAAAGTGTTTGTGGCATTTAACATGTGTTGACCTAGATTTGTGGAGCTGTTGGATACAGACCTTTACTCTCCTTTGTGAATCTAACAAAACCAGATGGCTGGTGATGAAGTAGGTAGTAGCTCTGAGTGGAGCTTTGAGCAGGATAAAGCATTTGAGAATGCCTTGGGTACTTACCCTGAGGACGATCCGGATCGATGGGAGAAGATTGCTGCCGATGTAACTGGGAAGACTTTGGAAGAGGTTAAACAACACTATGAGCTTCTGGTTGATGATGTCAACTTAATTGAATCTGGGCGTGTGACTCTACCAGCTTATAATTCTACTTCAGAATGCTCAACAGGCAATGCTAGTGACGAAGGAGGTGGCAAGAAGGGTGGCCAACCTTGGAATTCGAACAGCGAGTCTAATAATGGATCTAAGTCTTCAAGATCAGATCAGGAACGGCGTAAGGGTATTGCTTGGACAGAAGATGAACACAGGTCAGTTTATTGTTTACTTAAGGATTTAGAGAACCTGGGTACGGTTATATATGGCTGTAGTAAACTTCATAAGGTAGTTTATCCATCTTAATTTGTTACCGTTTCATCTCAATTTTGTTGTGTTAAACCATATCATTTTGGAGCTTTATCTGATTGTAGTTTCCATATCCTGCTCAATCTTTGTGAGTGTCATGACAGCTTAGGAGTTCTTTTCCACCATAACAAATTGTTTCTTCTAATCTTGTTAGTTTAGTTTCCATTCACTCTTAATTGTTGAGACAATTTGTAGTGCTCCTTTGGCAGGGTTGCCATTGCTCTGGTTATAATTGATTTCCAGTAGGTTGAAATCGACAGCACTTTGTTTATTAATTATTTTCGAATAGTAATTTCTTCTGATGTGTTTTGAGGTATTTGCTAGAATACTTCTTTGACAGGTCATTTCTTTATTTGCTTCTGGGTTGGCTCAATTAATAGGGTTGAACAACCTCCAATTTTAATCCTATCCCTGGATTCATTCTTCGGTAAAAAAGTAACAATTAATCATTCTCACACTCTTTTAGATGTCAAAAGCACTCTGAAATTAATAAGGGAGACTAGTTTCTTGCATCATTTAGTGAATTAGCATGTAGGCTATTGGGTGGCTGGAGTCAGTCAAGTGATATGTGTGTATCATAAGCATGGTTACTTTGCTTACACATAAGTGAAATGTAGTTCAATCTTAGTACAAAATCTTCATTAGACATGGAATTGTCAAAGAATAGTGTATGTAATTAATGGATCGTTGAAATTTCTGAACTTGGATCTCTAACTCTCATTAACGCATGCTTTGTGGGGATAGAAGATGTAGGTTCCTGTTATGTTTTCTTGTTCTACATGTTTCGCATATTGTTTTTTTTTTTCGAAATACGACCACATCTTGGATGCTATGGACTTTTTAGCTTTCATCAGAATCAGGACTGTGGATTTCATTCTATAAGGAGGAACAGTTTTGTAACATTCTCATGAAGCAAGAAATTCTATTCTAGCCCTTAGTATGGTACAACCAAAAAATAGGTTTCATGCTTAAAATTTACCTATTTAGTGATCAATGAAATGTTTCCGTGTCAAATATCTGTTATCCGGTTTATGGTTTATTAGTTGTGGCTCAATAATAAAGTACTGTCACCCACAACCCAGCATCTTTTACAACCTTAGATAGCAGATTCTGCAGCTGAGGTTAAGAAATTTTGCTTGTATTGAGTCTTGAGGATTTTAAGTTCTAACAGCAAAACCAATGATCTTTAAGATAGTGATATGATAGCCTCATTAGTCATCAGTACTTTGTTCCAAAACCAATCCTTGGAGGAAAATACCGACATATATTAGGGAGACATTAATTGAAGTTTATGTATGCCAATGCCGAAGTTACATTCTTGGGGGCATAAACCAAAAATTATTTGGGTGTAGAAACCAGACGGAAATATCGAATACATGTAGGGACCATAAAGTGGGTCATCAGACTAAATCCAAAATCTAATAGCTAAGTTGGTTATGTTGTCATTCTTCTGCTTACTAAATTGCTAATGAGGCTGCATCCCCTCCTTCAGAGAAATTCATTCTCTCACTTCTATAATGTCATTGCGTTCTTATATTCTTCAAAATTGTGATGGATTTTTTTTTGAATGAAAATAAGCTCAACACACTAACGTGGAGCAACAAAAGACATACATAGCCAATTCATAAAAGCCATAAAATTCCTGCTGCTCCCGGCAACGCCATCAACCACCAAATGAATCACTCTTGGTCCATTCGTCGTAACTCAGCACGGTCTTCTTGATGACAAACTCCATACTTGTTTCCTGATTATTAAAGATTCTCGCATTGCGTTCCATCCAAATGTTCCAAATCACTGCAAAGAACCCCGGCAGCCATTTCTTCTGATCTTGTTTCCGCTTATACCTACCGGTCCACCGCTCAAATAACTCCCTTATTGTACCAATGGATTGTTTCGGTTCTATTAAAGCTGCAATTGATCTCGAGTAGTGGTTGCTGATTTTTATTCCTCTTATTCCATATGCTAACATTCGCTTGTCTAATCTTTATTCTTTGAACATCATCAATTTTGGTTGAACAGGTTATTTCTTCTTGGATTGGAGAAGTATGGAAAGGGTGACTGGCGAAGTATATCGAGAAATTTTGTGGTGACAAGAACTCCTACACAAGTAGCAAGCCACGCCCAAAAATATTTCATTCGTTTGAACTCAATGAACAAAGATCGAAGGCGATCAAGCATACACGATATCACCAGTGTAAACAATGGAGACGTGTCGGCACCTCAAGGACCAATCACCGGTCAAACGAATGGTTCAGCTGGAAACTCCACCGGAAAGTCACCAAAACAAGGCCCTCCAACCCCAACCGGTCCTCCAACTGTAGGACTGTTTGGTGCTCCAACCATTGGACAACCGATAGGAGGAGGACCCCTTGTGTCTGCAGTTGGCACGCCAGTGAATCTTACTCCCCCGGCACACATGGCTTATGGTGTCCGAGCTCCGGTTCCCGGGGCTCCAATGAACATGGGTCCTGTGGCATACCCCATGCCCCCAACATCTCATAGGTGATGTGCTGTTGTGAGGCCTAATGTACAGAAAAACAGCAAATAGATATGGCTTCTGAATTTTCTTGTTCTTTTCATTTGACAATTATTTGAAATAAGCAACACCGTGATGAAGCAATTTAATGTTCTCTGTTTTGGAAGCAGTTGACAGCATAGAAGTAGAGTGGTTTCATAGACAATTTTAACTTATTATTTTTAGTCATAATCATAATCATAATATATATTAAAATTGTGGATATGTCTTGTATTTCGGTAAGGTGTATAAGTTGATAGTTGCCACATGATGTTCTTGATCAAATTTACATTTCATACATTGAATTAAATTTATAGATCACAGTGGATGAATGAGATGTGAGTCGACAATGTATTTCACTTGTAATATGTTGTAACGCTTATACTTAATAGTACATAATATAAGAAGATCCCCATCAATCACGCTATAAATTATTGTCCTCTTGGCATCATCAACACCTTCAATCTTCTGTCACTCACCGTAGATAATTATGTAGTATCACATTAATAATTTAATTATTTTTTATATCTACTGCTTAAATAATCATATCAAATAACTAACGGAAAAAAGGACCCTCGCCTCCTAAAATTATTTTGTAATCAGAGCCAACCATCTAGGTGATAATATGCATCCTACCGGCGGGTACTTAATTTAATCTCCTCCGATCGTGTAGGGTTGTCAATTTGATCCGCAGTGGGTAGAGTTTTTGTACGGGTTGGATAGGATACATGTTGAATCTCAATCTTATCCGACCAATCCGTATCATATATATATATATTTGTTTCAAGTGGATATTAAACCAAATATCTTTGATTAAATACAAAAAATTCTTAGTCACTAAAAAAAGATAATTAATTGATAATTTAATACATTTTTTTTACATAAAAGTCAATTCTTTTTTAAATTATCATCAAATTCTATAATAATGTTGTATCTTTTATATAACCTGCAAGTAAGATTGGATATCCCAAATTAAGAACGGGTAGGGTTAGGATTAGGATATTCTCAACTTGCGGATAAAATAGAATTGAATTTATATAAAAATTTCAACCCGCGCAGATAGGATTAGAGTTGACTCCAAACCTTATCTTATCCTACTCATTGCGACCTCTTGAACCATCTTACCATCACCCTGAAGAATCTCAATGCATTTACCTTGGGGAATATGGTTACAAAATCTCTAATGCTTTTATTTTAGATTAAGGTTAGACTTCATCCTTAATAAATTAGATTTGTAATTTATTGGCATAATCCTAGTCTATAATCTATCATATATTTATAAGTGATAGATACAAAATTACGAATAAATATTATTTCCAATCTCTAAACTATATGTTCAAAAGACAAATTTATTATTCACAATTTAAAAAAATTTAATTAGTCCCTATTTTTTTAATGGACTTTTTTTTATTAGTTGATTATAGTTCACTGCATCATTAGTTAGTTATCTAACAAAATTGAAAAAAAAAAAGGGACAGAACCATCTCATGGTTATGTAATAGATATTGTATTAGATATTGTATCGTATTATTACATTTCATTACATTCCATTCATCTGCATAATTATTCTTGACAATAATCCTATTAATTAGGTGAATAAGATGTAAATCAACGCAGTATTTCACACGCATATATGATATATGTAAATGCAACATTATTCTTACACGAACACATCACATTATTGTTGCATAAAACCCATTAAAAATTTATGCTTTTAGAAGATAGTCATCAACCTCTGGGAAGATCTTGGTTGCAAATTCTTTGATAAAAGTAGGTTCAGGAACTTCTTGGCTAACCGTTTCATAATCACACACCCATTTCACAATGCTTCCATTATCATCCCCCTTTGGTGTTACACTAATATATCCCTTGTAACTTTTCAAGTACTTAAGAAGGTCACCATCAATCACACTATAAATCAATGTCCTCTTTTCATCATCAACATCTTCAATCCTTTCTGTTGCTGTGTTCACAAGTTCATGGCCTCAAGAGAGAGAGAAGAGAGAGAGAGGGGAAAAAAAAAGAAAATTATTGATGAAAAATACAAATAACATAATCTCTTAGTCTTAATTATTACATGCTTATGGATACTCATTCTAATTTATTGCTTATTTTGATTAATACTTGTCTAGAAAAGGTAATGTATATATATATATATATATATATATATATATATATATATATGGTTCCAATGCTCTTGAGCCTCCTATATATATTTCATTGACATGTAACAACAATAATAATAATAATAATAATAATAATAATAATAATAATAATAATAATAATAATAATAATGTAAGAAAATGAACTTAAATTCTTTGTGGTCAGGATGTAAAAAGTTTTTATACAAGCGGTATAATTATATATTATCATGTAAACAAAAATAATTATTTTTTTAACTGATTATAAGAACTTAATTAGCAAAATATTCGTTGTTATGTATATGTATATATATCGAAACGAATTAAAAAAAAAAAGAAAACATTACATACCTGTGTCTAAAGTTACTTTCATGGAGGAGCCAGGAGCCTTGCCATCACCCTGAATAATGTGAATGCTTTTGTAACGAGATGGTGAGGCCTTAGGGAATATGGTTGCAAAATTTCTGATAGCACTCCAGAACTTGTCTGCTTTTGACTTCACCTCAATTTCTGCCTCAAGCTTTCCAACAACACCAGCCATTCCTTATATTAAGAGACAGAATTGTTGTGACTTATGATGAGAACCTGCAACAATTTTGCACTTATATATAATTAATAATGGAAACGCTTCAAGTGTTCCAAATATAGTATTGCAATCACTAGCTAATACAAGAAGTCAAAGTAGTTTTAGTTCCAATAACATTAGGATAAGTTTCAATATAGCTGTGTTGATGCGAAGTTGATAATTGAAAATCGTTAATTATTTTGCCAAATCATAGTGTGACACATCATGGAAGACCTAGCTGCGAGTAGGAATGGCAACACCATCCGAACTTGCGAGTACCCACTCCGTCTTTATCCGCTCGGGGCGGGTTTTAGGTATTACCCACCCCTACCTGCTCCGGTATATATATATATATATATATATATATATATATATATATATATATATATATATATATATATATATATATATATATATATATATATATAAAATAATTAAAAAAATGATTGATAATATTGTATCATATTTAAAGTTTTACTTTAATTTATGTTATATATTTGATGATGTTTATATAAATTTTGAAATTTAATTTTATTTATTAGATTTTAATAATTATAAGGGCGGGGCGGGTACCCGCTCTCGCGGGTTAGGGTTCAACCATTTACTACTCGCGGGTAGGAGCCGAACGGGTTATTGTAAGACGGGATGAGGTCAGGTAGAGCAAAAATCCAGCCCTACCCGTCCCGTTGTCACCCCTGGCTGCGGGACGACAAGGTTAATTACTATAATTTATAGGATTAAATATAAAAATTAATCATACAAAGCTATCTCATAGGGCTGTACATGGATTGGATAATATCCGCATATCTACGGTAATTATCCGCATCCGATCCGAATTTTACGGATATTATCCAATCCGCAGAGCTATCGGATCGGATTTGACAGTGATATTTGCGGATTCGATCCGCAGATCCGTATATCCGCACGTCTCATATAAATAGTATAGTTTAAGAAAGTAAATCTTAATGTGATATGAATTTTAGTGTATTGTTTTATGAATTTTATGATATCTTATTTTTAATTTTTTATGTTGTACTTTAACTTAAATAATTAAACTTAGATCTTGTGTTATTATTTTTCTTTTGTTATTCAAAAGAACTTTTATCGATAATATTTTAAGAGTAAATAGACTTAAACAGGTGAAAAAATAGATTTCTAGAACAAAAAAAGGCCTTATAACAATTTTTTTAAATTATGCGAATATACATGATATCCAATCCGATCCGATCTGATATGCAAATATGCTGATTGGATCGGATCGGATCCAACTTAAAAAAATGCGAATATTGTATCCGATCTGATCCGATGAATATAGTGCAGACCACTATAAACTATATCCGATTCGATCATATTCGTGTGCAGCCTATATCTCACTTAGCTTATACAATTATTTATAAAAAAAAACCAAAGCTTAAATTATTATAAAAGTAATCCATAGAAGACCATTTCTCTGATCAAGTTACTCACCTCTTATATATATTTGTCAAATAAATCAAATATTTTTATTAGAAAAATTCAAAATAGTCTCTGACAATTACTTCAAAAGACAACGAGGTTCTTGAGAAAAATAAATATTCAATCCGGCTTCTGAAATTTATTTTTATAGGACTGATTAGTCTTTGTGCCAAAAAAAATTAATGTTGTTTTTTTTAGAACAGAGACTAATCAATCCCAAAATTAAATATCAGAAACTGAGTTGAATATTTTTTTTTTGAAACTTCGTTGTTCTTTCGAAACAATTGTCAGGAATCGAGTAGGATATTTATTCTATTTTGACTGTATATAGTCCCACGAAAATTTTGTACTTCTATAAATTATTTGGTCAACGCAAAATATGAGATGTTTCATTTTTCCAAAGGAGTTAAGTATGGCCAAACATTTTTATTAGAGGCTTGACTTTACATATATTATATATACACTCACGTACGATACCAGGTCATCAGTCATCATTCATCACGCATACAATAATAATTATTTGATTTCTAGCTGTTACGTGTTTAGCTAGTTAATGTACTTTGCTGATCTAATTAAGTGTTAGTTCAGGTCATTATGTCTAATAAATTAATAGAAAAATTCTGCATTCATATATTTTTTACATGTTAATCAAGTAATTTTTTTCACACGCGCATCCTTCACTTCTCACTCGTTTGTCATACACGCGCTACATATAACGTATTGTAACCTAAAGTTTTGCTCAACGTAAATCTTCTGCTGCAACGTAAACCTCATCCTCCTTTTTCTTCTTCTTTTTCTTCTCTGCTCGCGTTCTTCTTTATTGATTTGCATTGCCTTCGTCGTTCTCCTCTGGTCGCGTTCATCTTCTCGTTTTCTTATTTCGATCTGGTTACGTTGCATTTATCTTCTTCCTATTCTTCTTCGTTTTCTTCTTTGATCTGCATTTCTGAATCGAAACAATAAATGACTCAACTTCAAATCTGGAGAGTGATTTGGATTACTCTTCTAAAACGAATCAAACTGACAAAGTTTGGATTATTCAATTTTGAATCGAATTGAATAGAATGCAACTGCTAATTTGAATTGAATTAAATGGACGGAGGTGTATTGAATTGAATTGATAATATGTAAATTGTAGGCAGAGTTATTTAAATTTGATTTTATATAATGGATTATATTTCGTTCACTCAATACTATACAATTGTTTTACCATGAGTACTATGTTCAGTTCACGAGGGTTGGCTTCGGTGGTGTCGGCAGTCTCCTCCGACAGCGGTGGCGGCACGGTCAGCGTGGAGGGGGTGGAATGACAAAGGTGAAGGTGCGGTGTCACGAGAAGGAGGGGATCCGACCGTTATTATGAGATTAGCATATTTAGTGTAAATGAATTTAACTATTAATCCTACTTTTTAAATTTTAAAATCTGAATTTAAATAATTATTAAATAATTAATTAAGAATCTGATTTTTAATTTTTAAAATACTTTCCTTTTTAAACCCATTATATACGTTGTACACAAAATACATTAGCTTCCCAAACTTTCTCATATTTTTTTAACAAAATCTGTTGGTTTAATTTATCGGGGATGCTACACATTCATGTAACCATGTAATTAAGTTGGCCCAACACCAAAAAAATCCAATACCATTAAATAAAACATGAAATGCACGTGCCCAACACACACGAAATCGCTCTTGCCCAACGCTTCTTCTCCCCCACGCTTCGTCTTCTTCTTCTCCCGCGCTTCTTCTTCGTCTTCTTCTTCTCACGCTCGTTTACGCACGGGGTGTCTTCTTCTTCTTCACCTTCTTCTTCGCATTCCTCCTTCTCCTCCTTTTTCGCGTTCCTTCTTCTTCACGTGTTTTCTCCTTATCGTCATTCTTTTGTTGTTGTTGCTGCTATATTTTTTTTGTCTTTTTCTCCTTCTCTCTCTGGTGAAGAAGCAGTAGAAGATGAGGAAGAAGAGTTTTGAATAGTGCAGAATGAACCGAACACAGTACTCATGGTGAACCGAACATAGTACTCTGGTGAACCGAACACAATACAATTGTATAGTACTGAGTGAACGAATCCTGAATGCTAAACCCTAAACCCTAAACCCTAAACCCTGAACCCTACTGTAAATCCTAAACCCCTAAAATCATGAACCCTGAATCCTAAATCCTAGACCCCTAAACCCTAAACCCTCAACCATGAACACGGTGAACCGAAATTAATACATGGGGTTCATCCGTAGCGGAGATGGATCCATTTGCAGCCACATCCTTGCCTACCCAACACCCGTTGGACGTGCCGTTGTTGCCACAGCTACACAGCAACTCTCGTTGGAGTGATGATATCGGGATTCATGACGGATCTGATCGGGATCTACTCGATCTTTGGCGCATTCGTGTTCGGATTGACGATTCCAAAGGGAGGAGATTTCGTGAAGAGGTTGATAAAGAGGATCGAGGACTTCGTGTCCAGGTTGTTGCTGTCGTTGTATTTTGATTTAGATGCTGGATGTTCGATTTACTAGTTATGTAGATGGTTATTTTAATTCTTAATTGGATGGTTATTTTGTTTGATTCAGTTTAATTATATACTGTTAACAAATGCTGGATGATTATTTTTGGGTTTTTTTCTTCGTATTGGGCCAAATTTAAAACACATTGTACACATGGTCAAGATTCCTCATTATCTTTCTAGCGGAGTTCAAAAAATATATATAAATAACCAATTATATATGCAGCTAATTTGGGCTAACCTTTTAAATTTCAAAAAACTTTTTAATATTTGTGTTGCACAAATTTGTCTTTTTCTTTCTCCTCTTTTTCTTCTTTTTCTTTCTCTTCTTCTTTTTCTTTGTCAAATCCGCTCTGTAGAAGTCATCACTGTCCGTCGTGTGGCACGTCGCCCATCACCCGTGCACCAAATTGTCTGTCGGCTTCTGCTTCCTCTTCGTCCCATCGCCCACACATTAGTCGTCTATCGGCAGAAACAACACATCTTTCATGGTTGATAGTACACGAGAGAGTGACTATCGCGGTTATGCAACACAAAGTCTTTTTCTAAATTTTGGATATATTTTTTAGATTTTAAATAATTTTTTATTTAATTTTAATATTTTTCATGATAATTTAAATTTATATTTCTTTAAAAAAAAAAGACACATGATTATGTAAATAGATATTGTATTAGATATTATACCGTATCACATTTCATTCCATTCATCTACATAATTATTTTCGACGATCCTATTAGATGAATGAGATGTAAATCAACACAATATTTCACACGCATATATGATATATGTAAATGCAACATTATTCTTACACGAACACATCACATTATTGTTGCATATATATATAACCCGTTATAAATTTATTTGCTAAGAAGATAGTCATCAACATTTGGGAAGATCTTGTAAGCAAATTCTTTTATTAAAATAGGTTCAGGAACCTCTTGGCTAGCCTTTTCATACTCGCACGACCATTTCACAATGCTTCCATTATCATCCCCCTTTGGTGTTACACTAATATATCCCTTGTAACTTTTCAAGTACTTAAGGAGGTCACCGTCAATCACACTATAAATTATTGTCCTCTTTGCATCATCAAAATCTTCAATCCTTTCTGTAACTGTCTTCACATCAAGTTCATGGCCTGAAAAGAGAAAAAAAAAAAGAGAATTATTGATGAAAAATACAAGATTTAATTATTCTGTCGATCCTTATAATTTTACTGCAATTAGGTCTCTATAATTTTTTTTA
Organism: Arachis hypogaea; assembly: GCF_003086295.3. NCBI lineage: Eukaryota > Viridiplantae > Streptophyta > Magnoliopsida > Fabales > Fabaceae > Arachis > Arachis hypogaea. The sequence continues at coordinate 135,948,695 of NC_092048.1, forward strand.
ATGAGGCTCTTATATTACATCAAATTTTGTAAATAAGTTCCTACCGTGACAAAAATATTGAAATTAACAGAATATTCTATTAAACTATACAGAATATTCAGTAAAGTGTTAGGCATATTCGGTTTGTTTAACGAAATATTCTGTTAATTTCATTATTTTTGTCACAGTAGAGACTTAATTACAAAATCTGATATGTTATAGGAATTATTTAATCGAAAAGAAAAAGGTACAAAGACCTAATTGAAAATTCAGTAAAACTATAGGGACAGACAGTAATTAAACCAAAATACAAATAACATAATCTCTTAGTCATATTCCATACTTATGGATACTCATTTTATTGCTTATATATATGGTTCTAAGCGTATGATTATATATTATGATGTAAATAAAATAATTAAGTTTGACTGATTATAAGAAGTTAATAAGCAAAATATTCTTTGTTATGTAAATATATGAAAATTAATTAAAAAAAGGAAGACATTACATGCCTATGTCTAAAGTTACTTTCATGAGGGAGCCCGGAGCCTTGCCATCACACTGAATAATCTGTGTGCCTTTGTAAATAGATGGTGAAGTGTTTGGGAATATGGTTGCAAAATCCTTGATAGCACTCCAGAACTTGTCTGCATTTGATTTCACCTCCATTTCTGCCTCAAGCTTTCCAACAACACCAGCCATTGCTTATATCAACTCAAGAAGAAAAATAAGAGAGAGAGAGCGAGTGCCAGGGGAGAGAATTGTTGTGACTTATGAGAACCTACTAAAAGATTTGCACATATATAACAATGGAAAAGGTTCAAATGTGACAATTAAAAAGATTTTTTATCGGCGATTATTATAACGCTGTTGGTTTAGTTAGTTTATATTCTAGTTGGTTTTTTAGATTTTTTTGAATATTTTTATCATAAGATATTCATTTTTTATGAATAAAATATTAGTTTCAATTTTTTTTTATGGATAATGGCACGTCCAAGTACGGACACATTTGGATGTTTTACATATTGTATGGATAATTTACAAATTAAAAATTTTTTTATTAAAAAAATAAAAAATTTAAATTTTTAATATATTTATTTTATATTTGTTAAATAAAAATATTTAAAATTTTTTATTAGTGGTAAATTAGCTTATTATATGTCCTAAAACACATATTAGTTAAACCCTTAATTTAAATGGTTGAGATTAAATGTAACTAATAAATAGTAGATTTTTTTTACTTAAATAAATTAAACAAGTTCTAAAATTACTTAAATCCCCTAAACAATTTTTGAAACGTGAATACCCTAATCTTAATAATATATAAATCGTGACAGAGGAATGTGACTTATATAGTATGTTAATCACTATATCTCAAAACGATTTTTGCATAAATGACTTCTAAGAAAAAACACATAAATCATCCCAAGATGGCCAACTTTACCAATTGTATGTAAATCGTCCCAGACTACTGGGAGAATTTACGTGGTTTCAGGCAAAAACACAAGATCCTGCCACTATTTATGTGTAAGTTGTAACCCTAGCATCCTGCCACAATTTATTTGTCAACTGTAACCCCAGCACAAGATCCTCCCATCTTGGAACGATTTACATACAATTGGTAAAGTTGACCATCCTGGGACGATTTATCATTTATGTATTATTCCTCAAAAGCCATTCATTCATAAATCGTCTTGGATTGTAGTGGTTAACATATTACATAGGAGTGTTCATGGTCCACATATCTGCGGTATTTATCTGAATTCGGTCCGAAAATTGCAGACATAGATCCGATCCGCAAGACTATTGGATCCGATCCGCACATTTATAGGATTGGATTGCAAATTTTATATAGGTATCTGCATATCCGATCCGCATATTCGCAAAAATAAATAAATAAATAAGTAAATATTCTTCTTATGTTTTATTTTAACTAATAATTATCATATATGTTGTATTATTTTAATTTTATTATTTAAAAAAAATATGTTTAATATTATTTTAAGAGTAAACATATTTAAAAGAGTAGAAAAAGATTTTATTAATATTTTTTAATAAAAATAAGTTTTAAAAAATATTTTTGTATTTTGTAGATATATCTGTGCGGATCGGATCATATCGGATCCAAACTTAAAAACTGCAGATATTAGATCCAATTCGATGATTTTAGTGCGGATCATATCGAAATTTTGGTCATATATATCCGATCTGATCCGCGTTCACTCCTAATATTACATAAATGATAACCCACATTCTCCTAACACGATTTATATATTATTAGAATTAGGGTATTTACGTTTTAAAAATTGCTTTAAGAGATTTGAGTAATTTTGAAACCTGTTTAATTTATTTAAGTAGAAAAGTCTAAATAGTATATAATAAATAATGCATTTAATATATTCATTTCACGAGAGAGAATGCATTTAATAGCCGTTGTATTTATAGTTATTATGATTAATTTTTATTAAAATATACTTAATAAATAAACTAAAATAATTAAATTTTACATAATTATAAAAAATATAACATAATTAAAAAATTATATACAAATAAATTTTTAAAAAAATAAAATCATAATTAATAAAAATGTTTCACGTTTTATTTTCTCATTTAAAAAAAGTAGATATTTGATAATTTTATGTCACTAAGAGAATAAAAAATAAGACATTCTAAACTATACAAATAATTTATACTATATTGTTATATTAATAAAAAAATTATATAATAATTATTAAAATTTAAGAAACTATTAATTTTTCATAATATTTTAATCTAATAAAATTTAAAAAACTACTACTGTTTAGATAATTTTTATTTATTTTTTCAATTAATAAGTCCAAAGTATTTAATATTTATTCAATCTAAATTAATCAAATGTAGTAATGTACATACTTGGTGTTAAAGAAATACAGATGGACTAAATCTTTAAAATAGTCCTTTAGATTGGGCTCCTGCACCAATTTCATCCTTGAGTTTTCAATTGTACCATTTTTGGTCCTTGAAATTGAACTCCAGACCCCATAAAAGTTCTCAAACCCATTTCTGATCTGAGTCAACAAATCAGAATGCTAATCTGGCAAGTCTCTGTACCTCAGTGGATGTGCCAAACAACGTTGTTTAGGGTTTTAGCGCCTAAGGAGAGTAAAACATCACCGTTTTACATGAATGAACAAAACAAAACGTTGGAGGCATATGTATTTTGATCACTCACAGTCTTCTCTTTTCTTTCTCCAACACTGAATGTTTAGACTCCCTCTTCCTCTGACAATGGTAAAGGCTTAGTGTGGTGGTTTAGGGTTTGCGAATTCGACAGTTTCGCGGAATTACTAGTGTCGCCGTGGAGTTCACAGTGCTTTTATTGAAGAAATACCATTGTTGTTGTTATTGAGGTGAGTACACAATGCCATTATTTTTTGTTTTTTGGCAATTATAGGTTGATTTTCAAGGGTTTAATTGACCTTCTGTTTATTTATGGTGGAAGTGTTTTCATCGTTGATAAAGGTTTAGGGTTTCATATATTGTTCTGTTAGAATATGTGTTTTAAAAATATTCTGTTTTTGCTTAATGAAACAGGGGCAATTTTTTTTACCAGACATGAAATACAATTTATTGATTTTTCAGGTTTTGACCATGGTCATTGAGTTAACTTGTACAATTTTTATTTCTGATGCAGATAAAAAATCTAATTGACATTATGTTCTATCACGGGAGTAGCTTTGAAAAAAATGAAGAAAAAAAGATGGTTTATTCTCCTGATACGAAAAATTATTTGGGTGATATTGATGAAGATACATTAGATGTTTTTTATATTAAAAATTACCATAAAGAACTTGGGTACAACAAGATGAAAGAATGTGTGGCTTGTTTCGGGTAGGAGTCTAGAGGTTGGACTCAGGAGATTAAATAATGATGGGAAGTTAAGGGATATGTGTTTCTTTGCTAAGAAAAACAATTGTCTTGTGGATGTATTCATTGAGTATGAAGTGTCAACACCAGAGATTCTATAAGGGAAAGAAGTTGTGGTGATGATCAAGTCAAGGACTGTTATGGTGCATTTTTTTAAAAGTCAGGGTCTATTATAATGCACGGAATTAAATTACAAGGGTTATTATGTGTATTTTATGTTTTCACTCAATATGGCTATGCTATTACATATCTGTTGTAGGGTTTGATTCTAGCCATAAGGTTGAAATCGAAGTCCAACCTGCTAAAATTGATCTCTCTCAGCCAACATACTCTAAACCTGAAGACACTTAAAAGGTGGGACCACATCTTCTCCAACTATCTTAATTACTTTATATAACATTCATGTGTATCATAGTTTATTTATTTACTTTTTGCTTACAGTGCTCATGTGTATCATTATTTATTTATTTACTTATGGCCTTACATTGCTGTAGTTACCTAAATCAAATTAGATGCTTCCAACAAGATCTACAAAACTGGCAACTAGAAGAAGATCATCTCCTCCAGCAACTTTTGCAAACTTGGATCCAATGTAGGGAGCCAGTTCAGCTACAGCGTTAAGATTGACAAACATGTTGAAGTTTGTACCAATTCCGAGACTTAAGTCACCAAGAAAAAAAATGATAATATTTCTTATAAATATATAATGGATGATGTTAGCTAGTTATTTCTAAATGTAAGTCTATTTTTATTTTGGAGAACTGTTATGACAATGGTCATAGATAAAGATGTTTGTTTGTTGTTGTTATGTTTGTTTTGTCAATTTGGTAATGTGAAAAACACTCAAGACTTTAAAGATATACATACTATGATATTTTGATCAATTATATATATGACAGTGCTTTAATTATTGACCATATGGTTGTCTTGTCTTTAATTTTTATTTTGTAAGTATTCACATCAAATGCTAGAATACAATAGGTCAAACCTTTTCATCCAATTATGTCCAAATTTTTTCATTCATGAAGTTATAATCAGGAATACACTTATATGATCCATGTCATGTTTAAACTTTGAACAACAATATTAACACAAAAATAATTACTAACAACACTAAACACATGACTTGGATTAACACGTTCTAAGTTCTCACAATTGCTTCCAGTTTTTCTAGCCTCCAAGCCAAGTTCATTTTCAGTTCACCCTCCTCATTATTCGCTTTCCAAGCCACATCTTCTTGTTTAGAATCTGCCCAAACAAATAATCTGCACCATCTCTTTCTGCTGGTCTGCAATAATCTAGAAAATGGTCATACCAATTCAGAACACAGACACAGCAACCATACATAAATGAGCTTAACCTACTTATATTATAATTAGGACACCCACAAAAGCGGCTTGTTAGGATACGTTTCAGTCCCTGACCACCTAAGAATGGGGCAACATCCACACTATTCCGACACCTTTTCAGGCCTAGTTCGTACTGATGTTCTTGTCCAGTTTCCGGTTAAAAAGGAGCGGCTCGAACTCCCTACTGTGTGACTAGCATCACCCATCATTTGTCACAAGTTCGTTGCGAGCAGTACTATAGTCGGAAGAAGAAGAAGATGAAGAAGGAGTTCACATTAGGTTTAGAGTTTATAAATGGGGTAGAGACTACATTAGAGCATGGTCACCACATGTCCATGTCATATAGTCATTTTCACATCCATCGTGGCAGTAACTTACCAGATCAGCACTTCAATTTACTGACTCAGACTGGAAATGGGTTTGAGGACTTTTATAGAGTTTGGAATTCAATCTTAAGAACTAAAATGGTGTAATTAAAAATTCATAGATAAAATTAATACAGAAACTTAGTCGCTACAGTAAATTTGAGCAAATAAGTTTAAACATTTTCGTTCAAATATACTAACAAAAATAAGAAAATGATTTTTCCCAAACTTTATTTACTTTTGATTTGATTTACGTACACTTTGGCGCTGCTTAAGGTGGATTGCCAACCTTATTAAATTTAGGAAATCGAGAAGAATGGGAAGACTTCCGAACTCCAAATTGACATATCATAGCAAATAAAAAATGTCTTCTATACCTATTTTGTTTTCACCTTGATATTTGTAAAATTAAATTATCTTTTTTTCACAAACTTGGTAGGTTGTAGCTAGGATGAAAATAAGTCGAGTAGAATCGCGTTTTAATTGTGTTGAATCTGATTTATCTTATAAGTAAATGATTCAAATTTAAATCTGTTATTTTTTATAGACTTTTTTTAAGTTCAAATTCGGTTTGTTTAAAAGTTCGATAAGTCCACAAACTTATTTAAAAATTATTTCGTGAATTACAACATGAAATAATAAACTTAAAAAATTTAAATCGACATTAAATGCATTTTAAAATTTATAATTTATAGTTTGTAAAGTATATAATTTAATTCATTTATATAACAACCGTTAATCACATACATATTATAACTATACTTACAAATTACAGTCCATAAATAGATTTTTTTCTGAATAAAAAAATTATAATTTTAGATAGTCTTGACTATTGATTTTTTTTAGTTTTATTTTATATTTAATACAAATGAATAATTGAAAGTCTAAACTAAGAATAAATTATTTTAAAAAAAAATATTTTGACGAACCAGTCTAACGAATTTCATAGACTTTTTAAAAAGAAAAAGTATAGGTAGACAATGAGAATACTAAACAATATGAATAATGAATATGTCAGATGTTCAATTTAATAGGTATGCAGATAATTATGTTTATTTTTTTAATTGGATGGTTATTTCTTTTGATTTGATTTACTCATGCACAGTTAACAATGGCTAGATGTTAAATTCATTAGGTGTGCATATGATTATTCTAATATTAAAATTTAGGAGGTAATTTGAAATGAAGTGTGTTTTTTACTTTATTGGATCAATTCTAAAACTTATTATTCACATTGTTTATAAAATTTATTATCTACATAACAAAACCCTTTAAAAAAATCTATGAGCTAGTGCCAGTGATTCTATACTCTCATATAAATATAAAGGGAAAATAAATCACCATAAATTGTAAATAAAGTAGCTTTATTTGTGGCCATGCATGTCCTTTAATTTATTTGCTTGTTTTACTGAAGGAGGTAAGGTGTATACGTTGCTATAATAATGGGCATGCAATTTTAATTTCATACTTTTATGCATTATTATAATGGTGCTAAATCCCTCATACATTTTTAATTTTTAATAAACAAGCAAGTCTTCACTAAAAAAAAAAATTATGAGAGCTTCTACTCTTTACTATAAACGCTTTTTACTCCTCTAACTTTCTTTCAATTTTTTTCAATATGAATAATTCACAGAGAAGAAATTATTCAAATCTCTTGCTTGGAGCTCCATGTACCTTTTAGAATCCATTGTTTATATTTCAAACTCTTTTCTATTTTATTTATTTTAAAACAAATAATTTACAAAACAAAATTTATTTATCAGACACATTTCATTCATCCTCCCACCGAACAAATGAAATGTGAGAAAACATGATGTATTATATATATATATATATATATATATACTCTTAGCATTTTTCTTATTTTTATATTAGTAGTATTTCATTAATCATTCATCATTAATGTTAATAATGTATAACCCAACTACTAGAATGCATAGAACTAGAAGCCCTTCAAATTAAAGGATTATGCGTTTAGAATGTAGTGATCAACTTTTAGGAAGGTGTTGATTGCAGCTTCTCCCATGAAATTAGGTTCAGGAACGTCTTGACTAGCCTTTTCATACTCACAGCACCATTTCACCAAGCTTCCATTATCATCTCCCTTTGGTGTTACATTCACATATCCTTTGTAACGCTTATAGTACTTGAGAAGATCCCCAGCAATCACACTATAAATTATTGTCCTCTTTTCATCATCAACACTTTCAATCTTCTCTGTCACCGTCTTCACAGCTTCATTTCCTTCAAGAGGAAAAAAGCCTAGATAATTATTCTTTTTACATCCACTGTTTAAATAGAAGAAAATATATTTTAAAGAATTTCATATCAAATACTTCGATCTTTTAATAAATTTTTATTTAGTACAAACTATTGAGAACGAATCACTCTTTAATAAAATATTTTTTTGTTTTCATTTCTATTTTATCACTTATTTCTTTCTGCGAAGGATGGAGATATTCGAAGATATTCATGAATATTAAATTTTAAAAAATAAAAAAATAACACAATACAAACTATAATAAAATCTAATACAATTTAATCAAATATATCAAATCAAACACAATTTAAATAGACAAACACAAATTTAACATAATAACATATATATAAATTTTTTAGCATATAAATTAAAATAAAATGAATCAGGATTACTTATATGATTTATATATAAATATAAGAGTATTTAAATAAATTTTATGATTTATATATAAATATAAGAGTATTTAAATAAATTTTTTGTGGATATCCGTGGACGGATACCTTAATTAAATTTTTAATATGGATATTAGATAAATAAGTTCATAATAAATTTTATTATAAAATAATTATGTAAAACAAATTAATTTCCTTCAAAACAATGTAATGAAGAGACTAAGCTAATCGACTCGGATAATTTTTAAAGACTTATTGAGAATCAAAACGTTCAATTTAAATTTTTTTAAGAAACAACATGGGTATATAAAGAATAAAAATTTATTAACAACTAATACATCCAATTTAAAATTTTTTAAGAAATAATATAAGTATTTATTTGTAAAAAATGAATCTAAGAAAAATAAAACTTTACGGACCTTGATCTCCTGAAATTGTTGTGTAGACAGAGCCAACAACCTTGCCATCACCCTCAAGAATTTGAATGCTTTTGTAATCAGTTGGTGAGGCCTTAGGGAATATGGTTACAAAATCCCTAATAGCACCCCAAAACTTGTCTGCATTGGACTTTACCTCAGTTTCTGCCTCAAGCTTTCCAACGCTAGCAGCCATAGCTTACATTGAATTATGGTACAAAAATGTTGCAAATATATAAAGAGAAAAAATGCATGGATTCAGAACATAATGTGACGCATAATTGAAGAGCTAGCAGCCGGGCGATAAGGTTAGTTACTATAATTTATAGGGTTAAATATAAAAATTAATCATACAAAACTATGTCACTTGTACAATTATTTATAAAAAATATAAATTATTATAAAAAGTACCCATAGAAGATTTTTCAAATAAATATTTTTTAATGTATATAGCACCAAGTAAATTTTTGTTCTTCTATAAATTATTTTTTCAACGCTAAATATGAGATGTTTCAGTTTTCCAAAGGATTTCAATATGACCAAACATTTTTTATTTTTTGTAAGAGGTTTGACTTTAGATTTATATATACACTCACATAGATACACCATGTCATCACAAATTAATAATAATTATGTTGAAATTCTTAATTCTAGCTTGCGAGATTAATTAATTATTAAGTGATGTACTAAAACTATTCATTGCAAATCATATCACCAGGATTATTTTATAGAAGAACAAAGAGTTTAAATAATCGTTAAAAAGAATGACTATGAATCAAGTATCTTGAGTATGTACTAGAGGAACTTTTATTTTATGTAATTTATATTTCAACCATAATGAATAATAATAATCTCTAGCTTGTTGAACAATTCTTTTTAAAAAGAAATTCATTCAAATGTAATAATCAAAATAAGAAAATGATATTTGTCAAACTTTATTAACATGATTTGATTTTACACATGCAGTAGTAATAACCAATATTGCTTTGCCCTTTAGCGGTTATATGCTTAGCTAGTTTAATGTGCTTTGCCGAACTATTTAAGTTCTAGTTCAGGTCATTATGAATAATAAACTAAACCAATTAAATTTGTAAAAAAAAGAAAGAACCATCTAATGGATATGTGAATAGATATTGTATCACACATTATGTCGTATCATATTTAATTTTAGGTGAATTCTAACCGACTTCCTCTTAATAAATAAAGAATTTATTATCTTCTATGACATATTTTATAATTATTGAACAAAAATTATTAATTTATCATAACTAATATTAATCATCATAACCAGAATTCGGATAATCATATATAGCCAATTAGAGTAAATTTTTTAACTTCATTTTTTCTTGCTTAGAATTAACCATTAATTGCTTAAACAATATTATCAGTCTATTCTGCCAGAAAAATGTGTGAATCAGGCAAAATTCTAATTCAAACAAATCAACGTTGGATTTGAATCAAATTTGTCACGTTAAACCACCACAAATCTTTTAGCCGCTAATTTGGTTGGATAAGTTATATGTATCATTGAGAAATAGATTTTGGAGAGTGGAAACTTTTTTTTTTTTTGAAATTAATTCGTTTATAGTGAAAATTTATGGTTTTAATGTTCCCTTGCAATCATTAATAAATAATTAAAAGGATTAATCATACACATATGTGTGGTCAAAGAACATTTGATTCAATGGTTAATCTTCTCTTTTCAATCTTTTTGCTTTTGGGACTGGAAAAGACTAAAGGATTTGGTAGTTTAGGGGAGAAAATGGTGAAATAGCAAAATGGAATTTTTGTAAAAATTCTTGTGATTTACAGATATTATTTTACTCTTCTAATTGATTGATTGGGTTATTCAAACTCAGATCAAAGCTAAAGAGAGATTATTAATATTAACTATGATGACTCAATAAATTTCTCTAATAATCATAAGACATAACATAGAGGATAATAAACCTTTTATTCTTCTAAATAAGATAATGTAAATCAACACAGTATTTTACATGCATATATGAAAATGCAACATTATTCTTACAGTTGCATATATAAAACGCATTATAAATTTATGCGCTTAGAAGATAATCATCAATCTTTGGGAACATCTTGGTTGCAAATTCTTTGATGAAAATAGGTTCAGGAACTTCTTGGCTAACCTTTTCATATTCAGAGGACCATTTCACAATGCTTCCATTATCATCCCCCTTTGGTGTTACATTAATGTATCCCTTGTAATTACTCTTAAAGTACTTAAGGAGGTCACCATCAATCACACTATAAATTAATGTCCTCTTTCCATCATCAACATCTTCAATCCTTTCTGTGACTGTCACAACTTCATTGCCTGGAAAAAAAAATTATTTATGAAAAATACAAATATATATATAGTCTTATTTCATAGTTATTATGGGTACTCATTTTTATTGCTTATTTTGATTAATACTTATCTAAAAAATGTTGTATATAAGGGTGCACATGGCCCGGCCTGCTCTGAACGGCCCGGCCTGTCCTGAAAATTTTAAGGGCTAATTGGATGTGATTTCACCGCATTTAAGGTTGAGTAAGGGTCTCAAAAATAAATTCGATCATTATTTCGGATCGGATCCGGGTCAAGGCGAACTCAGCTTCACCTAATCCATATGCACTATAAAGGAACTAAAAAAAAATATTTATGTTTTAAATTAATTTTAATATTATGTTATATTAATTATAAACTTATTGTTTTATTTTTAATCACACTTATTAAATTAGAAAATAGATCAAAAAAGTATCAAATTAAATTTTATGGACAAATTCAAGTTCAAGTATAAATATCAACTTTTCGGTAACAAGTTTCTTCTTTATAAATAAATGCATCATAAATAAGTTTTTTTATAAATTATTATTAAATTTTTAAATACCCAATTTTCACTCGGTTTGTAATCGATATAATTGTAGCTCTCAAATGTTTAGGTTTCATTGAGTTAGGATCTAAAAGATAGATCCGAGATATATATTTAAGATCGAATCTGGAGCAGGACACCTGAACAGCCCTAGTGGTATATAACTATATATGGTTCTAATTATATATTATGATGTAAATAAAAATGATTATTTTTAACTGATTAATAAGAACTTAATTAATCAGCAAAATATTCTTTGTTATGTAAATATATGAAAATGAATTTAAGAAGAAAAAGCGTTACATACCCATGTCTAAAGTATATTTGATGATGGAGCCAGGCACCTTGGCATCACCCTGAATAATGTGAATGCTTTTGTAAACAGATGGTGAGACCTTAGGGAGTATGGTTGCAAAATCCCTGATAGCATTCCAGAACTTGTCTGCATTTGATTTCACCTCAATTTCTGCTTCAAGCCTTCCAACAACACCAGCCATTGCTTGATTTTACGAAGAAGAAGAAGAATTTTTGTTGTTGTGACTTGTGAGGACCTGCTACAAAATTTGCATTTATAATAATAATAATGGAAATGGTTTAGAATAATAACAAGTTTATTTAATATTTTATATTTATATTTTGTTTGAGTAGAATATTATAAAAAATAAATGTCACTGAATCTAATAAACATATTTAGAAATCGTTTTACTTCAAGTATTATCCATATATATATTAATTATTTTACACATTAATTATTATACCACTTTTCATCCATTTTTATTCAACAATCTTTTCAAAGTCCATTAGTGTGATGACTTATTATCTTCAAAGTATTCAACATGGGAACCATGAGAAGACCAAAAATGTGCAAGATGACTAACATTTAATAATAATAATAATAATAATAATAATAATAATAATAATAATAATAATAATAATAATAATAATAATAATAATAATAATAAGAGTTAATTATTAAATCAATACTAAAAAAATGATTTAGATCTTCTAAAGTTTGAATTTTACTTTAGAGAATAAAGTGTGATCTTTCACCATTAATTTCATAAGTGGGACCAACAATAAATATAAAAGAAAAACTATTTAAGGATAGAAGATCATACTTTACTCTCTAAAGTAAAATTCAAACTTTAGAGGATCTAAATCCCTAAAAAAATTCTGATACTGATAAAAATAGATTTAGATCCTCTAAAATTTGAATTTCACTTTAAAGAATAAAGTATGAACTTCTATCTTTAAATGTTCTTTCATATTTATTCTTGGTCCACCTATAAAATAATTTTAAAAGACATAAAAGACAAAAAACGTATAAATTTGACAAAAATAACTAAGGAAAAGTATACGTTACCAAAAGAGAATCTGCCAACTATTACCAACACGTGATAAATTAGGATTAAACCATGATTAACTTAGATGTGGCTTTATTTAGTAGATGGGCTTCATGTCCAGCCCAACTCAAGTTGGCAGATTTTGGCAGATAAAAAATTGGTAACGTAGCACTACTGAATAACTAAACATGAACTGCTCACATCTCTATTAATAAAAAATAATGCTGAATTGACAAACGAAACGACTTAAAATGACAAACTGTGTTGTTAATTTTGATATTACCTAAAATTATTATTTATTATAATCCATTAAGATGGTGGAAATCCATTTACCTCAACACTAATAAAACCTCTAATTTGACCACATATTTTATTTTTATTTCTAAATTTTTTTCATCTCAAAGTAGAACACACACACAGATTATTGTATTGTTTGGATTTTCGTAACTGGACATCCAAACATCTTAGGAAGGGACGGAAATTAGGAAATTACAGAAGCAAGTAAACAACAAAAAAAAAAATTACTGTGCAGAAAAATGAAAAATTGTCCGATTTTTAGTTAAGTCGATTCATCGGTTTTTAGGTCTAGTTTGGATAAATAACTTAATTAAACTTCTTTTGACAAAATAATTTAAATAATAAATAATTATATTAAAAGTAATTTATAAATAAATTATCTTGTTTTTGAATTTTTAACTCTAAAAATACTTATTTTTATAGAAATATGATAAAAAATAATAGTATTATGAGAGAAGTTATTTTTTTAACTTCTTTATAAATTTTTAAATAACTTCTTAAAAAATTATAATTTAATTTTAAAAATTACACTAAATATTAATATTATTATTTTTTATAAATCAAAAATTCAAAAAATTTACCTTTAAAGCTTTTAAACAGCAGTTATTCAAATTTTGCATCCAAATCCAGCTTTTGAATATGGCCCGAAACTAATTAGATTTCGGTTAGCCATTTTTTGGTCTGGTGCAAATAAAATAATAATAAAAATAAGGATATATACGCGATGAATTACGAAGATATAATATTTTTTTAATTTTTTTTAATAATGATTCTAGCTATATGCATACTCGAATTAGTATATGCATCCACTACAATATCATATTTTTTTCCATTTCGAACGTATGGATGTAATATGAATACTCAAACTCAAAATATAAACTAAGTATCATGCTAGACATATTATAGTTATATGCTCTATGTATAAACTCATATTTACTATATAATTTATAGACTGTTTTAGATCATAATTTAAATCAATACATCATTTTATAATTTTTAATCATTTTTTAATATTCTCAAAATTCATAGATTGGTCTCGATTATTACTCAACAGTTTTACGAGCGGAACGATTTCTTCAACAATATGTTGTTGATAACTATGTGAAAATAAAAACAGACAAGTTAAGATGGGTTCGATAAAGACAACAGAAACTTCGAGTTGAACTATATCAAGACTTACAAGATGCTTTGCACACAGAAGAGACTAATACTACTAAATATTTTTCAATTTAATAGCTATACGATTGATCATTACGTGTTTTCGAAGTTAAAATTTCAAACTAATAATACTTTTCTCTATAATTGATTTCATAAAATGTTGACAGAAGAACAATATTATTATCGTCGTTCGTGGGCAGTCATTGGCTTGGGACATGACCCAACGGTACAAGGATGGAATGACTATTATTCTTAAAGAAGGCAAACCGGATATTTTTTTTACTATGACATGCAATCCATCATAGTCAGAAATAACTTCAGAAACTCAGCCCTACTCAAACTCCACAGGATCGTCTGGATCTAACAACTATGATTTTCAGAGCCAAATTCTAACAATTAAAGGAGGATGACACTACCAAGGGTGTATTGGGAAGGGTGAAAAGCTATATTTATGTCACTAAATTTCAAAAAAGAGGATTGTCACATATACATATGTTGCTAATCTTAGAAAATAATGACAAGTTGAGTGATTCCGACCAATATGAAGTTTGGTCCGAGCGGAAATACCATGTAAACAAGAAAAACCACACTTACATGAGGCAATGCCAAGGTATATGGTCCATGGTCCTTGCGCAACACTTAATCAATCTTCACCATACATAAAAAATGGTCAAGGTAAACGCAACTACCCAAAAGAGTTCGTAGCAGAGACATGACGAGGTGATGATTCATATTCTCAATATAGGAGAAGATTTGATACTCCAATCCCTATAAACCAAAATGTCATATAAATAAAACTATATTAATTTTAAAATGATGAAAAAAAATACTTATCTGACAAATTTGAAGAGTAAATGATATATTAACACCAATACTAAAATATGATATAAATAAAGTCACGTCAATATTAAAATAAAAAATAATAGTGATCTAATAAATTTAAAAAGTGAATAATATATTAAGAAAAAAATAAAATTAATTACTTAATAGTAATAAATTATTAAGTATGATTTAAATTTATGTTTTAGGGAGTAAGTGGAGGTCTCGACCCCCTTTCTTTCAGCTTTTTTTAAAAGTAATAAGTTATTAAATACGATTTAGTTTTTTTTAAATTATTTAGTATTTAATTTATTATAAATAAAAATTCAGTCTAATCTAAATATCAATGATTTCTAATATCTAAAAAGTAAGTAATAATATTAAAAAAAATCTGAAAAAGTATTATTACTAATATTTTTTAATTAAATAAATTTTTTTAAATTTCATAAAATAAATTTTTTTTCTTCTTGTGAGCGTTCTTCTTGATTCATTTAGTATTAATTATCTCTGTTTCAACTACTACAACTGAGAGATCATTTCGGCTATGAATATTGTGAAAAATAACTCAGAAACAAAATAAAAGATGAATTTCTTGCTAATTGTCTTTTAATTATATTCAAAAGAAAATTGTTGAAAAATTTGACACATTCTTTAATAAATTTTATGATACGAAGAATCGACCACTTCGTTAGTAAAAAATATATACATATTTTTTGTATTTTAAAATATATTCTCTATCGGTATATTTTTGTAATACATTTTACATTATATAATTTTTTGTATAATCTTTTAATATTATATATGTTATTGGCCCTATGATAATATTTCTGGATCCGTCCCACATCCAACCGTTGTTAACTATGCATGAGTAATTCGAATCAAAAGAAATAACCATCCAATTAAAAATAATAAATATAATCATCTACATACCTATTGAATTGAACATCCGATATATTCATTATTTACATTATTTAGTATTTTCATTGTCTATCTATATAAATAATAAATTACAGTAATAGATTTTTTTTCCTTTTAAAAAATAGACAATTTTTTTTTTTAAGTCAATAGTGAGACTCAAAATCAAAACTTTTGAACGAGACTATACCAACCATGCACCTTATAGTTATGTGAATATATATAGTATCGGATAATATTGTATATACCCACAAATTAAAAAACGAAAAAAAAACATATTATGCCATATTACATTTTATTTCATTCACCTAGTCAATGAGACAAAGAACTCTCAATTTAGATAGTCATTTCCATAAGATAAATTCTTATTTTTATTTAATTAACTTATTATTCTTTCTTCTTTAAGATTTTTCTTCGTTTTTCGACTATATACCGTTAGATAAATACATTCAATGTATTGTTCTAAAAAATCTTCAACTTTTATTATGATACCCAGCTTTTGAACATCTTTATATTTTATTTTTCAATAATTAACAAAATATAACTTATTATCTTTTGGAAAAAAAATGAATGAGATGTTAATCAACACAGTAATTTACACGCATATACGTCAATGCAACATTATTCTTACACGAACACATCACATTATTGTTGCATATATATTATAACCCATTATAAATTTATGCACTTAGAAGATAGTCATCAACCTTTGGGAAGACGTTGGTTGCAAATTCTTTGATAAAAGTAGGTTCAGGAGCCTCTTGACTAGCCTTTTCATACTCACACGACCATTTCACAATGCTTCCATTATCATTCCCCTTTGGAGTTACACTAATATATCCCTTGTAACTCTTCAAGTACTTAAGGAGTTCACCATCAACCACACTATAAATTATTATCCTCTTTGCATCATCAACATCTTCAATCCTTTCTGTGACTGTCTTCACAAGTTCATAGCCTGAGGAAAAACAACTTAATCATAAAATGTACTAACAAAATCATCTCTTACACTGAAATTATTGATGCTCATTTTATTGTTTATTTTGATCACATGGGCCATCACTTTTTGGGGTGGGGACAGTATGATTAATATTAGTTCAAATGCAAGACAGAAGGAACGTCGCCCCATAGGTTAAAAACCAGATATTGGTAGAGTGAAAAATTAATTGGATCAAATAGGAAAAATTTAGGGTACCAACTAATTTATTGTCAACAATAATTAATATAAAAAATACTTTCGTTAGAAAATATCTGTATAAAGAGATATATTCAGGAGACACATCTACAAAAATATTTCTATTAAATATCGTCATAAAAAAAATATTTTTATTAAAAACATTCATAAAACAATTTCATTAAACAGCGCTATAACTATAAGCAAGAGTTGGTAAAATCTTTGTTGGTTAGTGAAATTGGGTCAAATCAAAGAAAAATGGGGAAGGAAATATGTTGTGGTAGCCTGTGGAGGATTGACACATGAAAAAGATGACATATAATTGAATACGTTGTAGTGAGTGAGTGAGTGGGTTTGAAGTAGCATAAAGCTTTTTGGGGGGCCGAGTAAGTGTATATAATTATATTAATAAAAATAAACAGTGCAAAATTATTTATAGAAAAAGTTTAGACCAGTACTTTCATTAAAATTTAGACAACACTTAACTATAAAAAAAATAATTTCACATTATTGGATATAATCTCGCACCATTAAAAAATTAATAATAGCTAATTAACGACTACAAATTACAAAATTTCCTGACTCTTAACACTCCTCTTATTTATATTATAAATGTATCATTTATTTATTTTCTTTTTATAAAAATGAAAAGATTACATACCTTCACCTAAAGTTGTTTTGAAGACAGAGCCAGGAGCCTTGCCATCACCCTGAATAATCTGAATGCTTTTGTAAACAGATGGTGAGGCCTTAGGAAATATGGTTGCAAAATCCCTGATAGCATTCCAGAACTTGTCTGCATTTGACTTCACCTCAATTTCTGCCTCAAGCTTTCCAATAACACCAGCCATTCCTTATATGCTTATTGGTTCAGAGAGAGAGAGAGAATTGTTCTGTGACTTATGAGATTGCTATAAAAAATTGCAGATATGTGAAGAGACAGAGAAGATAAGATTCGAGGAAAAATTAATGAAGTGATTGCTTCACCAACCATACTATATATGATGGAACATATGGATCTAACTGGGCTGCAACTTGCAAGGTTAATTATTTATAGACGCAATTGTGTTATTTATGGAATTATTTATTTTATAGAAGAGCAAAAGTCAATTTAAAACTCCCTGAACAAAATTTCAATTATATTATATATACACAAAAATTCATCTATGATACATATTAAAATACAAAACATACATTAAAAATAAATTAAATACCACATTAATATATAATAATTGATTTGGTGTTAAGTGTACAACTGTACATGATATTTTTGACCAAGTTATCTATCTTCTAGATAACTCTTTTTAAACAAACCAATTCTTTTTTACATACTAGGAAATTTTGTTACACAATGACATAATCTTTCATAGATAATTTTAATATTCAATAATAATAATAATAATAATAATAATAATAATAATAATAATAATAATTTTAAATTTGAACAATTAAGTTTAAGAATTTTCGTTCAACTGTACTAACAAAAAAGGTCATCTATGCCTAGTTTGATTTGACCCTGATTTTTTATTTAAGTTATCTCTTTCATGAACTGCTTACCACACCCCTTCCATTTCCAAATAAGACAATAGAGGTGATCCGTTTAAGGGAAGCCATGCTAATCAAAAACCAACTATGCAAGCAACACAGCAACAGACTTAAAGTAGTTCTTTTAAATAAAAGATTATAATGATCTAAATAATACATAATAGATTTGGATCCGCTAAGTACAATATACTGACTAACTCAATTAACAACACTATCTATGACAAATTTTGGTCAACTTTCATTAAGCTTTGGGCATTTCCCCCAAAAAAAAGGAACTGTAGAATACAGTAAATCTTGCACTTGCACTTGAATTTCAATTTCTTTTGAATTTTGCATCATTGTATGATATATACGAGGTGTTTCGAGTAAGAGCCATGTGTTGAGAGCATGGAAATTTTCTACATCACCATTGTTGCAGGGAACAGCCTATCTAAGAAAGTATACACACCACCTCCTAGCAGCATTGCTCCACTGTGAGACAAGCAAATTGTAACATGCATCACAAACGCAGAAAGTTTTGAAACTCGCAACAAATGAGAGTACCATTGTTGTTCTAAGTAGACGTTCAGGAATTACCTTATGGGATTGATCCATGCTGAGAACTTGCGAAATGAAAGCAAGCTCTGTTAATACAGACTTAGAGTTAGATTATCTCGAGTATTAAGGTTGTTCTCTTAAAAAAAAGACGGGGTGTGGGTGGTGGAGAAAGAAGGAGAATTGAAAAAAATAGCAAGAACCTGTAATGCTCCAGCAAAAGAAGCAGCTAAGAGTAAGGGAGCAACATAACCAGTTGTGTATGTCAAAAGTAAGCTGCCTCCAATCACTGGATCCTATCAAGATATCAATATTTACTTTATTCAGAATGACCAGATATTAAAAATTAGAAGTAAGAAAATAAACAATCAAATCCAATGTAAATTAATTAAGCATCAATTTAATGATTATCCAGAGGATGAAACAACTCAATCAGGGTTAGCTTGAGAGAAGCAGGTTCAGTCCTAAGCAAATTTTACTAAGAAAGTCGGTGAGACGAATCCTGTGGAGCTCTTTTGGAAAGGGATCGTGCCTTTTATATCTGTCTCTGTGTGTGTGTTAAAAATCTAGTATTTATTACCAAGTTATTTGGATATAAACTCTAAAAAATATAGTGAAACTCAAGATTACTGTACATTTAGAATTCAACTCAAGATATGGAGGATCTTACATTTCCATGAATCTTTAGACCAAAATAACATTAACATCTGTTAAAAGATACATAAAAATGCCTCTCAAGAAGCTTTTCAACTTATTAACTATAAACTAATGAGCAAGTAATAATGGTTTCTGAATGCTATAGTCAATAGTGAACATGTAAAAGAGAATGAAAAATACCTTGGATGCAGCAACATAACCTAGAAGAGTTGCCAGTACAGGTGTGCTGCAAGGCGAGGCAGCTAAAGCAAATGTAAGCCCAGCCAGATATGCTTGCACACCTGATAGCAGAATTTCTCATTATGCAACATTGCTCTGAATTCGTATTTATAGTGGAGAAACCAGTGTGTGTAAGATAACCAACATACTTGATGGGAAATTGGCAGCTGCTGCACGTGGATCAAAACTGTCGAAGAACGAGGGGAGCTGCAATTCAATGATCTGCAAAATTGCTCAAGATTAATCGAAAAATTAAATAAAATAAAAGATCCTGTCATAACTTTTTATAGTTGACTGGTTTTAAAATGGGAGTCCAAGAAGTTAGTAGTCATCAAACTCATTCCGTAAAAAACTAAATTGAATTAAAATATACAATTTGAATGTAACAAATTTACTAATAGTAAATGGTCAAATTTGTGCTTAGGTGTTGGTTACCATAAAAAAGTTGAGGACTTCAGGCTTGTAAAAGGCCAGGTTAGTGCTAAGCCTAATATATGGTTTACAACAGTTTGGGCCATCCTTCCCTATATAGTACTAAAGCTGATTCACAGAGAAAATAAAGAAAAAGAAAATGGAGGCAGGGGGATGTGTTGAATCCTAAATTGGCTAGCTATATGTCCAAAGTATCGTTTATGGAGCTTAGAGAAGCTTAGCCGAAATTCTCCACTTGAGAATGCCTAATCTAATAGAATTCTTCAGAAGAGTTGAAGGTTTTATCAAGACAATAAACATAATAAATAACTGGTTTTAATATTCAGTGAATAACCTTACCAAGTAAGAGTAAGATACTAAGATCATTACAGTTTCGAGGCAAAACTGAAATAAATGAGAAAAAAGGCAAGGGGCACAAATTTTTTAATTTTAAGGGGAAAAAAATTGTTTCAGTACCTCAAGAAGGTTCAGACCCATAATTACAGCCAAACCAGAAGCAGCCAGTGGTAATCCTTGGCCTATCTGTCCATAAGCCTTTCCAGCAAAGGATGCAGCGACTCCCAAAAGGGCTAATGTTGTTGCAAGACCCAAGGAGAATGCAATTGAATCCCCAATAACCTAGCAGGGAGAAAGCATCATTATTATTCAGTATATATGCATGTATGAACACCTAAGCCAAATTGATCCAAAAACATGTAGAAACAAGAAAGAAATAAGACCATGTTAGGTACCCAGCCAACTAGAAATTAGGGACTTAATTTTAATTCAATAAACTATTGGCTAGGGTGGGTTTTGTAACTAATTTTCCTAGATGACAAGTGGCAAGTGAGTGAGAGTGTGCATTTTGTTATGGGGAAGTAGTGAGAGGTCATTAAGAAAGGTTGGATTAGACTAGGACTACGAGAGAATTAGTTACCTCAAACACCTGATACTTTGTTATGCTGTTCTTTCAGTAAAAAATACGAACACATACTGGGAAATTTGGTGATATCTCACTGATATCACTCCAGCTCTTTCCCTTCCATTACTGTTTCATTCTTCTATCTTACTCCGATAATGGTTGTCAAAGACTACTAGAGCCAGGAGGAAATGATGCCACTTTGAGAGTTTTCATACATGAAATGCCAAAATATGCAGTTTATGGAACAAAATATCAGAATAGAATGCCTCAACAAGAGATCCAAGGATTTGAATTCAGTGCTGCTACAAAATTGCAAGGACCATGTGAATGTTAAAATGCAGAAACATAAGACATCATTTCTCTCTAGCCCAAAAAACTACAAACCAAGGTTCAGCTTATCAATATTCCCTATTGATGTTTTTGTGGGAAAAGAGAGTACTTGGAGGAATAGTATTCTTTTCCTAACTCTTGTCAAATTAAATAAAGTTGCCAAAATTTCCAAGAAATTATATAAATAAGCAACCAAAGACAATTTAAATTGAACAAAACCAAATTAACACTTAGTAATGCTTTAGCATGGAAGAGCCCTCCATGTGATGGAATAAAAACCACATGACCAATTCGAGAAATCTTCCAAATCAAGAATCAATAGACAACCAAAATCAGGGACAATCGAAATCCAAGGCTCTTTCTGTCACGGGAAATTATCACGCCAACACCAAGGATTTGTTTTTGCTAGTATCAAGTCCTTCATGGCAATGGACTTGCTTAATTACTTTTGAAGTTCTAAACTTTCAATATATCATGCCAGACAACCCACAAGTTGTTAACAACTATTATAAGAGGATAATGAAGTCACAACAGAGAATTTCTTAAAGAGGATACAAGGGTCATAAGTGGTTTTATGTTATCCTAGGGTGACTATACAATAATTTTAAACGTTGATGGTTATTTGAGTTAATACAAGCTATACTTCAATATCATAAATGATAAACCATCTCCTAAAAGTTTCATTGGGATTGAATATTATTACATCTAACATGCCTCTCCAATACAAGAGTCCATTGGGATTGAATGAAAACACATGCCACCTTAACTTCATTCAAGAAATTTAATTTTTATTAAGGAAAATGGGGCTACAAGTGTACTGTACTATAAGTAGAGACTTGAAGGTTTCTATACCAAATGAGATGACAGGAACAAAAGAATAATTTTTATCCACACCCCCCTTCGAATGTGAAACGTCATACAGTGTGTTAGATTATTACCTCTGCTCTACTTTTTCCAGAGCCAAATGCCCCTGCCAGATTCCCATTCACAATTTTAGGCATCTGAAAGGTAAGAAATACTTGAGAATGCACACAGTAGCAAGCATACCAATGTAACCAAGGGTCAACGGTAAGACACTGAGTGTACAAGGAGAAAGACTGGTCACAAGCCCTGCCCCAAAAATTACTGCCAAACTGTAGAAAGATAGAAATAATCATCATATGAAAACCATAAACATGAGCATCCAGTATTAGAAAATAACAAGGAAATAAAGTAAAAGAAAGACCAAAAGAATACATAAAAGGGATTTGCAGTACACCTAGTGAAACTGGGAGAAGATAATTGACTCTGAACAGCTTCATTGGCCTGTTGTCCAGCTGAATACAATAAGCCTCCAAACCAGTCACTTAGGTTTGCATCAGCCAAAGAATAAACAGAAGCAGCTACTTCCTGTAAAATAACTTAGTCTTGAGTTATATACCCTAACTATGGACTCAATGCATATTATACACAATATCATAATTTACAACATAATGACTAATCTGTAGAAATTATCTAGCAACGGGATATTCAAGGAACAACTTACAACTGCAATAAATAAGCTTTCCTATTTGTCATTGGCTTACAAAAGCAAGCAACTTGAGTCTAAAATCTCATGCATAAAAGAAAACAAAGCAAAAAGAACAACTGACTGCTCTCTTCAATCTCTCGCTCAGTTGTGCAATAAACAAGGTTTACTTGAACATATGCATGTAGAATTAGTTAAGATATCATGCACACGTGTGCTCAAGCACACACATAAACACATATCAAAAGGGAGACTGTAAAGACCTAATAGCTCTAGTAGTGATTGATGCAAAGAACATAAAACCTCTGACCAATATATTTATCCTACTTACAGCTTTTGCAGCAACTGGAGCAATCAAGTGTGTCACTGAAAAAGAAGAAAACAAGAAACACTCACTAATACAATCAACCAATTTCATCATCCATGTCATAGGAGTAGCACAAATCAGTTTTCAAAGGGGGAAAAAAAGAGTAAGGATTTGACAGAGAGAATGCCTATTATGCAGTGACAATATGAGATCTACAATTTGCAACAAAAAAAAAAAAAAAAAAAAAAAAAAAAAAAACAGCAGAACTGCATTCTTTATTTCACATCTCAATGTTGGATTTAGCCTGGAGGAAAATTACATATATGTTATCCAACCCAAGTGGCAAATATAAGGTGCAAAAAATCTTGTCGCTTACAAGTTTCACCATTGCCAAAACAACTAAAATGAATTTACAACTGTGCACAAGACCTGCGATTGTTTTACTTTTACTGGATTATTAGGAGAATCATCCATAAAAACAAGATTTACATAAGCATTTTTCATTTTATTCATATAATAACGTCTTAGCTTGTTAGAAATGTGGCAAGGATATATATAAAATAATACATGATGTAGTGATTGAATCCAGCAAAGGTTGAAAGATAGTACCTGCCATGGCACCCATTAATGTCTTCACACTATTGCTAGTACCAATCTTCAACTTTGATTGAAGACAATTGTCACATTTTGGAAGTTCCTTCGATGTGTTGATAAGAACAATATTCCTGCCTTTTAGACACAAAATGAAAAGAGATCATACTATTAGTGTTTCATGGAATCATGGTATGCTCTTAAAGTGTGCTGGAAAACAGATGACCAAAATAGCAGCACTATTTGATACAAGAGTTTAATTGCTTCACACTATTAGTATTTAATAGGAAAACATGTTAAGATTACTATTTGAGATTTTTTTTTTAATAAATACATAACAAATATATTGAAAACTTAAACTTTGCATATTTTCTATAAATTTTCTCGGTTAATAACCTCAACATAGTGCCCTAAGAAACATGTTAACTAAACCCTAGAATAGTTGTGTGCTGATATCCAACCAAGCAATGTCAGGTAGGCATGACAAAAGTAGTGGTATGCAAAGTGTAATTTGTTAAATGCTATTTTTTAATAAATGCATAACAGGATGTCACTTTTACACTCTCCATGGTAAGATTCACCTTTGAGTATTTGACAGTGACATTGCTCCAACTTAAATAAAAAATAAAATAAAATAACTCATTTTTCCTTCACAAAGATTGTAGGTTTGCAACTATATAAAGCTAACAAAGCCATGCAAAGGAAAAAAAGCTGAGGCTTCTTAACACGTTTTTTGAACCAATAATAATAATAAGCAAATACTACTAACTAAAAAAAATTAATACAAAATCTTTCATTTATGATGAAGTTGGACCCGTAATGGAACAAAGGAACTCAGACTTAGGAGACAAACCATGTCGTTCAAGATTGCAGTTTGCAACTCCGCAAGGTCGAAGACGAAGACCGAAACTTGCACAATAGCTCGCACTCAAACTCATCTGGAGATTCAATTTAGAGAAAATTTGAGGGGGAAAAAGAAGAAGAACGAAATGATTAATTATTAGTTACAATATAGTAAATTTTTACTTGGCACTTGGCAGTATTCAAGTGAATTTGAAGCTCGCAGCTCAAAAATGGAACACAAGCAAGTTCTTATCTTGGAACACGGAACCCGGAACGGAAGTGTAGAGAATTGAAAATAATAAAATATCCAATCCGAGTTGTGGCTTTTACCTATGTTTCGTTGCTGAAATTGGATTGCTTTATTAAAATGAATTCTTGACGTTGATTTGATGTGACAATTTTATTTTTTATTTAAGGAAATAAAAATAAAGAAATGGCTTCCATCCAATTGAACTTCTCTTCGCCACTGCTTCAAGCGGCACAGCTACAGTACCGCACTTTCGCCGCTGCCACTCTGTTCCTCTTCCTCTCCACCGACTCCAATTTCAGTCCTTCTCGGCTCTCGCTCTACCTCTGCCTCTGCGACCTGCTCCTTCAAGGTTCCATTTTATTTTATTTTATTTTTCAATAAAAATACGGTGCAAATCAACACTTCCAGGAAAAACAAAAAAGATTAACGGAAGCAAAGAAACAAAAATTACCAAAAAAGAAAAAACTGGCGGGCGGCAAATTTAATCTGCAGCAACAGGAAAAGTACAAGGCGGAAAAAATCGACCAAAGAAAGGTACGAAAATTAGGTCATTGCAGAAGCAAGTAAGCAACAGCAGCGACATTACAAGGCAGAAAAGAAAATAACAAAACAGAAGCAAGGAAGAGAAGAAATGACGAACACGAACCAGTGAAAGGACGGCACCGGCTGACTGAGGGACGTGTTCCGGCGACAGACTGCAGGAGGAGGGAACGAAGATCAGCAGAAGAGAAGAAGGATAAGAGATGGAGTTCAGTGAGGAGCATGGTGGTTGAGTAGTCCGACTAAACCGTCCGATTCCGGTTCACCGTTTCGTGGACATTAGCTATTTTTCGGTTCGCCCGTCTTGTTTGCTCCGGTTTTTTAGAAGATGTCACTTGTAATACATAAACGTTATTGAATGCTTGAATTCTTTGGGAAAAAACTGAGCTGTAATCATCTCCACCTAAAGTTGATAATTAAAAGTTATTAGATGAAAATTTAATTAAATTAGTTAAATTAGTCAACAATTTTTAGTTATCAATTTTATTTAAAATTAATTGCACTTGAATTTTCTCCCTTTTAAAAATTTCATAGTAATACACTTCTGGTAATACAAGTTATAGAAACATTTTTAAGGCCCTAACCATAATGGTAATTACTGAAAAAATATCATTAGTTGTTGAGTCCCAAGATTGATGGTCATGGATTACTATTGTTACTTAAGAAAATCATAATCATAGTCAATTGGTGATTTTGACAAACTTTAATGGTAACAATGACGGTTACACCATACAAGAGAAATATTAAGGAACAAGGTAAAAACTACATTTGCGATGGAGACCATTGACAACCAAGGAAAATGCCCTTCTAACCTACAATGAGTATATAAGATGGAATTTTCTTGGATGACATTGTAATTTTGTAGAAAATAATGTATACTTTATATTCTATTCGATTGAACTGGATTTTCACAGAGACTTAAAATGTTAAATACAATGAATCTAATAAAAACTATTTTTTGAAGAAACCAAAATGGAGAATGAGGAGTGCAGTTTCCATTTCCTTGTCAAAGGGAAGCAACAAGTCCCTACTTCTCTTTTCCTCATCAGCTTTCTCTTTTGCTTAAAGTACATGTCTCTCTCTTTTTCCATTCATTACCAAGAACAATAAAAACCAGGTTCTCTCCTTGTGTTAAGTAGTAGTAGTATTCTCTCTTAATAATGTACTGTTACTAAAGAGAGTATATGGCAAAAGTTCTGTTAATCTCAAATACATACATACCAACTACTATTGCATTATTGCAATGTGATTTTTACTTGTACTAGTGTACATATACTAGCTACCAATAATGTTCAAGAGAATTATGATCATTTAAATCAAATTGAAGCGTTCTTCATCACATTCCATTTTGATTACAGTCATATAACAACATCTAAGAACTACCCATTATACTAATCATCATGCCATTTGGTTTGGTCTCAGCCTGGAACAAGCGCCGTCGAAGCAAGTCTCAAGATCATACAGACCCTTGTATGTATTCTCCTCTTCTTCTTCTTTGTTTCTTTCATGTTGGAATGTTTACATACGTTTGCTCTTTCATTCAGGGATTTATAGGCCTGCAGAGTTTTGGCAACTGGAAGATCAAGCGCCACAAGCTCCAAAAAAGAGGCATGGATCGTCTGTTTTCACACTCAAGGAGATGGAAGAGGCAACATGTTCATTCAGTGATGATAATCTTCTTGGAAAAGGTGGATTTGGAAAGGTATACAGAGGAACTCTGCGTTCAGGAGAGGTAACAAATCGAATTTGTTATATCAAAAACTATACAGATATTATTGAAAGACTCCAAAACTTTGTGATATAGATCTAAATTAACAAAGCATGATAACATGTACACCTCTGAAGGTTGTAGCAATAAAAAAGATGGAGCTGCCAGCTATTAGAGAAGCCGAAGGAGAGCGCGAATTCCGGGTGGAAGTGGACATATTGAGCAGACTAGACCACCCAAATCTTGTTTCCTTGATCGGCTACTGTGCTGATGGAAAGCACAGATTCTTAGTATATGAGTATATGCAAAATGGGAACCTGCAACATCATCTGAATGGTATATTATTAGTCTGCCATGTAACTAAGAATCACACTCAATATTGTTTGTTAACCAGTGCCTAATTAATATTTTAGGAATTGGGGAAAGAAAAATGGATTGGCCTCTAAGGCTGAAAGTGGCATTAGGAGCTGCAAAAGGACTTGCTTATCTGCATTCAAGCTCTTGTGTTGGGATCCCTATTGTTCACAGAGATTTCAAATCCACCAATGTTCTTCTAACCTCCAATTTTGAAGCAAAGGTACATTCTATATGTCATGTCTTTTCCTAGGAAAATTTGTGTAATTAGTTAAAACTCACATTTACATTTTTTTTTTCCCCTTTCTAACAAGATATCTGATTTCGGGCTAGCTAAACTAATGCCAGAAGGACAAGAGACACATGTAACTGCTAGAGTGTTTGGTACTTTTGGCTATTTTGATCCTGAGTATACATCGGTATAAGTTTAAAACAGATCTCTTTTTTGAATCCAGTTTTCCAAGATTGTTTGACTAATTTGTTGTTACAACTAACAGACCGGAAAACTCACTCTACAAAGTGATGTTTATTCTTTTGGCGTTGTCCTTCTGGAGCTTCTGACTGGACGTAGAGCCGTAGATCTAAACCAAGGTCCAAATGATCAAAACCTTGTGGTCCAGGTTTGTATTGTATGAAGCTTATACATGAAGTGACATGTTGAAAATGTTGCTGGAATTTACTTTCTGTATTTTGTGCAGGTGAGACACCTACTAAATGACCGGAAGAAGCTTCGAAAGGTGATAGATGCAGAGATGGCTCGAAACTCTTACACTTTGGAGTCTATATTCATGTTTGCCAATTTAGCATCAAGATGTGTTCGTAGTGACAGTGATGAGAGGCCTTCCATGATAGAGTGTGTTAAAGAACTTCAAATCATCATCTTTACAAATTCAAAAGGCTTGGGAATGGTTATGCATAGCTTGAGAATGATGTAGTCAAATATTAGACTTTAGGATTAATAAGAATACTTATTCTATATGTTAACTAGTATTTTGGATTATCGTATATGAGATCAATGAGGATTATTCTTCGTCGAGAAATCCGATTCTTAGTTTTCTCAACTGTTTTGGAATTGTATTGCCTTATTGGTTCAACAGTTTTCATTCACACACCCGCATTATTAATTCAAATGTGGAAAATTGATCACAATATAAACTTTATTATTATTTTTTATTTCCACGGTATTGAAGCTTAATTTAAGAATGTTTCGCCAGTGCATAATTCGAATTATGGACACCTGCTTAAACAAACTATTAGTAAGTTAATTATTAAAACAATGCAAGTTGGTTAATATAAACTTTATTATAATGAAAAAACATGTATATTTTTTCGGATCTATGATCATGGTAAAACATCCTTCGGTTCGGATGGTGGTGTTTCCTCGTTGACAATGTAAGACGACGCAGTAGGATTGGAGTGGACTGGATTTAAATTGAATGTAAAAGAAAAATATTAATTGAGATGAGCTCAGCAGTTGCGGCGGGCGATGTTTTTGGTTGAGTTCAGAAGTGGACGCAGTTTAAGATTATTATTATTATTATTATTACTATGGTGAATACTATAATGTCTAAGATATTATACATAACTCATTAAAAAAGATAAATAATTTTATGCAGGAGGATAGATCCTTCACAATAATTTTCATCATGTAATACATATATTGGAATTAATAATTTGAATAAGGGAGTTATTAAAAAAAACGCCTAAAACGTATTTTTTTAATATTTTTAAATTATTAAAATTTAACATGTATAATTGATTAAACTGTAGGAGCCACTTAAATAAAGACGTTTAAAATATTTTTTTAAATAATTTTAGTAATTAAAATTCAATACATATAAATTATAACTGATTAAATCGTGTTATTTTTGTCATAATTAGATCAAGATTTAAGATTCTCAATATATATATATATATATATATATATATATATATATATATATATATATATATAATGAGTATTTTAGTAATTTTATATAATATGAATATTGTAGTTATTTTTTATAAAAAAAATTAATTTAGATCGGTTTAAAATTTGGTTCATCGATTTCTTGGTTAAATCGATTTATCTTATTTAATTATGACAAAAATAATAATACAGTTTAATCGATTACGTATATTAAATTTTAGTTATTAAAAAAAATCTTTTAAAAAAGATATTTTAGATGTCTTTATCTAAGTGGCTCTCTTTAAATAATGATATACATCCAAACTTTTTTATAAATTAAGTATAATCAAGTTAAACTATAAGATTTAAAATAATACTAAACATAACTAATTTTTGTTATGTTAGACCAACTTAATTAAATTTTGTTAACAAAAAGACTTAGGTGTATAGTATTATTCCAATAATTTTATGTAACCAAGTAATTTTACCGATCAAATCTCAACAAAGTTAGAAATGCGTTTGATTCTCAAATGTGGTAGTTTTCAACAATTTTTTTCTTCTTTCGCTTTTTTCAATAACATTATCGTTGTTGTCTTCTTTTTTTATTTCTTTCCTCTTTCTTTTTTTTCTTCTTTATTATCATGATTGTTGTTGTCTTCTTCTTTTCATATATATATATATATATATATATATATATATATATATATATATATATATATATATATATATATATATATATATATATATATATATTCAAAAAATTAGAGCACAAAAATTTTAGTGTACAATACAAATTTTTAAAATACCACGTATCGAGAATATTAACACTCAACTAAAAAAAATACACAAAGCACAAAAATTTTGATATACAACATAATAAATTTGGCTTTTTTATTGAAATGCGCATGAAAAAATGTTTAATTCCCATTATACGCATGGTTTGAAACTCCTCCTTAAATACACACGGCCAATTCGCAAGGGACAGCCACGAAATAGAAATAGGAGCCATCTCAAAAATGGTGGCTACGAAATAGAGCCTGCCATCAGCCTATTCCAAGTGCAACAGTCATGAAATGGGAAACATCAGGTATGACATACACCAAATGATGCACCTGTGGTATGACGCACACGAATTGGCCAAGTTAGTTGAGGCACACACGAAATGGCTCGTTTCATGTATGGCAGGCACGAAATGACTGTAGGGCAGTAAAGGCAGCAACTCTCAGTAGTGACAGTTCCCGTATGAACATACAGTGGGTAGTTTGGGAGGCAATTTATTGTAGTGTTATAGGTGAAGCAATATAAAAAGGAGAGAAGGAGGGGACCAATTCCAAGGGTAGGAAACAGGAGAGAAGTAGTGAGGTTTAGTGTGTTGTTGTGTTTTTGGTGGGGTAAAAAATTTTTTTTGGTGGAGAAATATTTTTTTAATTCATAAAAATGAGTAGTAGTGGAATTAATGTGGAAAAAAACTTTAATAGGTTGGATGAATTTCACATTTCACATTTTCTCCACATTATTCGAACTAGATGAGCTGCCCCCACATCTTAGAGCTTTACACAAAGTTCCATAGAATAGATGCTTCCAATGCTACGATGATATGAAAACATCATCGACATGTGCTGGTCAAATTTAATATGCATTTTCTGATATGCAAACGAACTTGATACCGCAACTGGCATCCTGTAAATCAGGGTACTGATCTCCATTTTTCCAACCAACCCAGTGTTCATCAGAATCAGATTTTTTAGTTGTTGCAAAGATGATTGTGGAGGAATCATTATCCAAAGTGGGTCATCACACATAAATGTCACCCCTTTGGCTGTATGCGAAATTTCTCCGTTAGGATATATGACCACATAAATGTGTTTAGATGCCATTACCACACCAAAAATTGGTGAAACCAACTTCGATGAAAATGGAATTCTGGGAGAGGAAGGGAGGGTAGAAGAAGTGAGAATTGAAATTGTGGCATCAGTTCTGCACGAGAAAGGTTTTTATAGCCTAGCCGTTGTTTCAATTCATGTATGGTATACACTAATTTGTCACATTTCGTGTACGATACAATAGACATGGGGTGTCCATATCGTGTGAGGCCAACCTGATATGTTCTCCAAATCACCTCCGCTGTGCCCCCATTTTGTGTCTGGTGTCCGTGATATCGTCTCTCCATTTCGCTACTACTACGCATGAGATGGGATCTCCATTTCGTGCCTGCTGAACTTGACATGGTGCACCCATTTCGTGGGCACCTTGCTTAAAATGGTATTGAAATCCATTTTGTGGCCGTCATGCAAGAAATGAAATTGCGCATTTTGAGAACAGTTTTCACCTATGCAAATTTTAGGAATAAATGTATTTTACATGCGTATATAGATAAAATAGCCTAATAAATTCGGTGCACAACACAAAAATATTGGTTTTGATGCGCACAACAAAATTTTTTAAAATGTTACATATTTAAAATATTGACACCCAACTAACAAAATATATACAATATAAAAAATTTTATACACAACATAAAAATTTGATATATAGTACAAAAAATATTTAAAAATTACAATTAACTCACCCAACTAACAAAATATATTTACAGTAAAATTTATGTACTAAATACAAAAATTTATGTGTTATGAATAATTTTTTTTGTGTTATATCTAAAATTTTTTATGTTATATCAATAAACTTATATTATGTGCAAAAGTTTTTCTTCTATATATAAAAGTTTTGGTGCTAAATTAATAAATTTATGTGATTTTAACAAAAAATTTTGTACTAAAAAAATATAAAAAAAATTGTAATGCATGTACGTATTTTTTTTTATTAAATTTATACTAGTTTAATTGGATTTGATTAAAAGATATATCATCGCAGAACGAAAAAAAACGGACCGGACACACTTTTTTTTAAAAAGCTAAAATGAGAAATTTATTATTTCATTCTAGTAATACAATATTTATATCGATCCGAGATGAATAAAATATGTCTTCTAAAAATATGAATATATATATTTTATAAACCTGTTTTCAATGGCAAAATTCCAAGTCGAATTAGATTTTATAAAATGCCAAATAAGATTAGAGATTTTTTTTTTAGTCGCTTGTTCTTATTTTTATTTTTATAATAAGAAACAAACTAGGCAAGTATAGCTTCAGCAAAAAAAAGTATTGTAAGTTAAGAGGGCCCAAAACCTTCACAATATTCACTTTTTAGATCATGAGCTAAGAGCCCAATCTAGATAAAGAAAAAGATGTTCAAAAAATCTAATTGATCCAAGCCCATACTCACTTTTGAATTGTGAGTTTAATGTTTAGGAGATGGCGAAGTTGGAGTCTTTTTGGCTAACGAAGAAGAAGGGTAGCAGCTGGGCAGGGGAAGGACCGAAACAAGAAGGAAACCAAACGAAAACAAATGGCGACGGTGGATGGCGGCGGAAACCCGGAGGAGCTGGCGGTGGGGTGCATGCTCTCGATCAGGACAACGCTGGGGGACGAGTTTGAAGGTCAGGTTGTGACCTTCGATCGCCCCTCAAACATCCTCGTACTCCAGGAGGCTCCCTCGAAGCCCGGCCCAGGCCCAGGCCCACGGCGGAACATAAGGCTGCTGAAGGCAAACTACATCAAAGACTTCACCTTTCTCGGACACGCCGAGGACCCTCTTGACCCCACTAACTGCTTCCTTGACCTCGCTGCTCTTCAAGCTAGAGAAGACCTTGCAATCAGGTAGTTCTCTAATTCCCCTAATTTCATTTTTTCCCTTTTAATTAACGGTTGTTTTTAGCTATTTTTATTTTTATTTTTTGTTAATGTCTGATTTTGATACTTGAATTTCATTGTTTTTTTAAGACAAGCTGAGGCGGATGCTGAGAGGATCGGTGTTGGTGTTACCAGCGAGGCACAGAGCATCTTTGATGCTTTGTCCAAAACGTAAGTTGCATTAGATGTTATTGAATTTCATTCAGCTATTTTGGATCACATTGTGGTTTGGGTTTTGAACCATTTTTGCGTTTATACTGTTATTTTATCAATGAAAAATAAGTTCCATTTCTTGGTTTGGTAGTTTATTAGTACTATCGCAGGATTCTAATGGATAGTTTTCTATCAGGCTTTTCAATCCTTCCTAGGTTGTTTTCTAATGTTTAGTTCTTCTGTCTGTTAATTGAATGCTTGAACTTTGCTACCTACTGTCGTAGTCTCGTGGACACTAGAATATTATGCTTGATGCGGTTTCGGCCTCTTCTTGTGACTATATCAGAATAGTTATTGTGATTCCATAGTTGGTATCCTCCTCTGGTGTAATGTGTATACTGAAAAAGA
Organism: Arachis hypogaea; assembly: GCF_003086295.3. Lineage (NCBI taxonomy): Eukaryota > Viridiplantae > Streptophyta > Magnoliopsida > Fabales > Fabaceae > Arachis > Arachis hypogaea. Next base: position 135,982,863 of record NC_092048.1, read on the forward strand.
CAATGTTGATGGATACTTGGATGTGAGAGGAAAAATCTTGTCTAGGGTTCTTTGCTATTGTGAGGAGGCTAATGGAGGCCCTGCGGCTGGGGCAGAAATCAATCAAATGGAAGTTGAATGGTATTGTTTCATCAATATTGTCAAACCCACCTAGTGCGAATTTAGATTGGAGTTAATATATATTCTAGATGCTCTCATCCATATTTCTTAGGTTTAGGCCCAGTTTGGGTAAACAATTTAAATAAGTTCTTTTAGAAAAAGAGCTTAAAGTATAAGGATTTTTATTAATAGCAGCTTAGAAATAAGTTATTTTGTGTTTGAATTTTTTGTTATAGAAATACTTATTTTAAAGTTGTAGTTTTTGGATAAATAACTCAAAAAATACAATTTTTTTTACACAAAAAAATAGAAATTAAAATAACGATGATAACGAATATTTTTCAATATTAAAATGTTTATTTTACATAACCTAATCACTAAGATTACAATCGTAAATTGATTTTTTATTTGCTCTCTTATTAGTTCTATTTTTTAGACAATTAGTTCTTGCCACATAATATCATTAGAAATTGGTTCTTCTACTTCACCTTCATTTTAATTCACAATCTTCATTTTAATTCACAATAATTTTTTATGGCAATGCCAAAGAAATTATTGTGTAGTTAGTGTTTGCTGTTTTATTGTGTATGATATGGTAGGTGAAAATAAAAAACAAATATAAAATGTGTGTCAATGTATATTTCGTTGCTGTTTTTTTAATTTTTTTTACTCCTATTAGCCTCCTCCTTTATTGAGGTCAAGACTTGTTATAACTAACTATAAAATAATAGCAAGCTATATAAAAATAAAATCACATGTGAAAAAAATAAAATAAAAAAATATCTTGAAGGAATATATGCAGTAGGTGGTTTAGATAGAACATTGTTTTAAAATGGTGGTGGAGGGTCAATAATTTAAGTAGATGAATCATTACGTAAAAATGGTGGTAGAGGACCAATACTTCCAGCAGATGGAACGTGAAAATGATGGTGAGAGGACAGTGCTTCTAACGGATGGAATCTCGTGAAAGTGGTGGAGGACTAGTATTTTCAGCAGAAACAGACAATATTTTTACGGAAGAAAAAGTCATATATTTCTACTTCTTAAAAAGCTGTCAATTAACTTATCGGAAAGTTAAAAGCTTTTTTTTAAACAGTGTCGAACAATCAGGAGACTGTGTTTAAATTCTTTGTTTATTCATGAATTGAGAACCTACTCTCAGTAAAATTGTTAGTTTGGAACTTATCCTGTGTGGATGTAGTGTTTAGTTTATGTTATCTAATTATGTTTGGGGAGGTTGAAGGTACTGAGGTGAGCCACTAGAAGGGATAAGCACCAGTTTCTATTTATGGTGCTACCCTTCTCTGAGATCCATGTTTTTGTCTTTTGGGTCAAGATCTCAAGGTGCTCAATTTTGATAACTTTGAAAGACCAAAAATCCAGCTATCTAACATACTGTGTGATGCTAAAAGAGGTGAATAGTTGGATTGTTAAAAAATTGGTAAGCTGTCTGTCTTTGGTACTCTCTGGAACTAGTTGGTAAGGGGAGTTATTTTTATTTTTTAAAATATAACATTTAATGTTTTACTATGAGTGCTTTGCATGAATAATCAATTTATAAGGAGAATGTCCACAATCTTCTTCAGTGAGATATTGATGCATCTTGTCTCAAGGCAATAAATCGATAAACGCTTTACGAACCCTTTGCCTTTGACTCTTCAGCTTTCTTTTTTTTTTCAATTTTATCTGTCGTAAAGATTTCATTCATAAACTAGTAGTATTTTTCCCTTTTTGGTATTTCAATTAACTGACAAGATTAGCATGTTATCAGGCTCCCTGTTCGTTGGGACAAGACCGTCATAGTTGTGATGAACGAGGTGCGTGTCAGCAGTCCTTATCACCCTGATTCTGTTGTTGGAGGTACTCCTGCTGCAAATGAGCGGGTGAAGAAAGTGGTATGGAACTGATAAATATCCTTCTTTTTTTCTTCTATCATCGTTTTATATGCTATCAGTTTATGAAAAGTGTGTATATCAAAATAGTATTAAATATTCTGTAACTGTTTGACAATATATATAGAATTGAACATGTAAGCAAGAGAACTGTGTTTTTCCTTTTATATTAATCGAATTTGATTTTAGCATTGTTAAACGAATTAGTTTGGAGTTTGTGAATGAGGAGGGGATTTCTACCGGATGTCAAAGGTTCAAAGAGGAACACAAACTTAATAGGGCGGAGATGATGTTGAGTTGAATGGGTGAACACACTATAGAGAATGAAGATAGAAGAGAGATAGTCGAACATTGATTATAGAGAAGATGGTAGAATCTTGTTTAAGTTGGTGTGAACATATTTGGAGAAGCTTTTTAAAGGCTCTAATTAGCAGAGTGAATTAGATGGATGATATTGTTGTGGCTAGAGGTTGAGGTAGGGAAAGACCTAAGAAAGTTTAGAATATGGGCCAAACACGAGTATGGTTTTCTATTTGATTCATGTAGCCGATCTCACCTAGGAGGATAGGGTTTTGTTGGTCACATAGGTTCAACCCTCCATACCTTAATTTTAGATCGAATATTTGGGGGGCTCTCGTCAAGGTAGATCTATTTTAGTGATTTCTGAAGATCATTTAAGCAGAGTGTTTATACTTTCTTCTTTGTAGACAATTTTACCTCAGTCTTTTCAAAACAAAACCTATCCTGCTGCGCCATGTATATATATTCTGCTAGTTTTACTTTTCTTTTATTGATTTTCATGCACCTTCTTTGTAGCTTGACTTTGAGAGGAAGAGGTTACAACTTCGCAGTAGCAGTGGTCAGTAAGTTTACACATTTTGCAGCCAGTTGTGGTTAGCAAAGCACCTCCAAGGGGTAAAACATGAATGGGGATTTTTGCTTTTAGCGAAATCCCCTGCACAAGAGGGGTTTCCCAAGGCACATTCCTGACTCCAGATATCTGTTGTCTTGAGCTTTCAAGTTTTTGTCTTCCTTGTGGAGTTCATATCAGGCAGTTCCTCCAGATTCTTCATAACTAAAAACTAAAAAGAGTGAATGCTGAAGCATGTAATTTGTGGTTTGTTAGTTGTTGGGTTGGACTTGGACCCCAAAATAGGTGACTAGATTTTGTATTATTATTATTATTACTATGTTGGTTTTGTTGTTGGGATTATTTAACCAATTACAATGAGTCTAATTTGTTCCTTATCTAATAAAGCAAATGCTTTAAGATAAGTTGAGCTAACCCTTTTTCTTATTACTTTTTCTATCTGAAGTTTTTCTTCTAATTGTGTATTTGCTATTTTAAAAATGATTCCTTGAAAAATTATGGTGTATGATGCTGCTGTTGTTTTAAGCCTTTAATGGTACATCAATGATAGAATTTGATTGCATTTTTGAGAAGAGTAAATAAGAGAGAATAGTTACTTAACTTTCACTCAAGGATATAACTCTACCTTGTCAAAATTTTCATTTTACATTAATGAAATAGTAACTGATAATTCGACACTTAAATCACTGTTTTCTAGCCTTATAACTTATTTGGTGCTTCATATATATATATATATATATATATATATATATATATATATATATATATATATATATATATATATATATATATATATATATATATATTTGATTTTAATGATCTACTCTATATTACTATGATTTTGTACAAGAAGGCACTTTTCTTATTCAAGTCCTAAAGGGCACTTTCACTTTACAGAAATGAGGGAGTAATCAAAAGTCAAGCATAAAATTAATATTTTCAAAACAATGTACAGCCGAAAGGTACTTAAGGCACTTTTGGTAAAAGTAGCAAGGCATAGACACAGGTTAAGTTTGTGTTTCATAACAATGTCTCTGGCTATGAATACCATTTTTCTAAGTGTGACTTGTTCCTAGGTGCCGATGTATAAAGATGTCATTTGTTGGTATAAGAAGGCTATGAATTCAATTTTTTTATCTATCTACAAGTCAAGTGACCCTTTAAGAAGTTTAGTTCTATTTTGGTCTCTGAGATTGGTGAATTGCACTGATTTAGTATTTGGTTTTTTAATTTTTATAATTTGGTTCTCCAGATTCAAAAGAGTATATCAATAGTCTCTCGTATATTTTTCGTCACCGGAGCTCAACGTTGTTAATAATGTGGCTCAAGCCCTGCCATACTGGACATATTAAAATGATGCCGTAAGTGTTTTGTCGCTAAAGAAGGCATTAAACGACATCGTTTGAGGGTTCTAACAAGAAACTTGATTATGACAAGATTGTTTAAACCCTTAAAGGACGTCGTTTAATACCTTTTTTATCGCCAAAACGCGTATGACGCCGTTTAATGTCTTCTTTTGCTCCAAAACGCGTACGATGCCGTTTTAATATGTCCAGCGTGGCAAGATTTGAGTCACGTCAATAACAGCATTAAATTCCGATGACGAAAAATACACGAAAAACTACATTGGTACACTTTTTTCAATTTGAAAGACCAAATTATAACAACTAGAAAGTCAGAAATTAAATCACTATACTTGCCAATCTGAAGGACCAAAATGAGGCTTAACTCCACTTTAAGTGTTGAATGAATCAAGGTTTTTCTAACTTGATTTTTTTTTAAATAAAACCATAGAAGATAGTGTTCTCATATTTGAAAAGTTGAACATTTAAAATTACTTTTTCTTCTCAACAAGCACGCATTCTGATATTCGAACTTATATCTTTATTTTTGAAAACTATTTACTTGTTCTCAAAATATTTACCGTCTCATATTTCATATCTCATGTAGTCATATAAGTTAAAAGAACAATACCAGTATATACTACAGGTTTTAGCCAAAAAAGAAAAAAAGAAAAAAAAACAGGTAAAAAGTTATTAGCGATTCTACTCAGTATCTATGTTCAAATGATTCCCAATTGAGGGAGCAGGAACATTGTTATTTGCTAGTAATTAGAACTGTAATAGTCAAAGAAGTTGTTTCTTTTTCCATTTGTTAGGACAATGAAATGATATCTTAGATCCAGTGGGGTTAAATTCTTTCAATGTTTCTTGGTGGAAGGAATATACTATACTCCATAGAGAGATAATAACAATCCATAAAGTACAAATCACTATAGAAACTAAACCAAAAGTTTTCCTTCCCGTATAATAATGAGAATATATCCAAAATTTTAAATAGATCCTTACAAAATTTTGCATCAAACGTTTTTATTTTCAAAAAAAATTTATTACATAAAAATTTTTTAATTTTATAAAAATAAGACTAATAAATCATTATGTCATATTTTTAAAAAATTTTATTCAAGTAAAAACAATAAATTTAACTAAATAAAGACTTATATATTTATAAAGTCTAAAAATTTTAATATAATAAAAAAATTTTAAAGACAAAAATATCATATACAAAATACCTTGAGAACCTATTTGAATATATATTCTATGATAATTAAAGCTTCCAAAATAATTTAACATAACTCTGATTCATTAACATCACTTATGTTCCTTTTTTTTAGGTTGTCCATGGTATTCTCCAACCCCACAGGTTAAAGACTAATCTATCGTGGATCTGAACTTCATTTAAGGGTCTGCTGCTGGCCAATAAATTCCTGCATACACAAGGCCGGATTCGAACCCCCAACACTTACTACGAGTAAGCTGGACCAACCCAAGTTAGACTTTAATATTTATAACAATTAATATTCACTAATTTAATTTTGCAGCATAGGACAACAAATTGAAGCAAACATTAAAAAATGGAGAGACACTAGGTCCTAGTGAGCCCCACAAGAAAAAAAAATTGTGTCCTTGGTCAAATCCATGAATTGAAATATACGATTGTGACCTTAACCGTATCATTCTGTTATTGTTTTATTTATTTTTTATTCTAAAGTCTGATTACAAGCTGTCTAGTGTGTGATTTGTGAGGCGTAAATGTAAGTAAGAACCATTTCCATTTCTTCCTGCTAAAGAAAAGGATATCAATCTACGCCCATTTTTTAAATCCAGCTGGTATTAATTTTATCATAAAAATTTGAAATATAGTACATTTCATTATGTCCCAAGCTTAAGGTACTAAACTTCTAAATTAAATTAAATTAAAATATTCAGCAGATGGATTCAATTAAATATTGCCTAATAACAACTCATATGCAACAAACCATTGCCATTTCCCACTGAACCAGTGAAAAGTAGATCAATATTTACCCTTTTAGTAACTCTACTCATTGTACTATTGAACCAATTAAGTATTTCTTTTAAACCTTGTCAAAAGTTTATTTATGCTTACAAATTTTTAATGCCATTAAAAAACTTGTTCTTAAAAGTTATTTTATTGTTAATTAATAGAAGAGATTTAGTTTTAAGACTCACAGAATTATCAAAACCTTCTAAACAATATAAAATTCTAACATCCTCACATTTAGAACTTAACAAGGACTTAGACAAGTCTAATTGAAATAATCCAACAATATATAACCAAAGATTGAGTCCAATGCAACAATAAAATTGAGTAAATATTAGACTCTAACTATTAGTTTGTCAATTGGAGAGGGTTGTTTTTCAGATTGCAGAGGACAGAAGATAAGTCCAAGAGAGACAGCTTAGTGTTCAACTCTCATGCAAAAAGAAACTGACTATAACAACACACTCTCTCTCTCTCACACACACACACAAAACAAGTTGCTATTGTTTGCTACTTCCAACTTTCAACCAATTAATCATCAGATTCTGCCTCATCCCTCAAGGTAAAAAAAAAAATAATAACAGCAGCTTTTCATGATCTTGCAGAACTGGTAGTAGTACTAGTACTCAGTGCCATAGAGAAAAGAAAATTGTAAACCTTTTTTGCTGTGAACAAAAGGATTTCTACTTAAAAGGGGTGAAGATATTAAACAAGAGAGGTTCTCACTTCTTGTTACCTTCATTATTGTTATGGTTCAAATAAATATTGGTGTTAGTTAAATTAAATTAAATATAGTAAATGTGAGGTTGGTTAATAAAGGTGAAGGTGAAGCTGCTTTATTGCATAACTTTATCTTTGCGTGTTGAACAAAGGAAAGGCAAGTCATGTTTACGCCATTAATAATAATATATTTTGATTACAATATTGTTAAAAAAGCAATATGGAACTGAGAGATTCTTTTGGGTTTTTGGTTTCTTTCTTGCTTTAGGGGGAAGAGGCTCTATTAGACTATTACTATTACTCTCCCCTTTTGCTTTTTATTTCTTTCACATCTTCACACTCACTTTTATGTCTTCTTGGGCTAACAAAAAAGAAGAAACAAACCTTCCTTACACCAATATTTTCTTCATTTGCATCATACATTGCTGACAAGTTCCATTGTCCTTCTTCTGTGTGTTTCATCAGAATAGAGAGAACAAACAAGCAAACAAGAAAGAAAGTTTTGATTTTTGCATCTGGGGTGAACACTTTCTGTGCTTCCTTATTCCAACTGGTTTTGTTAGAGTCCATTTCACATTGTGGCATGCATAACATTCTTTTGAGTTGGAGAATCCTACATTAATCTCTTTTGAGTTCTGAGAAACTTGAGTTGTTGTAGTGAGTTCTTAGTTCATCGAAAAAGAATGGCAGGAGGTGCACCACAACCAAAGCAAGATGAGCAGCCACATCCAGTTAAAGATCAGTTACCACATGTTTCTTACTGCATTACAAGTCCTCCTCCATGGCGTAAGTTTAAACCATTTTTTCAAAAATATTTACTTGATGTCATTTGGAGTCAATAGACTTTTGCTTATCTTTGTTAACGTTTTATTGATTTCTACTAATCTGATTCGACTAGTACATTGAAAAATCAATATGTATTGGTATTGAATATGATAATTGAGTTGTGAAATTCTGATGTGAATGAAGCTGAGGCAATCCTACTTGGTTTCCAACATTATCTGGTGATGCTTGGCACAACTGTTCTGATTCCTAGCTCTCTAGTTCCACAGATGGGAGGAGGAAATGTAAGATTCATGAATAGTATGCTTTTCAAATTTTCAATCTTATGTGGTCCAATTCATAATAAGTCTAACAAACACTGCAAACTTTTGTTTATTCTTTTTTTTGTTTTTGCTTGAATAGGAAGAGAAGGCAAGAGTGATTCAGACTCTACAATTTGTAGCAGGCATAAACACATTCTTCCAAACATTCTTTGGGACTCGTTTACCTGCAGTTATTGGTGGATCCTACACTTTTGTTCCAACAACCATTTCAATCATTTTGGCTGCTAGATACAGTGATATTGTCAATCCTCAAGAGGTTATAAGTTTTTTTTTTTTTTGGTTCTGTTTCTGTTATGTCATTATTATACTTGCTTGCTTGATTTGTAAGCAAACATGGCAGAAATTTGAGAGGATAATGCGTGGAACACAAGGTGCCCTTATTGTTGCTTCAACCCTTCAAATCGTTTTCGGCTTCAGTGGCCTTTGGCGCAATATAGTCAGGTTAATATTTTGCTTCATCTAATTTTGACCATGACAGATAAAACAGAATGAAAAAATTCTATACTACTCATTGTTTATCAAATTTTATTTCATTCTATCAAGGCCATGATTAATTACTTACTACACAATCTTTTTGAATAAATGCTTAAGGTTTTTGATTTGCTTGAGTCTCTTGAAATCATCTTAATGAATAATTTGTTTTCTTGTTTTATTTAGGTTCTTAAGTCCTCTCTCTGCTGTTCCATTGGTTGCTCTCTCAGGCTTTGGACTTTATGAATTGGGATTTCCAGTGGTGAGTGCATCTTGAACAACTAGTCCTTTTTTTTCCTTCATGTACTTTATGATCATAAGCTGTGATTCCAACTCTCCTGATTGTGTGACTTTTGAATTTCTAGCTTGCAAAATGTGTGGAGATTGGTTTGCCAGAAATCTTCATCCTCGTAATATTTTCGCAGGTAATCTATAATCTTTTTCTGATATCAAAATATACAATTTGATTTATCTGCATGAAAATTAAATTATCTTCTTAAAACCAATTTACCTTTTGAGTGGTGACTTTGTTGATGCAGTACATTCCCCATATGATGAAAGGAGACAAACCAATCTTTGATCGATTTGCAGTTATATTCTCAATAGCAATTGTATGGATCTATGCTCATCTTCTCACTGTTGGTGGAGCTTATAAGAATTCAGCACCTAAGACTCAAATCACTTGTAGAACAGATCGTTCTGGAATCATAGGTGGTGCTCCTTGGTAAGAACAATAATGTGGTTCCCCCAATAACAAGAAATCTTCTTTTTTCAGAAGCAGTAAGCTTTGTTGCTTACAAAATGTATTAATATTATAATTTAGGATAAGAATCCCATACCCTTTTCAATGGGGAGCACCTACATTTGATGCTGGGGAATCTTTTGCTATGATGGCTGCTTCCTTTGTTGCTCTTGTTGAGGTTCTTTTTTAACATATCAGTAGCAGTTTCCTTCTCCGTTTCTTGTGTTATTTGTACTCCATCTTCCCTCGGATCACAAATCAACGAAAAAAATGAGTTGACTTGATGTCCAAGAAAAGATCAGTACAAAAATCATTTCCCATTCTTGCATACTTTCTTGATGATTGTCTTACAATTTTTTTTTTTGGTAAATAGTCTACTGGTGCTTTCATTGCTGTGTCAAGGTATGCAAGTGCAACACCAATGCCCCCTTCAGTTCTCAGCCGTGGCATTGGTTGGCAGGTAAACACAAATTATGGATCAGTAATACTCTACATGATCCTTTTCTGCTTTAGGTTCTGTCAGCTTTTTTGATAATTGCATTTTCTTATGGTATCAGGGAGTGGGAATTTTGTTATCTGGAATCTTTGGAACTGGAAATGGATCATCAGTTTCTGTGTAAGATTCTTTTTTATTCTGTAAATCAATTCCTTGTTCTTAGACAAATATTAATTCATTGTTGCCTGTTCTCCAGAGAGAATGCAGGACTCTTAGCTTTGACACGTGTCGGTAGCCGAAGAGTTGTTCAAATATCAGCTGGATTTATGATCTTTTTCTCAATTCTTGGTAAGTTTCTAACATTACTATTAGCAATTCTAATGTGATGTGATTATTCTAGCACATTTCTGAAGCTACATACTTATATTATGAAACAATTGTTTTATATAGGGAAATTTGGAGCAGTTTTTGCTTCAATTCCAGCACCAATATTTGCAGCTTTGTACTGCCTTTTCTTTGCATATGTGGGTATGTATCATCAATTTAAAGAATGTGGGCTGCTATTATCATAAACACTTTGATGCTTTCATTCTTACAATTTTGTTGTTCCACAACACAGGCTCTGCAGGTCTGGGTTTCCTTCAGTTCTGCAATCTGAACAGCTTTAGAACTAAATTCATCTTAGGCTTCTCAATTTTCATGGGATTCTCTATACCACAATACTTTAATGAGTACACAGCATTCAAGGGCTATGGTCCTGTCCACACTCGCGCAAGATGGGTATATAAAGCTATATTTAGGTATATTAACATAAAAACAATTGGTATAATACTTATAATAGTGTTATTGATATGTTGTGACAGTTCAATGATATGATGAATGTGCCATTCTCATCTGAAGCATTTGTTGCTGGTATATTGGCAATGTTGTTGGACGTGACACTGCACAAAAAAGACAACCAAACTCGCAAAGACAGAGGAATGCATTGGTGGGACAGATTCCGTTCATTCAAAGGAGATACAAGGAGTGAAGAATTTTACTCCCTCCCTTTCAACCTCAACAAGTTTTTCCCATCTGTCTAATATTTCCGACCATGGTTAAATTATGATGTTTGGTGCACGACATTTGTAACTTAAAAAGAGTTAAGAATCATTATAATTTCTTTATTCTTAGCTTCAGATTAATTAGCAATATATGAATATGTTCAATTTCAGGCAGGCTTTTTCTAGTTGAGAATCTGAGCGATAATTCTGCAGTTTTGGAGATTCTGTTTTCTCTGCTAAGCTCACTTGGATTACTATAACTTTTGTACAATTCATTGGATGCGGCCAACATAAGTTCTGTGAAATACGACGTTATAAAATGCAGATTAAAGATTGTAATTTAGGTTTGCGTATTAATTCATTGGATGCGGCCAACATAAGTTCTGTGAAATGCGACGTTATAAAATGCAGATTAAAGATTGTAATTTAGGTTTGCGTATTAATTATTTGGACACCTAAAATAATAGCATTACCCTTTCCTAAATTGAAATCCAAATCATGGTAGATTGGAATGTAAAATATCTGACGTGATGATAGATAGATCCAGAAAGCTCCCACTCCACACGCAGCATCTCTAGTAACAACTGAGAACACCACATTCAGTAATTCAAATACATAAAGACAAACTATATGAGTAGAATCACAGAATCAAACACAGCATATAGTAATATTACCCAGTTTTTAAACATGAAAGACTAAACCTATTTTAAAGGGCCGCTAGGGACCCATAACCAAACAACTAGTTCATAAATTTGGAAACTACTACAACAGAACATCCAGTTGTAATGCCATCCTCACTTAAAATCCACCACGAAGACGCAGCACAAGGTGGAGGGTGGATTCCTTCTGGATGTTGTAATCGGCTAAGGTGCGGCCGTCCTCGAGCTGTTTTCCGGCAAAGATCAACCTCTGCTGGTCCGGGGGAATTCCCTCCTTATCCTGAATCTTGGCTTTCACATTGTCAATGGTGTCCGAGCTCTCAACCTCAAGAGTGATGGTCTTTCCTGTCAAAGTCTTGACAAATATCTGCATCCCACCACGGAGACGCAACACAAGGTGGAGAGTGGATTCCTTTTGGATGTTGTAATCAGCCAAGGTGCGACCGTCCTCGAGCTGCTTGCCAGCAAAGATCAACCTCTGCTGGTCCGGGGGAATTCCCTCCTTGTCTTGGATCTTTGCTTTGACATTATCGATGGTGTCCGAACTCTCAACTTCCAGGGTGATTGTCTTTCCGGTAAGGGTCTTAACGAAAATCTGCATTCCACCACGCAGTCGGAGGACAAGGTGAAGGGTGGACTCCTTTTGGATGTTGTAGTCAGCCAAGGTGCGGCCATCCTCAAGCTGCTTCCCGGCGAAGATCAACCTCTGCTGGTCCGGTGGGATTCCCTCCTTATCCTGAATTTTGGCCTTCACGTTGTCGATGGTGTCGGAACTTTCAACCTCGAGGGTGATGGTCTTGCCGGTGAGGGTCTTAACGAAGATCTGCATGCCACCGCGAAGACGGAGGACAAGGTGAAGGGTTGACTCCTTCTGGATGTTGTAGTCGGCAAGGGTACGGCCATCCTCCAGCTGTTTTCCGGCGAAGATTAGACGCTGCTGGTCGGGAGGGATCCCTTCCTTATCTTGAATTTTCGCCTTCACATTATCGATGGTGTCAGAACTCTCGACCTCGAGAGTAATGGTCTTTCCGGTGAGGGTCTTGACGAAGATTTGCATCTACAACAACAACCGCAATAAGAAAATCTTAACGGAAATCATTCATGCATGGTAAAAAAACGGATAAACCATGCTAATCCAAATTGAAAGAATTAATCGATGTATTTCTCCGGCTAGGGTTAACAGAAAAATTCATTATCAGAATCAACAAATTCGATTTCAAAAATAAGCACCAAAAACAATTGATTCTTGCGTTGCGAAAATACAGCTATGAACCGCAATCAATAGGAATCCAATCTAAGAATTACGAGTACAAAAGAGATAATGATAATTTTTAAACCAAAAGAAATCAAAGGCGAGATAAAATTTCTGAGGAAGGAAGAAAAAATTAAAACCCTAGAAACCTTACCAAAGGAATCAAAGGGAACAGAAGATAAAGAAGAGAAAAGTACCTTGAAGGAATTCGGGGAAGCACAAAAAGGAATTAAATCAGCTTAGAATGAAGGTGAGGCCGGGGGCAAGGGCATATTTTATAGCAGCAGGAAAGGCGGTGACCACCTATTCACGGCAACGTGACAAAAAAAAAAACAAAAAAAAAACAAATCAATCCTAAAAAAGGGTCTTAGTAGTTGCCGAGTTGGGCTGGGCAGTGCGCACTTCTAGAACAGACTTTAATTATAAATTTTTTTTATTTAAATTTTTTATTAAAGATTTTAGTCAAGTCAATTTTTACAGATTTTTTATTTTAATAAATAAAATAAATATAATATTTACTAAAATAAATAATTTTAAAAGTATTTATGGATTTAAATTTTATTGTCTTATCTCTTTTACAAATAGACAAAGACAAATATCCAGCTGCTATAAAAGGATGTATAATTTTTGGTATTTCTACACACATTTTAAATTTTTTCTCTGTCTCGTTTTTCTCACAAAAACAAAGTTTAATGGCCAGTAACAGTCCATTCATAGTTGTGCTTGTTTATCCAAATTGTCGTATGAGAAATGGCGACAACAGGATGACATTTGAGTGTGAAAATCCGATATTATTTCGCACTCGGCGTGTGGAGACATCGGATTTGAAGAGTTTGATATTGAGCAAGTTTGGTGGTACACAAGCGAGGGAGTAGGGGTGTGCATGGACCGGGTGAAACCGGGTTTGATGTGACTCAGACCCGACCCAAAATATATACCGGGTCTATTTGTCAGACCCGAACCCGGCCCTAGACCCGATGAAACCTATACACTTTCGGGCCATGATTATACCGGGTAAAAACGGGGTGAAAACCGGGTCGTTAGCATTACATTATCTTAATATCTTCTTATAAGTTAGCATGTAAAAATATCCAAATTTTCAATCTTCCAACCATTATTTAACATGGTAAAATTCACTTAGAAAAATATAACAAGAACCACCTCTTCTCTAAAATTAAAGTATAACCATAATCAATACTAATATTGTCTAATAACACCCAAGTCACCAAATATTTAAATCAATACAAATAACACAGTATTATGTATTAGTCTAAAGTCTTATGCATTTTAAACACAAAATATTAACTTATAGTTTTATAATGACTAATAACACAAAATATTAAGGTTTATAATACTTAAATTCCACATAAGAATAGCCATCATTTATTACTAATAACAGACAATATTAATTGTGTATGATGACCGGGCTATCGGGTCGAGTTCGGATGACCCGAGTTATGGCTCGGACCCGACGCGAAATAATGACCGGGTCTATTTTTGAGACTCTTACCCGGTGAAATCACACCAAATTAGCCACTAAAGTGTTCGAGACCGGACCGAATCTTCGGGTCGGGACATACACACCCCTACGAGGAAGATAAGAAGGGTGGGGTATAAGTTGTTAGCACCCATGGAAAACGGAGTCTTCTGGTTTCGACTATTCCGACTTCAAGGGGACGAGCATGTGCGACTGATATTCGACATCCATGGGAGGATCATGATAGAACAGGTAATGGAGCTGTCTGCCGAGGTGGGTCATGGTGGTAATGGTGGTTCCGTACACGATACCTATGTGCAGGACGACCGACCTCTCGGACCACCGCCCATTCATGTCGCCATTCCAGATCATGAGGCAGAGGAGGGTGAGGAGGAGTCGGACGAAGATTACGTGGCGAATAGTGCGGACAGTGAGTCATCCGATGGTGGCGATAAGGATGGATGAGTTTGTGCCGGAGACACCTGCCGGGGCTGTGGCGTGCCATATGCTGCCTCCACCTCACCTGATTCTGGCGCTATCGACAGTCCCAAGTCACTATCACAGTCTACATCTGGATGCAATGCAAGAGAGAATCCCGGTTTCTGACACATGTGAAGAGGATTACAACCTAGACGGCGGGGTAGAGTTTCGAGTCGGCCACAAGTTCAGAAGCCGAGAGGTGGTGCTTCAGGGTGTGAAGAACTACAGTATTTGCAGGAGTGCTGAGTACCGGGTGATCGAGTCCGACCGGTTAAAGTACCATGTGCAGTGTCGTCAAGCCGACAATGGATCTCAATGGAGTGCCTGGTACCTGCTGCTCTCCATTGAACTGCCGTTTCACCCGATCAACGTGGTGAAACTGGATGATGTTGAAGCACAATAGGGAGACGGCTGACAACCATGTCCCCCACTCCTCCTCCTCACGGAACCAGGGCGGGCACAAAGCCTGCATAGCAGGGTCATCGTAGACTCTCCATGCAAACTGAATAAAAAAAGTTTCCGACATAAGAGAAACATAATTATTTTACAAAATCTATCTAATTATCCAGATAACAAACAAATTAAACCATATGATAGATATCTAATTATCGAAAATAAAAAACATAAGTATTTTACAACTAACCTCATCAAACCGTAGTTGGTCGATCGAAACCCTCAAATGCAGGACCATGGCCTCATGCTGATCTCTGCTCTGCTGCTGTAATCTTACCAACCTGATAAATCCCAGGAGAACATATACAGTTCGTTAAGTAACATCCCAAAAGAATTGACAATTATTTAATTCAAATACATAAATAAACATTTCTCACCTGGCGACCAGAGGATACTGGTAAACCCCTCTATCTGGTGGACACCACTGAGAAAATCTCTGATAGATCCAGGACATCAAAAGTAGAGTGCAGCCAGCGATATCCATGACGCCTTGCTGTGCCGCCAAACAAAGTGACTGATACATCCAGGCCAGCACAACCGAGCTCCAGGAAAACACCCTACACTCCTCAAAGTCCCAGAGCAGCGGTAGCCAACGAAGGTGCACCAGATTGTTGGACTTGTCGGTCATCAGATACCCTCCGATCAGTAACATAATATAGCACCTGGCATACTGTCGGAGGGTCTCGGGATCGTCTATCGGGGGCATCTAGCGGACACGATCCCAAAGTAACACAAGCTTCAGCGTGAAGGACTCCTTCTTATGCGCAGCCTGCTGTGCTACCACGGGAGGCCTGACACCGAGCAGCTGCTCCACCAACGTCCACGTCTCCGTCTGGTAACACCTACCAAAGTCACAGAGGCACCCCCGATGGGGTTACCGTGTGCGCGTAGGCCTAGGTGGTATGCCACGTCCTGCAGGGTGATAGTGACCTCACCCCACGGGAGATGAAACGTGTGCGTCTCTGGATGTCATCGCTCCACGAGTGCCGAAATCAGGGAGTTGTCAAAATTGAAATCCCTGAGGGGCACTGTGTCGCCGAATCCAGCCTCAACCACATATGGGACGATGGCGATGGGTGGAGGAAGAGTATGGCTCACTTGTCGGGGCAGTAGGAGGCGAAGCCTCTGAATAATGAAAAAAAAAAAAGAATTTAGCCTTACAAATAAAATACTCTAAATTTATGGGTTACTGAATTCTATCTCTTTTTTTTTTAGTAATTAGACCGACTTAACATGGTACACAACACATTAAAGTTCAGCAAATATTTCCATCTACCGTATAGCTACTTCTACTGAAGAACGTACTTCCATGTTTCTAACCTACACATATCTCTAAATTACAATTTTCATAATAGGCAAATCCTAACTATAGCGTTATAAATACTAACAACCTAGCACAAGAATAACAGAGTTTCAAATTAATAATTATGTCATACCAACCTAGCATAAGCAAATAGAGTTCTAAATTCCTCCTAGAGACTTAACTGCTAACTGATACAACTACGTTCTAGTTCTTAATGACTACCCTAACAATGGCCACATCCTTAAATTAAACAAACATAAGGAAACTAACCTCGAAGTCGGCCACCCCAGCATAATGCGTCGTCTCGTTCAGCTTGTTGATGTCTTCGCCATTCGCCGCCTCCCGCGCCATCACCAATTCAGTCGAAGGTATAGTCGAATCGGATTAAAAGAGGGGAGAAAGAGGTTGACAAAGTCAAACTTGGGTTCGGAACTAAGCTGTAAACGACTTGTATATATAGACGCAGACAAGCCTTATCTCGTTTACAGTGTAAACAAGATATACACGTGTCACGCTGACGTGCCTTATCTCGTTTATACTGTAAACGAGATACATGCATTGTTATCTCGTTTTCACTATAAATGAGATAAGGCAAGGGACTTTAAATCGGTAAATACTTTTAAAATTATTTATTTTGGTAAATATTACATTTATTTTATTTATTAAAATAAAAAATCCCAATTTTATTGTCTTTTTAGAAAAAGAGTAAACTATCATTTTTACGTATAAAAGTTTAGAACGTTGATAAAATTATCTACGAATAAATAAAATTATCTTTTCTACTCATAAAAAATAGACTTTTGTTAATAAAACTACCTAAATCCTAAAAAGTTATTTGAAATTTCTAAAATAGCCTCTAATATAATCTAATTCTAACTTCTTTTTTTTATTCCACAACACCACTCTTCCAATGCTAAGCACACCGCCATCCAAATTCTTCCTCACCACCATTTTCATCTCCAACTACCACTATCACTGTCGCTATCACCACCACTGTCATCATCGCCTCCTTCTCTAATACCTCGGCAAAGGTAGAAATAGAGAGACAACAGTGGTGGCTTAGCAGTATCGATTCCAGCGACCTCCAGCAGCAATGGCGACTAGGAAGTGAGCACGCATCGGATTGGTTCAGGTTTAGGGTGAAATTAGAACCGAACCAATTGAGTTATAATTGGTTCGGTTTGGTTTGGATTTACATTTTTTGTGTATGTACCTGAACCAAACCAAACTGATTAAGAACGGGTTGGTTCGGTTCGGATAATTGGGTACCCGATGAAACAAAAATTCATAAAAAAACCAAATTTTTATCTTAAAAATTATGTAAGTATAATAAACATGTAAAATCAATGAAATAATCCAAACATGTTAAACACCAAATATATTAAAAATTAAACACATTAAAATTCCAACATATTAAACACTAAAGACATTAAAATCCAAACATATTAAACACCAAACACATTAAAAACTAAACACATTAAACATTATATACATTAAAATCTAAACATGTTAAATACCAAGCACATTAAAAGCTAAATACAAAAGTGCAATAGAGAGAAACTCAAAATCAAGACATATATATTTTAAATTTTTATTTTTTTATTTAATTAATACATAATCGGGTCCACGAGTTAGTTTGGGTTTTGCACCTCCAGAACCATTATCTGAACCAATTACTAGAGAGAGCAATTGGTTTGGTTCGGGTCAGACCCGATTATTCATTGGTTTCAGAACCAATTTAATTGGTTCGGTTCAGGTTCAGACGGATAATCGGGTACCCGCTACCCGTGCTCACCCCTAATGGCGACAAGATCTGTGCATCATAGCCGTCCTTTCCCTAAGTTCTGTGTTTGCCACCGTTGCTGCTCCATTAACAAAGGCTGTGAACGTTCTCTGCTTTCTCTTCGCAAGCACGCATGAGGTCCTGCATGGTGGTGGCACTCTTGATTCCTTGAGATCCGCTTCGATGACCCAATCCTTAGTCTTCGTGTTTCTTTTTACAAAAATGTCGTGGGCTTTGATTGGGACCATCTTCGACAACAGCCTCTGCGTCGGCGTTTCGACCTTGAAGCACTGCTCACGGAGCTTCAAGACTGGGACTGGGGGTTCAAAGATTTGGCAATACGTTGTCGTCATGGTCTTTTTTAATTTTTAATTTTTAATTTTTATTGCTTCATTCTCTAATTTTGCATCTCCATAATCTGACTTATTATTGAATTATAGATCTGTAATTGTTGAATTTGAATGATCCACTTCTGTTGTTGGGATTTGAATTTGTATTTGCAGTTCTGTTGGTTCTGTTGTTGAATCTATAATAATATAATTCTATTAAGACATTGTTATTTCAATTTAAATGTGAAATTCTGAATCTGAATGCTCTTCCTCTTTAAAATGATTTTTTCAGCAGTGATGAGTAACTTCCTTTTTAATCATTCTCTCACTCTCTCTGTTTCGACTTTCTCTCTTACTATTCCTCCCTTGTTCGATGGTGGTGATAAAGAGAAGGATTTGAGGATGAAAGTGGTGGTGAGGAAGGATTGGTGGAATTGGTGGTGTGAAGTAAAAAGAGAAATTAGAGTTAGATTATATTAAAGGGTATTTTGGAGATTTTAAATAATTTTTACATTTTGGGTAATTTTATTAACAAAAATCCATCTTTTATGAATAAAAATGGTAATTTTATTTATTTGTAGATATACTTATCAACATTCTAAATATTAAAAAAAAATATTTTCAATTCAATTACAAAGACTCTTTTATAATAAAATATTAGATACTTCAATTGATACCTTAACATAATTATTTAGTCATTTAGTAATTAAAATTGACCATAAATTTAAAGAACATAATATTAAAATTAATTTGTATAACAAAATAAAAATAAAAATTAATTTAGTAATCAAACTTTGTTAGAGTGTTAATAGAAGTTGGAGTAAATAATTAAATTAATCAAAACTGTCCTTGAAAGATTTAAATTTAATTACGTTAGTCTCTCCGTCTATTCTGTCACTAACGCCATTAAGTATTACTGACGCGACACGTTAGTTTTTTTTTGTCAGGATTGGGACCTACTGATGGGCCCAAACCATTAGAAAATCGAAGTCTAACCCAACAACTCGACCCGACGGTCACATACTCTCTTAGTCTCCTTTTCCTCTACGCATCTCAGCTTCTATGCCGATTCCAACAGCTGCTGCCTCCATCAGTTGCGGCCTCCTCAGTGATTCAAACAATATTGCATCTGACTGTTCTTCCATTTCATCAGTCAATGCCTCAGCTTCATCAATGCTATAATTGCTAAGGACCCTATTCACATCCATGTCACCATGATCATCAATATCATCCCTTGAGCTATTCACCTTAATCTCCCTACTTGTCCTAGCTTCAAACTCAACAACACCATCCCGATTGTGATGAAAATCACTACTCTTATAGGCACCATCACCATCATCATCATCACCATCAGCACTATCACCAAGGAGAGCTCAACCCTGTCAAAACCCACGTACCTTGTTTGCTTGCAAGAGAAGAGCATCTCAACAATACGGTCCCTTCTCAACCTAAACTCCTTAGGAGAATCAAAAGTCGCCACTCTCAAATATGTCAGAAGAAGATGAACAAGACCTGAAGTAACTCCTCCAATGATCCAATGCCTTTATGATGCTCATTCTCAATAAAACCCTCTAAGAGACTTCAATCCAGATACCAGTAATAGTAACAGCTAAAAAATAGAATCACCCACCGATCAAAATTTGATTTTTTATGGGGAGCGAAGATTTTGTTCAATAACAATGAACGCTCAAATTTGTAAATTTATTAACTTAATGGCAGTGCGCCCTTGATTTGGCAAGATTCGATTGAATGGTCTTTGTTCTAATTTGGCAGCATCCATGGAAGATCGATACAAGCAGAGCAGATCAGTGCAAGTTGCAGCGGAGGAAGAGACCACGTTCCACCAGAATCCCGCGGTGGTGACTGAAGAAGAGGGTGGAGAGGAGTTGGACGGCACAGCTACAACGATCTTTGCGACATTGGGCAGAGGGTGTTTAGCGAAGCAGCAGCTACCTACTCACGCCAAAGATCAACTGCGGGCAAGGACCGGCAGCGTTGTGGTAGAGGAACGTGCAAGGACCGACGGCGACGTGAAACACCTTGCAGGATGGCGGCATGGTGGAGCTTCAGGTAGAAGACGAAGAAACTGCAGGATGTGGGAAGAAAGAAATACTATTCTTTGTTCGCTTTGGGTTTGGTTTGATGCGAGTATAATCCGGGTTCAGGTTGGATTATCAAGCTAACGTGCCACGTCAGCAAAATTTAATATTATTAGTGACAGAATAGATAAAAGAACTAACATGATTAATTTTAAATTTTTTAAAAATGATTTTGATTAATTTAATTTTCTAGATATCAATTTAAAAATTGAATGATCTTTCACGGATCAGTTTGACTATTTATTCGTAGATGTTGATTAAAAAAAATAAGAGAGAAACAAACATTACATTGCAACATGTCAAACTAAAAAGTCCCTCCTTCTCTGTTAAGATAAGAACTTGACAAATGGGAAACCTCAGGAAAAAATACCATAGTTCCCATCCAAGGCATCTAATCTTAACAACACTCAATACCTTAATACCTTCAATTTTATTAATAAAAATCTCATGTGCACACAAAAAATTTTAGCCACTAATATAATATA
The DNA here is from genome assembly GCF_003086295.3 of Arachis hypogaea. Classification (NCBI taxonomy): domain Eukaryota; kingdom Viridiplantae; phylum Streptophyta; class Magnoliopsida; order Fabales; family Fabaceae; genus Arachis; species Arachis hypogaea. Next base: position 136,003,905 of record NC_092048.1, read on the forward strand.
TTAATAATTAATTTTTAATATATATTTTATATTTTAATATATATTTTATATTAATAATTAATTTTAATATATATTTAATATGATTATTTTATTAATAATAAAAAAGAAATTTTATTAGTATAATAAATGCTCTTGATATTAGCCAAAAAAATACTCTTGATATTGGAAAAAAGTTAGTTATTATTAATTAATAATGTATTTAGACGTTGGAATAAAAAGTTTAGTTATTATCAATTAACAATAATGTAGTTAGATTAATTTTTTAATTAATAAAAAATATGAGTATCATGACGTATATTACTAGGGTTGCAAATAAGTTTAATAAATATTCTACGAAGAACAGAATGATTGTATGTCACTATGTCTTGTAGTTACATTTAAAATTGCAAAAGAAGAGTAGTTGTTATTAATGATTTTATACCTACTTTAAACTTGTCCTAAAAATTTGAGGCCTATGCAAAATTGATGAATACTCTTCCGAAATTATTAAGAGTATTTTTTTCATGAACCACCGGTAACACTACCATTAAAAATTTCAATGGTATCACCTTGAACAACATCGTGCGATCGAAAAGACATATTGTCATCCATAACATTCTGCTTGTAAATGAAGAAATAATTTTCTTGTGGTAAATGAAATTGCAAATTCTGATGCAACTTTTGCAATTCTTTCCTTAACTCTCTAACGTTATCCGATGCATTCACTTCCACAGGTATCTTATTGGTCTCTGTATTTGGCAACACCATTAGCTTGAGCTTCTTTGAAGCATTGCCACTACCGCTGCCGCGGCTACTAGCCACAGCTGAAGTTGTAGGCGATGGTCTCAGACTCACGTCGATTTCAGACTTGTCTGAAATGTCACAATCTTTCAGTAGTTGATGATCGTGTAATTCTATTCCTGTTGCATGTAAGAGAATCTTGTTTGTCGATACGCCTTCCATTTCTTGAATCTTTTCTTTCAGTTTCAAAACGCTGTCCGTTACGTTCATTTCCACGGGAACATGCGCTTTAAATGAAGCGATTTTCAAATTGAGATGGACCTTGATGACAATGGGAGACAAGTCGCTCCTTATTGCTGGTACATCTTCGATCTTGATCATACCAGCAATGGGCGACTTGTCTGAGTCTGCAACGACGAGTTGAATGTGCGAATTGTTAAGAATGTCGTACTTCCAAACGTCGCCATCATCTTGGAGAATATGACCGTTGAAAAAGAGAGTTTGTTTTGCAACGGGAATGCCTTGATACTTGTGCACCTTTTCTTTGATCTCAAGAACACTATCGAAGTATCCAATTTCAATGCAAAAGGTTCTCCCTCTTTGGATATCAAAATACACATCCATACTGTTTGGTGAAAGAGTAAATGAAATTTGTTAATGGTAATGTGTTGTTTTGTTGGCCGAGTCAAATTGACAATAGAATAAATCTCTAACAGAATTTTGATATGCTCTAACTTCATGCTTATGTGACTTATTCAGTTTCCTATATTTAAGCGTTATTCAACGATTAGTGATTAACACAATACACAATTAAATATGTGATTGGATTAAAATTTAAAAACAAAAATTTGTATAAATTTGATTTTTATTAAAAGTGTATTGGTATTAAAGTAATTTATATTTAGTAATTTTTATATTAAAATATATTGTAATAAATTAAATATTATTTAAATGGATATTTTTTAGTACTCTCAATACTTTTTAGTACTCTTTTAAATATAATTTTTCACTACTTATAATTATAATATTCTTTTTATGTTAGTTTTTTATTTAATTTAATCTTTTTAGTGGGATTAATAAAATTATAATATAAGAAAAAAATTCCATACAAACTAAAATAATAAGAAGTTTAGAAAAAATAATAACATGCATGAGAGAATATTAAAAAAAATATTATAAAAAAATAATAAAATTCATCATATAAAATATGAAGGGCAAAACTTTTGTAGATAGAAAATAAATCTTCTAACTAATAGTCTTACAAAAATGAATAAAAAAAATTATAATTTTTAGTTTTGGATGAATGTGAGCTATTACGCAAGTTTAATTTTTAGTTTTGGATGAATGTGAGCTAGTACGCAAATTTAAAACTATCAATGCTAAACCAAATACACCCTAAAATATTAGGTGATTTGGACTGATCTTTCTTTTTAAGAAAAGAACTATTTTTTTATTAAAAAGATATTTTTATATAATTAATATGGATACAATTCTTTTGAAAAGAAAATTACTTTCACTAAACAATAAAAACCTTATTCTATTTTAAGCATGTAATACATTACTTTCTAAAAAAAATAAAATTTTTAAAAAATGATGAATTATATACCAAAAAATATAAAATTTATTTTTCTAATAAAAGATTGTTCTTAAAAGAATATTAAAAAATTATATTTTTGAAAGGGAAAAATGGTTGCTTTTGGTCACTTTTTTTTGTACTTTTTTACCTGATTTTTTCGGTTTGGGCTTCATTTTGGATCTGAGTTAAAGATGATTATTTCTTTCTTTTTAATGACGGAAAAAAATCATTATTTAGCTGGGCTTCGGTCCACAGAAAATAATTAGTTTTTTTTTTAAAAGACTGAGAGCTATAGCCGATCCTTCTTGATTCCCAAGCTTTTGCTAACTAGTATAATTATTAATAGAGTATATATTTAAATAGGCTTAAAAAATTTCGTATCGAATATTTTTGTTTTTAAAAAAAAATTATTACGTTGTAGTCTATAAATTTTATAAAATAAGATATATAAGTCATAAATTTTATAATTTGTAAATTTTTTAATGTATCCAATTTCCTTAACGTGTTCCAGCAAAAAAAAAAAAACTAAAATAAAGGTAAAAAAAATCAAAATAGAAATTGAAAACTCAAAGAAGAATGAGGAAATTAGGGATATATATAATGCTTATACTTCTCCAATAACAAGTTTAATTATAATCTTATAAACAACCAAAAAAAATATAATATATTTATACACTTGGGTCTCATGTGTATGTAATATACAGAGGTGTCATTCAAACTATATACATTTCCTCCTAGGTATAAAAAAAACAAAAATTTATGTTACGTTTGAAATTGTTCTCCATTTTCAATTTTCAATTCGTTTTTTTTATTTCTAGTTTTTTTTAGCTAAAAATATTGAGATAATAGTATGTCAAAAAACTAATCTATTATTAGTTCTCGTACAAGTGAGAGATTATTGAAAATAAATAGTATGACCACAATTTAATATATTATTATTATTATAATAAATTTTTTGATTAAATATAGAGATTTATCATGGTAATAGTAATCATAATATTGAGAGATAAATTTTTATAGTTTAACTTAAATTGTTCTTAGCTATAGAATTTTTAAAAAGGACAATAATAATTTGAAAAAATCAATATATATATATATATATATAATGGTTTTCATGAAGACTTAGTTTGGTAAAATTTTTATTTTTTAAAAGTAACTTATAAAAGTTAATTTTTAAAAGATGGCTTTTTAAAAGTTGTAGCATTTATGTTTGGTAAATCAAATTAAAAATAGCTTTCAATAAACACAAATAACAACAATTACATTTGGTAAAATAGTTTTTAAAATTTAAAAAAATTATAATAGACATAAATGCAAGCATTAAATTTGAAAATTGGTTAACATATGAAGTTATATTAGACTTTTAAATTTTAAAAAGCACAAACCAACTTTAAAAAGCTCTATTTTAGGTGCTTTCAAAAGTATCCAGATTTTTTAAAAGCTGCAAGTACAAGCACATGGTCTTTCTTATTTACCAAATACAAAATGAGGAACTTGAGCTTTTAAAAGGTACAAGCACCTCTTCGAAAAGTTTTACCAAACTAAGCCAAAGATTAATAGATCTTATTTATTATATTATATATATAGATAGTGCATATCGAGATATGACCAATGAACGGACTCAGTTTGACAATTTTTAATGGTTATAATTACTGCATATTTGTCAATAGAATATTTTCAAGATGAACATCATAATAAAAAAAAAATTATCTGTAACTGTCATAATAATTAACAATATATTTATATACTTTAATTCTGGATATCTAATACCCTAGGGTGCTAGTTAAATGGACATTGGATATGATTTAAATACTTGTAGAATTAATTATTAGTCAATACGAAATCTATCAACTCTCGATAAAATAGTTTGAACTCTATAATTATAATGATTGGGATAAATAAAACCTTGGTCAAGAGAATTGAATGAATGAATAAATAAATTTCTTAGGTTATTCACAGTTCATTATAATATGAGAAAATTCTACTTCTTTCCTTTGAGAGATACTAAAATGACACTTTCTTCTTCTCTATTTATAAAATGTACATTTTCCTCTCTTGTTACTTTTAAAACACTTCCTCTTAATCCATTTTAATTTTTTTTTGGTTAACTAACATCAACTATATTCATTTTTTAAGAAAAAATATATTATTTTTTAACAAAAATACTCTTAACGAAAATGTTGGTAAAATCATAGTTTAATAATTAAAAAATTATTGAAGAGTATCTTAGTAAAAAATAATTTAATTATTAAAAAAATTAAAGAATATTTTAGTAAAAATATAATTTAATCAATAAAAAAATAATTTGTTAAAAAGTATTTTGGTAAATAAAATTTAATAAAAATAAAATTTTATTAAAGGATATTTTTGTAAAAAAATAATTTATTTTTCTTAAAAAATGAGTAAACTTAACGTTAGTTAACACAAAAAATTTAAAATAGATTAAAAAATATATTTTTAAAAGTGATAAGAGAGAGGAATGTATATTTTACAAATAGAGGGGGAGTGTCATTTTAGTATCTCTCTGAAAAAGAGAGTGGAATTTTCTCTTATAATAATAATAACAAGTTAGAGTTTGACAATTGAATTATACTCTAAGAATTAATCAAGAGTTAGAAAGATGAAAGGGATTATACTTTATTTTTATCGGGTTCTTAGTAAAAATGTATTAATTTATACTATTGGGTCGTTAAAGAGTGTTGTTAGACGTCAACTTTAATTAATAAATTTAATATAACTAATTTACTACCCGCTTAATATTGATACCATTTACAAATTAATATTTCTATCAAATCTTACAGATGGTATTTGTGATTGGTCTACTATCATATAAATTTTATCTATATAATATGTAACTTAGTTGAACATAATGTTTTGTTTTAAAATTAAATTTGCTAATGTATATACTTAGATTTTGCATTAAAGATTGAATAAGACCTTCTCTCTATGGTTAAAATCTCAAATAGTAAAACTGAATATTAAGAAGTGATTGTTCAAATCACATAAGTTTTGTGATTATATAAAGTATGAGATTTCAAAGACTCACAAATATTATATTCGGAATAAGGATTTATTGTTGCAGGAAATTTTCTTAAAAAATACAAAAATACTTTGTTAAACTATAAGGTTGAAACAAGTATATTTATCAAATCACATTTCAATGAGGCATACATAAAATTACAAGTGAGTATATTTTATAAATGTCCTGACTTGTTTCGAAATTAAATGTATTAAAATTATTGATGTATAACAACATGCTCATGCATTTAGTTTTTATTTCTCTTAGTAACATTAAGTTAATTTAACATCAATCATTAAGTTATGACTGTTAAAAGATTCTCACTATGTGCAATAAAAAAAAGTCAAAACAAAAGAAATTAAAAAAGGTACTTATTTGACAAATATATTTTAAGCACATGGATTTAAAAAGTAATAAGAACAATGATAATGAGGATAAAGAAATTACATATGACATATTTTAGAAGAAATAATATAAATAAAGAATTCAGTTATTTGTTTTGTAAGAACTCAAAATACTGGAAGAGAGATTATGTTAAATATCACGTTTAGTGTATAAAAATGAACATATCTCTAATTTATTTTGATTGAAAAAATTATTTAGTTTCAATGCTGAGATATATTTAGTGAGTAGATTTTGACTCTTCTATTTACATAAGTTGTTTGTAAAAAATTCTATAATATCGAATAATGTTGTATATCATTTTGAGCAATAACAATTTAGTAGTAATTGAGATATTAAATTTGTATTATCATTATATTATTGTTAAAGAGTTATTTGAATTTGAAAGAAAATATAGTATATATATTTTTTAATAATTTAGTTCTGATTTCTATTTTGACAAATTCAGTTATTCTTGTTCAACTCAAAATAAGTAAATTATATTTTTTTTACAATATATTTTGATATAATTTTTTTTCTCTTGAAATAACTCTAAATTTACTTCAATTAGTATTTTTTTAATGATATTTTAATTCTATCTCGTCTAAGTGAAGTATGACTATTTATACTTTGTTAATAGAATTACCGTGAGAAAGAGGATTGAAAATTATTGTAGAATTATCGTGGAAAGGAGGATTGAAAACTATTATAATTAAGATTTTTTTTATAAAGTTTTAAATTTTGCATAATCATATTTCTTTTTTGGGTACTTATTTTCTTTGTGATTTCACAATTAAAATACTCTTGGGAGATAGACAGTTAGTCGTTCTTTGAAAATATTGAGTTTGGGAAAAAGATAGTCAACATATTATCCTAAAGACAAATTCAATATCTCAAAAATAAATGTCATTTGATATATCACTAACAAAAATGATTTTATTTTATGTGGGATATCATGTACTGGTGCTATGAGTAAAAAATTTAAGTTTATAATAGACGACAATTTTTAAGCGCGTCTCATTAATTACCTAAAAGTATTAAACCATTGATATTTAAAACCAAATGAACTAAATAGATAATATAGATATATAAAGTATGTTTTGTTACAAAGTGTTTCACTCAAAAGTGAAGCATATATAAAATACAAGGAGACAATTTTTTTTTTAGATTACAAAAAAATTCTCTTAGGACTATAACAACATTGACGGTATATTAAATTTTGAGCTACAATAGATGGATATAAGAAATTGTTTTTCAATAACAATGTTGATGAGATAATTGATATGCTATATTAGAGAATTGTGTCATAAGATGCAATAACTACATGTAGTGTTACTTAAAAAATTTTATTTATGAACTTAAAAAAAAAATTATTTTTAATATTTTATATTTTATCAAATTATTATCTCATATGGTCTTTTAAAAAAAATGCGGTTGATAATTGTATATCAATTCAGTAAAAATAAATATATTTTTACTATTTTTATTATATGTTAATGGCATGCAAAATTATAAATAAAGTTATATATTAAACTCAAAGGGACATAAGTATAGTCTTATTAAGCGTCTCAAACAAGTTATAAAGTTAAAAAATGCATAAGGTTTTATTGTATGTGTACCTTATTGGTATTTTTGGCAAAAATTTGAATAAGTTAAGAATGGATCACCAAATTGTATCAAAACAAGTTTTAACAAAATATTACATGTTCACATATATAAAGTCAAAAAATAATATTAGAGATCATCTAGTACAGATTCTGATTTTGTTAAATATCAAAGTAATTTTGATCCACTACAGTTATATTCGTATGCTCATTGGAAGGGTTCTTTAAAAAGATATTAAGAGAACATTTGTTACTCTTTCTATTAAATCACTTGAATATAAAATACTTTTTGAAAGCATTCAATTATATAACTATAAACACTTATCACAAATTATGGATATATATTTAAAAGACCACTTAAGTTATTTTGTGATAATAATATATGGATAGTTTGCTATTTTAAATTATTATTAAACAAGAGAATTTAGAGTGTTTAAGTGTCTAATGAGTAAATTAACACAAACTCTATAAATACATGCATATGGATACTATTCATATGGATGTTATATCATTTTATGATATTTTATTTCAATGAGAGTGTGCATTTGGATGTTCATATGATATAGACAAATTTATAAATATCGATATTTTTGCAGAAATAAAGTATTTTGTTTTATTTTCACTCAGATTCATGATCCCATAAAGTTTATTAAAGTCGAACTAGTTGAAAATAGACATACATGAGATTATTTTCGCATTTAATTTCTAAATTTTCTCATTCAAATTTGATTTATGTCATTGCGTATATTAGTATAGTGATTATCGTGGTTTTGTCGCGATACTAATGTGATAAAATCTGCGGTAATTTCATAACTAATATATATGAGATGGACCAAATTGTTAAAGTAATTAGGAAAATAGTATTTAGATGCGCACATAAAGTTTATAAGATGTGATTATCTGAAGAAAATATGTGTATAATTCAAGTGGGAGATTGTTAGATAATTATTATTTTCTAATTTATTTATAGACAATACATATATTAATTATAATCGCAAATTAAACTATTTCATATTAAATGACTTATATAATAGTGATCTCAATTATTGTCATAAATGCTGAATTGAATAAGTCATTATTACTTTTAATTTGGAATTAAATGAAATAAAACCAGAGATACTATTTTATTTGGTCTTTAGGATTTAATGAGTGTCACACTCAAATATAAATAATAATTAAAACTGTCTTCGTAGATTTTTTCCATCAGAGGAGTTGTGATTCAACTTTATTAAAGATATAGAAGGCTTTGGTTGAGAAAGATCAAAGAATCAAACTCTCTTTATTATACTCATGAAATTCAAATGTACTGCCGTATTCAAGTATTTTGTTCTTAATTATTTAACATGGATGGTCTTGGGGTTAAGAAAGTCTTAAAATTTTCATAAAAATTAACACTTTGCTCAGTTATTATGAACACATTTCGCACACGATATTCATCGATATTTTGTCCGACACATATTTTTTTTATGTCTAATTATGTTTTAATAAAAAATAAAAAGTTGATAAACACACTTAATTATCATCACGTATCAGTATATCTAATCTTATTCTTAATATATATTTTAAAATAAACTTAAAAATAATATTAATTATTAAATAAAAAAACATTTTAAATATTTTATATAATTAAATAAAAATAATTAAAAATAATTAAAAAATATATTAATAAAATATCAAAATTTTATTATAATTTATTTAAAAATTTTATTTTATATATTATATATATTGTCTCTATATTTAAAAAATTTTAAAATTTATATATCTACGTATTTTGTATCATGTCATATTTGGTTCGTACATCATAGTAAAATTTTAAAAATTACTCCATTTAGGAAATAGAATAAAAGAAAATTTGTGGATCCTTTTATTATACATGCTATTATAGGCATAGAAATAGATTAGATTGACACGTCATCTGTTATATTTATTTATATTTTATTGGCCAAGTTTAAGATTTGAATCTCGAGTGGCGAGTGGCGACAGAGACGATCAGACGAGGACATTAATTAGCATGCAAACACAACACGTAAGTAGTGGGATGAAAAAGACACAATTTGACTATTGACACCAAACTAAACTCATCACTACCGAAAAGAGTGATCACATAAGTGGTAGACATCACTATGCCATTGTCATATAATCATAGTTTCAAAATTTTATTATATATTATTAATTTTATAATTAAAAAATTCTTTTTCTTTTCTTTTTTTTTCTCGATTTTGCTCATTTTTTTGTCATTTACTTTATTTTTTTATATATAATTATTAATGACTAATTATAAATTTAATAATTAAAATATATAATATAATTTTTTTAATTATAGTTAAAATAAAAATATAGCTATATTATTATATTATTAATTATTTAACAATTAAAATATGTCACATGATATTTTTATTAAAATTGAGATAAAATATTTTATTTTAAAATTAATAAATCTTCTTTTTCATTTTCTTATTTACTTTTTCTTTTCTTTATTTCGCTCTATCCTTCTCACTCTATATATAACTTATATTTTATATTATTAATTTGACAAACCAAAATGTATCATAAAATATTTTTTTATTATAATTAAAATATTTTTTTTAAAATTAAAAAATTTTCTCCCTCCTATTTTTATCTTTCTCTTTTCTCTTTCGTTCTTTATTTTTTTCTATCTTTCTGTGCTACAGAAAAATAAAATTAATAAAACAATATATTTCAAGTAAATTCATAAAACTATAAAAAATACAATAAATTTATAATTAAATATAATTAAAAAATAATCATACAATATTATTCACATAAAAATATATATTATTATATGTATATTTTTTATTTAATTTTAAATTTTTATCGTTTATCTTTTTAATCGATATTTTTACTCTCTTCTTTCAAATATTTATTACATATAATTTATAGAAAATACTAATGTTGTGATTAATTAGAATCAAGATTCAAATATTTTAAAAAAAATATTTTTAAATTAATTTTATAACTATCAATATAAATTTTTATACTAATATCTAATTATATATATATATATATAAAATATTATTTTTTATAACAATTATGAAAATTAATTATTTTTATTTATACCATAGACTTAACATTTAATCAGATGTAAAAATATATACATTAAACTCTTTTATAATAAATGTTAGAATTAATTATTAGTAAAAAATTAAACTCTTTCACATAAATATAATAACTAAAAAACTTATTATTTAATTTTTTTATTTATAGAAATTTTGTTTTTTGTAGTCGATGAAAAATTTTGTCTTCCTCAATTTTTTTGTAAAAATTATTTTATTTTATAAATTTTTGTAGTATAATTTATAATGTCATAATAAAAATAACATAATTTTAAAAAATTTTATTTTCTTAATGTTGTTATAGATAAAAACATTGGCTACTAATAACTATAAAAAAAAGTACTAATAATAAATATTGAAATGTCGATTATTATTGATTGACATCTAATAATAATGCAAGACTGAATACCCAATTTAGTTCTCCACTATAATTACAAAAGACAAAGCGAATTATGTCGAATAAAAAAAAATTAATTCAATTTTTGTCCTTTAACATTGGAAAAAAAAATATATGACAATTTTGTCATTATCATGGGTTAAGAATTAATAGAATTCTTTTATGTGAATGGTTAAACTGATGATCTAATCATTATTAAGTTTTTCGTTGTTATTTTTAAACTGGTAAGGAATTTATTCATTTAAATTGACATGGACCAAACGATGTATTTTTTTTTTGGACAATACAATAATGCATTTATTTGGTACTGTTAGTACAACAATTGACACACTATGATTCGATCATAATAAAAAAATTGTCAATTGCACTATATATGACACGAGTCGATCAATTGAAAAAGAAGAGATCGAAATTTACTAATAATATATGAGAAAAATATTTAGCTCGTAATAAATAAAGAATGTGAAACTAAATATTTAGTGACCAAAATAAAGGGAAAAATATGAGATGTCCAATTTGAAAAATAAAATCCTTCATAGTTAAGATAAGATTATATGTTGTAACTTGTGAGACTCTTAAAAAAAAGTTAGATTGTGAAACAAAAGAAATTACATTCGTTATTGTGATCTATAAATAGAAAAAATTTAGAATAACTAAAAGATTTTGATCTAAATATTTTATAATTACACTAAAATTCTGCAAATTTTAAATCACATTGACATTAAGAAAAATCATAAAATAAAAGTGCATGTGAATATTTAGAGTCAATTTTTAACTTTTTTTTCAAATATTTTATTCTTTTGATTTATTTTTCAAGTATTTTACTTTCTTTTTCAATTTAACTTTTTCATTTATTTAAAGTTTCTATTTATTTTATATATTTTTCTTTGTTATAATTATTTAAATTATTTATCATAGTTTAATATCAGTGACATTTCATATCTTTCCTATATAAGTGATTTTTTGACACAAATATTTAGTAAATTTCGGATCGAGTTTTCTCTTTTAAGAAAAATCGTATTTGCTCACGAATTAAAATTTTGATATAAGTTTGATTCGACACTTTGTCGAGATTACCGAAAATCAAACGGTACAGGTACAAGACCACAAAACACTCAACAATAATTAACATGTTTCATAAGTAAACAAAAGAAAAACGTTGCTAACTTCGATTTTATAACTCCATTACTACTATCCAAAGCTCTGTTAGTAGCAGAATTATCAACAAATTCCTCCTTGCAAGGTTAACAACTCAAAAAGGAAGAAGGTCAAATGGGTGTCGAAGCTAACTCTTAAATGTTGTGAAAAAATATGGATTAAAATTATATTCATGTACCGAATGCAAACTTAACTTATTGTCCACAAGAACAAACATGTGGTGAAAAAAAGTTCTCGTAGGGTTTTCTCTCTCACACAAAGGAAACAAAATTGAAGCTTTTTGAGGGCTGTCGCCACTGTCTCAACCTAGGCTACGGTAGTCTTCCTCCATCTCCTCTACTACTCCTCTTTCCCCCTAAAATCACTTTCCATTTCTCTTTCTTTACCCTCTCTTTTTCTCTTCATTCCTAACCTTTCATATCTATCTTCTCAGTGTCTCTCTCTCACTCTCACTAGCACATTTTCATCACCTCTCTCTTTTTTCTCTTTTCGCCGGCCACAACCTTCCACTACCCCTCTCTTGTTGTCACCTGCCTTCTCTTTTTTCTTTCGCAACCCTCTCTTTCTGTTTTTTCCTGTTTACTTTGTTATTTTTTTATTGCTTGTTCATTCTTTTTTTACGCTTAGAGAGCTAAATCTGAGATCTAGATCTAGATCTAAAATAATCACTTTGTAGTTATTTTCTTCTCTCTGTAATATTTTGGTCCTCTTTATGGATATTTTAGTTACGGTATTAGAGATCTAGGATAAATATTCAACAAGGAGAACTTTTGATTCACAAAAATATTTTAGATTCGGGAGGCCTTTGAATCTATTCGAAGGAGAGATGATATTTTTTGTATTGTAACTTTTTTTTTGTGTAGAATTAAAAATAAAAGAGATTGTGATTTATCTCTATTTCTACTTTATAAGATTCTTTATAACTGAACTCTCTGTGCTTACTCTCAGGTCATAGTTTAATATAAAATTTATTTATTTTTTATTTAATTTCAAATCTAATGTATTTCACAATTTATAAGTGTTATTTGACTGTTTCGTTAAATGAAAGTTTTCTTTCAAAAAAAATTTATTATTCACAAGAAAATATAATGTCATTTGATCTTCGTCTGCAAAAATAAATAAGTCCTTATCATTTTGAAAATGGTAGCTAAATATTTAATAATCAAATCACTAATTTAATGATCCACCTAAATAAATTCTGTTAGTTTTTAATATGTAATATGATGAAAGAGTTATATTGTCTATAATTTTAAAAGATAGAACTTGAATTAAATTTTTTTTGTTCAGAAAATTGTTTTATCCTTCGTAATAACTAATAACGGTCAAGGACCAAATTCCTCTCATAATGTAGGTGAATTTTAGTATACAGAGCAAAAATTGGTACAGATTTAAAGATTTGTTTACACCACACTTTTTAAAGTCACACTTTAAATCGTAACTCTTCACAAAGAAAAGCGTCACCTAATGAAAAAAAGTAAATTAGAAGATTTAAGAGAAGAAATAATCAAGTTATCAAAATTAATAGATCAAAAATTAATGATTTTAACTAATGTTAACTGTAATGACACCAAATTCTTAAAATCAATACAAAATGATTTTTCTCAAAATCTTTATTTTACTATAAGTTTTATTGAAGGACTTCAAAAACCTGAAAAAACTTATTTTTCATACGGAATTTCTAAGAAATGTTACCATGGAAATGATTCCCCACATCTTTATCATACTTTTAACCCACAATTAAATTCTATAGTAGATATGCTTGAAGAAATATTAGTATCCATAAAATTTCAAAGAAATAAAGAAAAAGAGAATCCCAAAGAAGAAAAATTTCAAAATATAATCAACATAACAGATCTAAAAGTAAAACCACCACTAAAATTATGAATATTGAAGAAAAATTAGAAGAAGTTACAATGCTTTTTAAACAATTAAAAATGGCTCAAGAAAATAATATTATGGAACAAGGATTTCAAATAGAAGAAGAATTAGTAAATTCTGAAAATATAGAAAATGAAGAACACATCCTAGATTATTCAAATGACGAAGAACCATCAATTCCAATACAAGTAAAAAATGAAGCTAGAACATCTAAAGATAACCAATCTCAATATAAATGGGAAACAGGTTTTGATAATTATGCTTTTAAAAAAGGGTTTATAAATAAAGATTCAAAATATACAAAAATACCATCAAAATATGTTCCTAAAATCCAGGAAATGGAAGGAGAAAGAATGCTTGATTTAGACTGTAAAAAGAATGAAAAAGAAATTTTCAAAAATTGGTTGAATTCCTTTTTATTAGAAGCTTTTACTAATCCAAAGCTTAGTGATTTGTCTGGAAGAGATATTTGGAATTACATAGGATTCCATACTAAAGGAACTATAAGAGATTATATAACATCAATAGAAAATCAAATAATAGAAGATTTAGCAACAAAAACAACAGCTTATGATAAGATATTATATATAATGATGATTCTATATAAAGAATTTTTTGGAAAAAATATTATAGATCATAGACAAGAAGTCTATAATAAAGAATATCAAGAAGCAAAAAACCATTTAGCTAATATCCAGATATATGATCTATGTAATGTGGAATCTTATATATGTGAATATAGAATACATTATTACAAATTAAAAGAAGAAGATAAAAATCATTATCTTAGTATGTATATAACAAAACTTCCATATTCTGCTAATGAATTTATAATGGGAAGATTTATAAGAGAAATAAATAGAGGGACAATTGAAAATAATTTTGGTGGAGCAACCGCTGCGATAAGAGAGGAAATAAAAGAACGTTGTATGCAAGAAGCAACTCAAAAAAGATTTGCAAATATAATTAGAATTTGCTGTCAGGATAATGAAGAGATACCCAAAAAATATGGGCTTAATAAAAATTTTCAGAGAAAAAGAAAATACCAATTTAGAAAAAGAAAATACTATCCAAACTGGAGAAAAAAGAGGTATTTTAGAACAAGAAATAACAATAAAAACAAAAGGCAAAAAAGTGACTATTGCCCAAATAAAAAAGAAAACTGTAAGTGTTGGTATTGCCAAGAAGAAGGATACTATGCAAATGAATGTCCGAAAAAGAAGGATAAAAAAGATCTTACTAAACAAATAGAAATTGCTAAGTCTTGTTTCATGGAACCTTTAGAGGAATCTGATGATAACCTAGACTATATTTTTGAATATGTCTCAGAAACAGACTCAGAGACTGAGTAATAATGCCACATTTATTACTATAAAAATAACAGAAAAATTTATAAATACTTTTATAGATTCTGGAGCAACACAATGCTTTGCAAGTTCAAATATAAAACTTGATTGGAAAAAATTAAAGAAACCATTAAGAGTTAGAATAGCTGATAAATCAATACATAAAATTGACCAAAAAGCAGAGATGGCTGAAATTTTTATTCAAAATTATAGGTTCATTGATCCATCTATATATATGTTAGATTTTGGAATAGATTTTATCATAGGAAATAACTTTTTAAAACTATATCATCCATTCATTCAAAAATTAACATATATAGTTTTAAAAGCTCCACACGATTCTTCAATAAATCAAAAATCAAAACGTATAAAAATACCAACTACTACTATAGATAAGATCTTAAAATTTAAAATATTTTCTATATTAGAAACATGTTATTTAAATTTATACTTTCAGATAAACATTCCAAAAAATAATCTTGAAATAAAGATAGAGGAACTTTTGGATGAAATTTGTGCTGAAAATTCTTTAGATATTAAAAATACAAATAACGAATTAGTAAGCATTAAATTAAAAGATCCTACAAAAGAGATAAATGTTCCAAATAAAATTCCTTATTCCGCAAGAGATAGAGAAGAGTTCTCTTTAGAATGTAGAGATCTTTTGGAAAAAGGAATTATAAGATTAAGTAAAAGTCCTCATGCGGCTACAGCCTTTTATGTCGAAAACAATAATGAAATTAAAAGGGAAAAATGAAGAATGGTTATTAACTATAAGAAGATGAATGAAGCAACTATTGGCGATACTCATAAACTTCCAAGAAAATATTCTATTTTAGAAAAGATAAAAGGAGCAACTTAGTTTTCATCTCTTGATACAAAATCAGGATATTGGCAACTTCGTTTAGACGAAGAAACAAAGAAATTAACTGCTTTTACTTGCCCAACAAAAGAATCAACAAGTGTGTTACTCTATGAATGGAATGTATTACCATTCGGATTAAAAAAAGCTCCAGGTATTTATCAAAGATTTATGGAAGAAAATCTAAAAGAGTTAAATGAATTTGTTTTAGTGTACATTGATGATATACTAATTTTTACAAAACAGGATAAAGAAGATCATCTTCAAAAATTATTAATAGTTTTAGAAAGATGTAAAGAAAAAGGACTAGTTCTTAGCAAAAAGAAAGCAAGAATAGCAAAACAAGAAATAGAGTTTCTTGGATTAATTCTATCCACTCAAGGAAAGCTAAAACTTCAGCCAAATGTCCTAGAAAAGGTAAATTTATTTCCTAATAAAATAGAAGATAGAAAATAATTACAAAGATTTTTAGGATGTATAAATTATATTTCTGATCAAGGATTTTTAAAGAATATAACAGAATACACTAAAAGCTTATTTCCAAAAATAAGTACTAAAAAAGAATGAAAATGGGATGAAAAATACAGTATGCAAATTCAAAGGATTAAAGAATTATGTGAAAAACTTCCAGAACTTTATATTCCAGAAGAAAATGACTACTTAATAGTAGAAACAGATGTTTCAGACATAACCTGGTCAGGATGTCTAAAAGCTAAGAAAGCTATAAAAAGTTTGGAACAAGAAAAAGAATTACTTTGCAAGTATATTTCAGGGACTTTTACTCCAACAGAACGGAGATATACCACTCATGAAAATGAAACTCTAGCAGCAATTAAATCTCTTAAGAAATAGAAAATTAATTTACTACCCAGAGAATTTACATTAAGGATAGATTCAAGTTATCTAACAGGTTTCATACGATATAATTTAAAAGTTGATTATAATCATGGACGATTGGTAAGATGGCAATTATTTTTGTTACAATATCCAATAAAAATTGAATATATTAAGGGTGACAAAAATGTGATTGCAGATACATTAACAAGAGAATGGAGTTCGTCTACAACGCATTAGATCAAGAAATTCAGAAATACGAACAAGAACTTGAAAAATGCAAGCATTGTCAGCAAATAAGAACACAGATCCAATCCCTCAAGAAGGCCATCGAAACAATGAAATCAACACAACAACCAAAACCATCAGAGTTCAGCCAGCTAAGCGTGGTGGACAAATCAGGTGAAGAAAAAATTCCAGAAAATAAAACAATTGCTAAAATTATTAAAAAATCCACCCAAGATAAAAAATATTATGTAATTTATAATGGCCCCATGAAAGGAGTATATGATGCCTGGGAAAAAGCAGCACCATTTACACATCAATCAAGGATAATTCATAAAGGAGGGTTTTTAACACTGAAAGAAGCAAAGGAATCTTTCAGGGAATATGAAGCTCTTCATCCAGAGCAAACCCTAAAAAGAGCAAATAAAGCTCCAATTCAAACCCAGAGAACAGGAATAATAAGAAACATTCCTACAAGGGCTGAAATCAAGGAAAAGAAAAGGGTCTGTAGATCAAATCTCAGATAAACCCTTAACACAGTCCTAAATTGGACTGAAGAAAAAAGGACAATCTTGGGATATTATCCTATTGCCAAAGAACAGCTAACAAAGCTGGTTATATTTCCAGATGCTTCCCCATCTGACACCTATCAGTTTTTCCAGTATGGATTAATTGATACAATTTTAATTTTTAATGATTTGAAAATTATTAGTGAGTTTCCTGCAGGATTCATTGATGCAGTAAAGAGATTTAAAAATATGATTGACAACGTAAATCCAAGGGATATATCCCTAAAATTTACGAATAGTCAACCTATTTTTAATGAAGAAGAAGAATGTTTGGTTCCAGCACATCAAGTAATCTTCATGTCCGTCTTCCCAGGAAATTTTCAACCAATTGATCAAGTTCAAGATTTAACAATCTACAGTCATGAAGGAAGACTAGCCAGCACACTAGCAAGGGTCTTCGAAAGAACTCAAAAGATAACAAGAGAATCTCACACAAGAATCAATTATAAAAGCAGAAATACTTTGCTTGTGTCCAGTAAAAAGAATGAAATTGAAGAAAGAGAGATGAGACTCTTAGTGGAATTTGAATCAGCATTCTACAACTTATCTGGACTCTTAGAAAAGCTCTTCGAAGGGATAAAGAGAAATCTCTGCTATTTGATAAAAGACAGAGAAGACCACAAGTGCCAGCTATGTGTCTCAGAGTTATCTGAAGAAAGCAATAATGAAACGGAATCAACCCACATAATAAAGAAAGGAGACAACGCATCTGAAGGTCACATAATGAAAGAGGAGGACAGCACATCTGAAGCATCTCTCAACATTATTGCATAGTGACGTAAGCGCTTAGGTCATAGAGCACCAACAATGTAGCTGGTGCAAGATAATAAACAATGACGTAAGCAATGACGTCATAAGAAGGGTAAGGATGGGAATTGTCCATTAGACCCAACCATTATAAATAGGTTGCTTAGGCAATTGTAGAAATCATCAAACAATAGAAAGCAGGAGGCTACGAGTACTCATATGCTAGGAGAGCAAGGAGGAAGCTGCCGAGGCGATTCTATAGTTTGAAGAAGAATTCCCTTAGGAAAAACCAATTCTAAACTCCCCTCTGGAGTTAGTATCTACAATCTCCCCTCTGGAGATAAAAACATCTTATGTAAAATATACTAAATAAAGGAAGTTTTTCTCCAGAAAGGTACGCCTTTATCCTAATTTCTTAGTTATGAATTATTTAGAAAGCTTAGAATTAACAGAAGAATCTGATTATTATAGATTAATTGCTTTATTAGATAATGAAAAATAGGCTGTTCTAAAAACAGAATTAAATCTCAAATCAAATGAAAATTTCAATAAACAAAATCTTTTAAAAGAAATTTTTAATAGAAAAAATATAATATACTATGTAAAAATTCAACTTGAAGCCCCTATAAAGATAAAATCCGCCAATGGAGAACTTGAAATAGCTTTGATAAATGATGAAAAATTGAGTAAACAGATTGAGAAAATTAAGGATCAACAAAAAAGATCTAAAATTGGATGGATTCATATTAGTACTATACAAGTCTTAATCAAATCTACATATATGAAATGAATTAATTCACCAATAAGCTTAGCAATCTGTGATAAAAGAATTACTGATGACCCAATAGATCAAATAATTGGAATTGTTCATGGAAACTTGGCAAACGTAAATGTTAAATTCAATGCCCATCTTGGATATGCTATACCTTTATCAACTGAAAACCTTGGAAGATCTATAAGTTTGGCTTATAAATTTCATAGAAAGAATCTAATGGAACAAGACGATGAACCTTTTTCAATTACATATGCAATAAATTATGCTTTAACAAATAGCTATCATAGTATAATATTTAAAAACAGAGAAAGAATTTATGTTGATGAATTATTTCAGAAAATTATAAAAACAGAAATACCAAAATATAAAGCTATTGAAAACTCAGTTCTATTTAGGGGTGGCAAACGGGCCTAAACCCGCCGGGCCGGCCCGCGTAACCTGCCAAAAAAGGCGGGCTAGGCTGGAAAATCGGGACCGCCAAATAGCAAAAGCCCGCCTAACCCGCACCGCTTAAACCGCGGGTTTTGGCGGGCTTTGGCGGGGCGGGGCGGGCTTCCCCGCCGGGCTAAGGTTTTTTTTAGTGAGGGGGTATTTTTGCAATTTTTTCCTAAAACCTAACTTCCCCCAACCTAACTTACAAGAGTATGAAGATAAAAATTGAGTGTTTTGAATTATGTTTATGTTATTTTGGAGACAATATTTATAATTGTTTTGGATTATGTTTATTTTGCTTTGGAGAGAATATTTATACTTATATTTTGAATGAAAATTTGGTTTATAATTATATTTATTAGATATTTATAATTACAAAGACTTTAATGTTTGTGAATATAAAAAATATAATTTTTTATGCCATTAGAAATTATAAATTTATTAATATGGTTGTGAAATTATATATATTACTTAGTAGTTAATAGTAAAAAAAAAAAAGAAGAGCTTAGGCGGGCTTAGCCCGCCAGCTCGCCAGCCCGCAATTAGGCGGGGCGGGCTAGGATTCTAGGACCGCCTAATTAGGCGGGGCGGGGCGGGCCAGCCCGCCAAAGGGCGGGCTTCTGGCGGGGCGGGGCGGGGCGGGGCGGGGCGGGCTTCCCCGCTTGCCACCCCTAGTTCTATTATTAAAAGAACCATCAGAAAAATTAGTTTCATCGAATTTTCAAATAAGATAATCTAAAATTAATAGCCCTTTAAGTTTATCCAAGTTAAAGATTAAAGAAGAAAATTCTAAAATAAAAGAATTAACAAAAAAGGTCGAAAAATTAAATGAAACCCTAAACATTAAATTATGACAATAAATAAAGAAAAAATATATGTAACTTATCAAGACAAAAAACAAGAGCTCTTTGAAAGAGAAAATCGGTTGAATTATTTACAGTTTTCTGAAATAAATCAAAGAGCATTTGAAGCTCTAAAAATAATGACAAGTTAAAAAGAGAAGTCGAAGAACTAGAAAAATTAATAGAATCTCTAGAAAATAGTGATGAATCGATGATAGAATTTGCAGAAATTCTAAGATAAATAATGAAGCATACAAAGATTGAAAGACCAGAAAATAAAATAAATAGGAAAAGGGCGAAAAAATTAAAAAAGTAAAATAAAGGAGTATAAAAGAGAATTAAATAATCTTCAGATCGAAATTGATGACCTTATAATAAAAAGGATAGAAATAAGAATAAATATAAACAAGTTGGAGTTAAACTTAAAAAAATTATAAATGCCTGGAAAATCATATTATGACTTAAAAGAATTAAAGCTGTTAAAAGAAAAAATGGAAAATGAAGTTGAAAAATTAGAAAGATATTTAGAAACAACAAAAAGTGTAGAAACAAAAGAAGTTTTTGAGGATTTAAGAAATTATATTAAAGAAAAAGACAAACAGATAAAAGATTTTATATACAATAATCCATGCAAAAAAGAATATTATAAACTAAAACAAGATTGAAAAATCAGAATTATAAATACTAGTAATACGGTCAATACTTTTTATGAATTGGCAAATTATTCGAAGAGTTAATAAAAATTTCGAAAAAGAAAATAAAAGAAAAGACGACTTTAAAATTTGGTATCAGAGCCAAGTTAACGATTAAGGATAACACTTTTTCTTTAAGCAACACTTTTAATAACACGCTTTTTCAATCACAAAAAAACAAAAATCTATACAGACACATCTGTACACTAGATGGCCCATAATGTAATGTGCATAAAACATCTTTAGTCTTACCCTAAAAAACCAAATTTCAAAAGCGTTTATAATTGGCAAATAAGTTCCAAAAGTTCTGACAAGGTTACAACTTACAATGCAAGAACAAATTTTCATGTTATAAAAAGTAGTGCAGGAAAAGAGTGCATTAGTTGTGATTTTCTATTTTTCTATTGGATTA
The DNA here is from genome assembly GCF_003086295.3 of Arachis hypogaea. Classification (NCBI taxonomy): domain Eukaryota; kingdom Viridiplantae; phylum Streptophyta; class Magnoliopsida; order Fabales; family Fabaceae; genus Arachis; species Arachis hypogaea. Next base: position 136,025,448 of record NC_092048.1, read on the forward strand.
GTGATCAAATTTATTTTTAAAAATAAATTATTATTTATATTCATAAATTTTATAAATATTGATAAAAATATTTATCAAATAAAAAAAATAATATTAAATTCATAAAAAATAAATTGTGTAACAACAGTATTTAAATTTTAATTTTTTTGTTGATTTTTACCTTTTTTTCAAATTCTAATTTTTTACATTTTTTATCACCACTATCAGCACCTCCCTTAATTATTATTGCTTCCCTTTCTTTTTTTCTATTGCCACCACTCACCCTAAAAAAACCTCCATCAATCATAAAATGAATTATCGGAACAAATCTTGGAACCGATCCTAATCCGTAGAGCCAGACAAGCACCGAATGAAATTAATACTTGCATTTAATGCGACAGTTCTCGCATTGAAATTTGTAGTCAGAGAGGTCAAACACTAAAGAAACAATCCGTGAAGATGCTTGATGTGAGGCGTAAATGACTCCCCGATGTACTGCGACAACTGCGCAAAGATGAGAAATGCAAATTCTTGAAGCTTTGGAGAATCGAAAAAGAATGCACTGGAACATAAACGGAAGGAGTTCAAGCCAGACGTTATCGGGGTGGATCTCGGAGGCGAGCTCAGAGATGATGTCGCAGAACTTCTTGGAGATGGATTTAATATTCGGTCTGGATAGAAGAGAGGAGGAGGGACTTGAGAGAAGACTAAGTGTGAGGGGAGAAGTGTGGCCAGAGGTATGAGTCGTGGCTTAGTCTCGTAGTTTATGCACGGACTTAGCTTTTCATAAATCGTGGTAGAGGTTCTAAGATATATGTGTAATTGATGCCTCTTCATAAACCGTGAAATCATAAACTATGGTAGGGATTATACGATTTATGTGTAAATATGCATCTTCGTAAATTGTGGTAAGAGTTCTACAATTTATATATAAATATATAAACTGTTGTAAGATTTTGCAATTTATATAGAATCAAAATATCACACACATGTAATCAGTTTAGAATGATTGCATTTACGTAAATATAAATTTTAATTATTTTATTTAAATAAATTGTCCTACATTTTATATATTTTTTATCAAAATATTTTCAATTAATAATTCTATATATTATTACGCATGTTAATAATGCTTCATATATTATAAGTTTTAGAAAATAATTTTTTTTAAGTTTTAATTGATGTTATAAATATAATTTTTTATTATATACTCTTTAGATAAAATCAATAAAAAATGTGATTTTTTTTGTATATATTACAATATTAATTAAAAGAAAAATCTAAACTTGTTCAGTTTTTTTTTTTGGGAAAATGAAGGGGTCAAGGACAAAAAACAAGAAACAAAAACTAGTTTCGTCTGAATCTAAAAGTAAAAGTGTCATAATGATTTCATGCTAAAGCTTGCACAATATCTAGAAGGAGATAGTCGAACAAATGAAGACTAAACAGTAAATAGGAGGTGCTGTTTTTTTTTAGCAAGAAAATCACTAACACTATTTACTTCACGTAAGGTATGGTACCAATAAATGATCTGCGACTTTTTTTTTTATCAGATTTTTAATGTCAATTAGAAGAGATTTACATAGATGAATTACCGGATACGAAAATATTTGGTAATAAAAAAAATCAGTCAAAAATAGTCATAATTTATTTTATTTAATATTTATTAATTATTACAATAATTAATGAATAATAAATAAAATAAATTTTAGCTTTTTTTTATTTATCTAACATTATCCATACATATTATTTAAAAGCCTTTTATAATATTTTAAAATTTTTATATAAAATTGAGTAACTCTTCGAATTACAAGAGAACTTAGTCATATCTTTTTCGAAATAATTTTAAAAAATTTCATCACAAGTAACACTATTAAAATGGGATAAAAAGAAATCGTTAACATTCAATTTGATAATATTCTCTAAAAAAAAATCTACCAAATTAACTAAATTTTCTCTCTTAAAAATCTATTAAAAATAATATTTTTTTTTAAAAAATCTAGAATTAACACTTTTATTAAAATTGGCCAATACTTAACTAATAAAAAAATAAATAATTTTATATTATTAAATATAATTTTATACCATTAAAAATATTAATAATAACTAATTAATAATTATAAATTATAAAATCTACTTGTTTCTAACACTCTTCTATTTATTATAGCTGAGAAGAATACTCATTCCTTCAGCAATTAAAGGTTCTCATTGATTTCTCTGTTTATGGGATGAAAAGTTATAATTTCTATGTCTTTGATTCTTTGCACATTAATTATATGACCTGTCCTTGCCAACTTATCCCACCAATGAACAAACCAATTTTAAAATTTGAAAATTTGTAACTATAATCGTTTCTTAGTATTACTTTTACACTAATTCTTGCAATTTTTCATCCTGCCACGTGACCAATCATGCAAGAGATTATATTTTATTTACCGGCTTATTAGTTTTATCAATTTATCACAAAAGCTAAGGAAAATACTTTTAAGATGAATAATTGAGTTTGATTACTAGAATGCAGTAGTTTGATTATTGGAAATGTGAAAATCAAATGCAATTTCGATGTGCTATTAATTAGCTATATTATTGATTTTAGGTAATGTGCAATTTGATGATGAAGTTTTCAGCGCTCATCAAATAATCTCTGATATTTTTAAACGGTATTATTAAGGAACTAATTAAAAGTGAAGTAAATTCTAGTTAATTAATTAAAAAATAGGTATGTTATAAAAAAATTACTATTCTAATTTTTAAAATTTTAAAATTAAAAAAAATTAGCTTAGTTAACTTATATTATAGTTAATCTTCTGTTTTTTTTAAATGACTAAATTAATTTCTTATAAATGGTGAATCTTGTCTTTAATTCAACTGCTGAATTTACAAGTGCTGGCATAAAAGATGAAACCCCCACATGTTTCTATTGGTCATGAAACCTCCACGTTAACTTTGGTTGGTTCAACCCCTAAAATATCTCAAACTACAATTTAAGATAAGAGTTGTATTCCTGATATATAAATTACCACCTTTTACTCTCTCCTTTTCGGTGAAACTTGAAAGTATTAAAGGAGTAATAATTAAGTCTATAATTTATTTTAAAAAAGTCTAGAAGTCAGCAATTTTATTAAATTCTAATCAGTATATAATCAGTAAAAAAAATGAGTCATTGAATGAAATTTTACATTAATCTCACACCATTAAAATTATTTTGATGGCTACAAATCACAAAAATAAAAAAATGAATCATTGATGAAATCTCACACTAATCTCACACCATTAAAATTATCATTAATGACTACAAATTACAAAAATTACTGTTGTTAGCACTCCTCATTTATTTTTTATGGCGATGATGAATTCATACTATCATTGGTTAATAAGAGAAAAATTATCAAGTTGTTATTGAATTTGATTACACAAATGATCTAACAATTAAGTTTATGATGAACAATGGTTAAAGTTATTCATCATCATATGTAGTTTAGGAATCAAATTAAACAAATTAATTCAAAATCAGCTGCAGAGAGGATAAATTTAATATTTAATAACTTAGCTTAATTAGTTATTTGTACACTTCTTAAAATTCAAATATTGTATTTTCCTTTTCAAATCCTATACTTTGTTTGAACTATTAGCATGTAGCATTTAGAGAAAAAAAAAAAAGACAAAGGTAGGACATATATTATTCTTGGGCAAATAAATTTTTTAAATTAGAAAAGTTTACTTGTTGATGTCAAATGTAAATTTTAACTATTATTACGTCTATACAATATATAATGATAATATTAAAAAAAAATTATTTTTTTAAAATATTCTTTAATTTATTATATCTAATTTATAAAAAAATATTATATCAAATACTTGAATTCAAAACCTTTAAATTATAAACAACTCATCATCTTAACTAATTTTATTTTTATTATTTTTACATATATTTAATAAATAAAAAGATAAATCAATAGACACATTTATTAATACACTAGTAGTAATAAAGTAAGTCATAATATTGGTCTAAGCATAAGGATGACACTATAAGATAGTGAAGACGAAGACAACATCCACTTTATTTCTCGAGTAAAATCCAATTCAATTTTCTCAAAGGTTAAGTGGAGAAGAATTATTATTCTCCGAAGTGATATCATAAAAAAAAAACAGTAATTACAGCCTAAAAATCTTTTAAAATAAAAAATAATATAGCAATAAAGAAAAAAAAAGAAAAAAATGGTGATATTATTATATTGATGACAGTAAAAGAGATAATGATAAAGACAATAATAATAAAAAGTATGATTGCATATTGAAATAATATATAAAAATAGAAATTAGGACAAGTTACTTAATTAAACTAGTTTAAAGATCAAAATTATTAGAATACAATTTTTATAAATTGCACACGCAAATGCAACATTTATATTTCCATAAAAACTGCAAAAGGTTACGGTGGATTTAAGATTGAACGTAAATCGGGTGTAGCGGTTTATGTTAGAATACGTGTGGTCGAAAACTGTTACAGGGTGTAGCAATTTTTGAGGAAACTGAACCATAAAAAAATCGTGAGAGGTTATAGCGATTTCTTCTCAATTTTGTGGTTTTAGAAATTGTGTGACCTTGCAGCGATTTTTTTATATAGTGAATGTCTATAAATACTCAGTATGAGGCAATGGTGAAGTAGTATAGTGTCATTTTCACAAATGCAGAGTGAAAAGTTTTTTAGCTCTAGTACATTACTATGAAAAAATTCAAAAAAACAAAAGGCACGGTGTGAAGTTTACTGATAGAGAACCAGTGAGTGTTTTTATCCGGTCATCAAATACGTTGTTAGAGCTAAAAATCACTATATTACAAAAGGTGGGTGTGTGTGGGACAAAGTGGGAGAAGAAGTTGTTCTACCCCGTCTGATTCCGGATATTGCAGGTGAAGGTGAACCAGATCGGGTTAAAAATGCGAAGAGAGGATGATTCGGACGAAGAACTTGTTGACATTGTTGGGGACAGTGATGAGGATACCCAAACTAACCCGTTGACACATCAGGGGCCGTCAAGTTTCGGCACACAGTAACATCCTCCACACTTCTCAACCCTAAATTTGGAAGACATCAGCCAACAACCAGACATAGATCCTACTGTTAGGAGTCAAGGATTGCATGAGAAAAATGCTACTATGGAATTTTAGATTGGCCAATCTTTCCAAAGTAAGGAGGGAGTTGTGTTGAGTGCAAAGGATTATAGCTTTCGTCGTGGAATTGAGTACAGGGTGATAGAGTCAGATCATCTTAAGTACCATGGAAGATGCAAATAGTTCGGTAAAGGTTGCATGTGGTTGATTCGCATCACACTTCGGCAACGAAAGAGTACCTAGGAGGTTAGAAGGTACAACGGACCTCACACTTGCTTGGCTGCCTCGATTTCAAGCGATCACCGACAGCTTGATTATCATTTCATTTATGCGAGAATATTTTCGTTGGTTAGGGCCGATGCAAATATTACGATAAAGGTGTTTTAGGAAGCTACCGAAGCAACCTATGGATTTAGGACTAGTTACAAGAAGGTTTGAATGACAAAATAGAAGGTACTAATACAGATCTACAGAGATTTGGAAGAGTCCTATGTCAAGTTGTCCCATTGCATTCTGGGTGTGTAGTCCACCATGGAGGGAACCGTTGTGCTGTTGAAGACTTCTCCGATTAGAGTTGGTGAATCTACCGTGTACTTTCATCGTTTTTTCTGGACATTTCCTCCTTGTATTGAGTCATTTCGACATTGCAAGCCACTGGTCAGTATCGACGATACTCATTTGTATGGCAAGTATGGTGATACTTCGCTTCTGGCTATTGCGCAGATGAAAACTCGAATATCTTGCCCATTTCTTTTGCACTCGTATATGCGTACAGTATCCTAAATCGCATTAGCTGGTAGCACCTTAAACCTCTCATGGAACTATGTGAACTGGGCTGTGAACTGCTTGACCTTATCCGGCGGCAGCAGCTCGTTGAATAACTCTTGAAACCACTCCCAAGCTGGTCTGTCATCCTCCATAAATTGATCGATGTCTGTGAGGCACCCAATAACAGCCTTCCCTTCAACGGGCAATCCCAGCTGATCTGCCACATCTTGCAGCGTGATGGTGCACTCTCTGAACAGCATATGAAAAGTGTGCGTCTCAGGACGCCATCTCTTAATGAATGCGCTGACCAGAGGCTCATCCAACAAGAACCAACGTATGTCCAGCCTAGTCAATTGGTACAAACCAGCTATCTCCAAATAAGGTATGATTCTTTTATGAAAAGGCATATTCTGTTGCCTTCAAACACTATAAATACACCTACTTGGCTGCATGATATGAGAAAAATAACCACATCCTAATTAAATTTTAATACTTACAAATCTAAACCATAATTTATAATCCGATACAAAAGCTACGAGTGTCTTATGTATCCAATCTTAACTAAAATTTTAAATATAGTTCTCTTAACATTATTTTTAAGTCTAATTTTATTAAAATAGAGAAATATGTATGACCTTTTACATATAAAAATATAAAACAAATGTTAATATACTTTAGAACAAGTAAAAAAATTTCTAACTTTTAAATTTATAAGTCCTAAATTTTAAAATTTAAATCTTAAATTTTAAATACTAAACTACAAACCTTCTACATTTAAAATTTTAAATTCTTAATTTTAAATTTTAAATCTTAAATTTCAAATACTAAACTATAAACCTTAAATTCTGTATTCTAATTCCTATATCCTAAATACTACATTTTATGTTATAAACTTTAATCTTTATAGTATACAAATGGAAAGCTCATATGCTGACGTGGCGCTCAAACGTTGAGTCTGGGAGTTTATTTGCTTAGGTGTCGTCATTAGAAATTTTTAGAATTATATTTATTAATTATAAATTATTATTTACTTAGGTTGTTATTTTCAAATTTTAAGTTTGGGTTGTTTTACTTAGGTTGTTATTTTTTTAAATTTCAAATTATTTTATTTAAGTTGTTATTTTTTAAATTTTAGATTGTTGTACTTAGATTATTATTTTTTAAATTTTAAATTATTTTACTTAGGTTGTTATTTTTTAAAAATTTGTTAATTCTTTTTACTATTATTTTTTAAAATTTGCAGCTACATACGTTCTTTTAAAAAAAGTTAGAGTTTTAAAAAAATTTACGTTAATTATATTTCGGTTGTTACATACTAATATTACTATAACGATTTACGTTAGTTTAGATTTTTTAAATTATTATTTGTTTAGGTTGTTATTTTTAAATTTTAAGTTTGGGTTGTTTTACTTGGTTTGTTATTTTTTAAATTTTAAATTAAAGTCAACCAAATTTTAAAAAATTTAGTTATGATGCAACTATAAAAGTATAAGTGATGAGAGATGTAAAGCACCACAATTTAAAGTACATCAATCCCTTTCTTTACATATATCCAAAATCTCTCTACTTATTCCAATGGCTGGTATTCACAAAATTGCTGGCATCAATCCTACAATTGACAATTTGTGTGTACGTATACGAGTATTACGGTTATGGACACTACCAAGTTACGAAAATTCTCCATTGCCAAACTCTATTGAGATGGTTTGGCTCGATGAAGACGTGAGTTTTTTACTAATATTTTTCTATTTTATTTTAAATTTATATTATTTATTTGTTTATTTAGGGATTTAATCATTAATTTTTTATTTAGAATGCTATTTGTGTTGTCTTGGCTACTATAACTCATATTATGGATACTCCAGACTGGTGGTACTACCAATGTGAATGCAACACGTCCACATATGCTTTTACAAAAACTTTCAAATGTTCAAGTTGTACCGTCTCCCTTTTTCCATAACTCCAAGGTTATTTATTTATTTTTTTAAATTAAAGTCTATGCACATTGGATTAGATATTGAATAGTCTATATTTAACTTTTTTTTATGTTATTTTCTTTTTTAAGCAAGTACCGAATAAAGCTTGGTATCATTGATGATTCTGACTGTGCATGTTTTGTAGTCTTTGACAAGTAGGTAAAAAAAGTTTTGAAAAAGAGCTGTGTGAAGATACTTGATCCACTCCTATTGATAAGATCTAACCAATATTTATTTCTAAAAACATAGTGAAGATATTTTTATTGGTAATTTTTATATTATTTATTATTAATATATTATGTAATACCCTTCAGAAAGGAGATTTATCGGATACACCTACACTTTTGCTCAACCTAATTGATAAGACCTTTCTCTTCATCGTTGAAACTCAAATATCTGATAATCCACATTTTTCACCTTCTTATAAAGTTAAAAAGATGACTGATAATGTGGACCTTATAAATAAATTCAAAGAGACTCACCCTATTCAAATTGTGAGTATAATTATAAGTGTACTTTCTATTAAAAATTAATATATTTTTTGCTTCCTTAGTCATTAGTAGTATCTAATTTATAAATAATAATTAATAATTAATTATAATTTTAGGATGTTGACTACACCGGTGGTTTGCTTCTAATTTCAAATACATTCTCAATCATTGAAGGGGAGAAAGTAGAAGGTGCTAAGGTATTTGTTCAAAAAATAATTTTTTTGTTTGTTTGTTCTCTCAAAATTAGATCTTAATTTTATTCAAAAGATATTAGTGAGATAAAATCAAAGGTTAGAAAGAAGTCTTTAATTTAACGTGGTGTTTTATACAGAATTTATTGTTTGAATTCTCCAATGAAGTTGCGGCCAGTGATGAATCTGAATTGTTGGAAAATGCTATTACACCAACTAAGCGATTATCCTCGGAGTCGGAAGAATCGAAGGTGGAAGGAGATACCTCAACTTGCAAGAAGATTAAGATTGAGAAAGAAACTTGAGAATTTGGATGCACATGTTTTAGAATCCCTTTTAGAGTCTATCTAATAGAATAATGCCAAGCATATGTTTGTTTTGGTGGAAACATTGTCTTTTCTTTAGTTGTTATTTTTCTTTTGGTTCTCGATTTTTATGTTTGGAATTTAAAATTTTTTTACATGTAAATTGAAGTTATTTGGTTATTACTTGTGGTTTTATTTTTAATTTAATTTTCACCATTAATATTCTGATAATATCTAATTTAATATTTAATGTCATAAAGTTATAAATTTTTTCTTTGAATTATTGTTGATACAATTGAGTTAGTTATTAATTTTTAATGTGTATTTATTTAAAAAAATCTAATTATAATTTTAATTAAAGTATTATGGTTAGAATTTTAAATTTTTAATTAATTTGAAATTTAAAATTCTAATACTAATTCCTAATTAAGTGGCTTCTTAACCGTTTTGATTTTTAAATTTAAATTTTTTTATTTGTCACATTTATAAATTTTGTCTATTTACTTCGTTTATATTGTTATTTTTTAGATTATCTCGGCACAACAATAGATGTACTTTCATCTTTTTCTCTCTTTTTACTTATAAGTTATTCATTTTCAATCTCTTTATTTAAGGAAATGAAAAAAAGATTTTAACTATAACTTGAATTTATTGATGGTGAGATTAAACTTATATTTATTTGAAAAAAAGATACTTTTATAAAAAATATATATATTATTTTTCATAAAATATGTTTATGTAACTAAATAAATGAGAATAAAAAGGAAATTAAAGCAACCAATGAAAATAAAAGCTGTGCGATTTTACATAGACATAAGAAGACACTAATTTCATATTCTATATGGTAAGTTAGACATGAGAAAAAATTGTAAAAAAATTAGTGTCTCAGTATTTTAAAGAGACACAAAATACATATTTTTAATAGGTATTTGTGTATGACCATGTCTTTCATTATTTTTGTGTCAGTAAACAAACACCATACATATACTCTGTATACTCCTATGTCTATGTTTTGATGGACATGTATACCAAAAATAAACGCTACCATATGTGTACTCCTGTGTACTTTATTTTTTTAATAATATAAAAAATTAATAATAAAAATGTATTATGTATAATGTATATATATTTTTAATTAGTTAAAAAATTTATTTATTTAGTATTTTCAAGTATATATTGAAAGATGCAAGAAGTCCAAAGAGAAGCAAGATTGAAGAGAAAATTGATATTAAAAGACAAAGAAAATATAAAACGGAGCACAATTCAAGATAGATTTTATACAAAAAAATAACTAACATGTCATGAGTATTTTGCCCGAATGAAAGTCCATAAAATACAATATTCTCTATATATTATTTAGCTATTGACAAGTATTTGTCTGCATGTGAGACTGTGTGGAGAACCTTAGCGTATGATATTCATCAAAGGTGGCCTTCAATGATGAGATTAACCTTTTATTTGCCTGGAGAGCAAAATATTATCTTTAAAGATGATGACGATCTTGAAGAAATCGTGGAAGAAGAGGAAGAAAAATGTACGATATTCTTAGCATGGATGGAGGCCAATAAAAAACTTGAAGCAGGTCAAACTTTGACGTATGGTGAGTTTCCAAATCAATTTGTTTATGATAGAGAATCAAGGGAATGGCATCCATGCAAAAGAGGGTATTCTATCGGGAGGTTAAATTATGTTCTACCGGGTACAGGTGATATTTATTATATGAGAATTTTGTTAGCTGTTCAGAGAGGTTGCACAACATATGAGTATATTAGGACAGTTAATGGAATTATATATTCTAACTTCCAAGATGCTTGCTATTCCATGGGACTACTGTGCGATAATAGGGAATTCATTGTAGCTATTAATGAGGTAGCTGAACTCGCATCTGGTCATCAATTGAGAAAACTATTTGCGATACTACTGATATCTAATAGCAATAGCAATCCAGAGCGTGTTTGGAATGCAACTTGGACATTATTAGCTAATGGAATACTATATGAGAGGAGAAAAGCTTTGAAAAACCAAAGTATTTTACTATGTCTTTTTTTATATCAAAATTGTATTCTCTTATTATCTTTATTTTTATTAATAATATTAATAGTTTTATTTTGGAATTACTTATTAAATATTTCATAAAATCACCATGTGCTTTTACTAGGACTAAACATGACTCATGACGAATTGAAAAATCTCTGCTTTATTGAGATTGATGAGAAGATACTCAACAGCAATGCGAGATCTTTAAAAGACTATCAATTAATGTCATATCCTGAGATGTCTGATGTTCGCCTTTTTCAAAATAAGCTAATAGAGAAGGATTTAGCATATGACACAAATGAGTTGACTCATACAAACTTATATACGAAACAAAAGATGACTCATGAGAAAAGGTTAGTATTTGATGAGATACTCAACGCTGTTATTACATACTCTGGTGATTTTTACTTCTTTATGGGCATGGTGGGTGTGGTAAGATATTTATTTGGAATGGACTTTCTTCTACTATTCGGTCTAGAAGAAAGATTATTTTAAATGTCGCATCCAGTGGAATTGCTTCTTTACTCCTACTTGGTGGCAGAACGACTCATTCTAGATTTTCAATACCCATTACAATTACTGATGAATCTACTTGCAACATCAAGCATGGCAGTTTGAAGGCTGAGCTACTCATTCAAAGTAGCTTAATAATTTGGGATGAAGCTCCAATGCTCAATAAAATGTGCTTTGAATCACTTGATCGGACGCTCAGGGATCTTATGTCAGTTACCGATCAACATAAGACACATAAACCATTTGGTGGTAAGGTTGTTGTTCTAGGAGGTGATTTCAGACAGATACTTCCGGTGATTCCGAAAGGAAGTAGACACGATATATTGGCATCCGCTATTAACTCATCCCATCTCTGGTCATTTTGTAAGGTTCTGAAACTGCATACAAATATGAGGCTTCTAATGTCTTCTTCGGATCAAGATGAAGGTGAAATGAAGAGATTTGCTAATTGGATACTTAATGTTGGAAATGGAAATATGGGCTCTATTATTGGTGATGAATCAGAAGTTGAAATTTCAGATGATCTATTGATTACAACTACTGATGACCATTTGGTAGACTTTGCATATCCAAATTGTTGTAAAACATGTCAGATTACAGGTATTTTTAGAGTAGGGCAATTCTTGCACCCATGCTTGAGAGTGTCGAGAAGGTAAATGATTTTTTCTTGACAATCTTTCCAGGGATAGAAAAGAAGTATTTGAGCTCTAACACAATATGTCAAGCTGATGAGAATGAAGATGTACAACAAGAGTGGTTCACACCAGAGTTCCTAAATGACATCAAATGTTCGGGACTACCCAATCACAAGTTGACTTTGAAGACAGGAGTCGCTGTAATGCTACTCTGAAACATAGACCAGACTTCGGGTTTATGCAACGGGACAAGATTAATAGTTAACGAACTTGGCAGCAACGTAATTGGAGGGACGATAGTGACCGGTAGAAATATTGGAGATAAAGTGTACATTCCAATAATGAACTTGATCCCTTCAGATTCAGGATTGCCATTTAAGTTCCAACAGAGACAATTTCCATTAACACTATGCTTTGCAATGACCATTAACAAGAGTCAGGGTCAATCATTATCACATGTAGGACTTTATTTGCCAAAATCAGTGTTCACCCATGGACAACTTTATGTTGCTTTGTCAAGAGTTAAGAGTCGCAGTGGCCTCAGGGTTTTAATTCTAGACGAAGACGGTAATCCAAAGTTATCAACAACAAATGTCGTGTTCAAAGAGGTTTTTAATAATATTTAGGTAAGAATAATATTATTTTCACTTTAATAGCATGTTATGATTTATACTTTTGTACAAATATTTACTATAGATATAACTAATTTATTTATAACTCCTTTTTCAGATTTGAAATGAAATGTGTAACAAGGAGCACAACATCCTATGCCAATTGCTTTTCTAATGAAGTTAGTAAGATACTAGATTGTCGATAAATTTTTATTAGCTTTTTGATAAAAAAATTTAGTGTAAAATTAACATGCTATTATTACAATTATATATGTTTTTATTTTTTTCATGTCTCCCTCCTTATGATTCAAGAATATTATAAATTTCAAACTCTTCTATTTATATTTTACTTTGAATAAAGATAAAACAACATATTTAACACGTTTATTATATAAGGACGATAATAGTGTTATACTAACTTTAAAAAATATATAGATATAAAATATTATTTTTAATTTAACTTATCAAATTTAAATATAACCCCGTGCATCGCACGGGTTTAACACTAGTACTTGAAAGAAAACAAACTTAAGTATTCATTGATGCCGCAGGCAATGTGAGCAACGTTGTTGAGCTGGTACAAGCTGTTTTTGTCTGTTATGGTCCCACTTGAAAATGGCTCCTCTAGAAATCCCAAATGGCCAAATCCTCTCCAAGCCTCCTCTTCCTCTCAATCCACAATTCTCTCTCTTTAAACCAAATTCCCTCTCTAACTTTTGGTTTGTATTTCAAATAAAGAATCTGCTACTGTCTAAAGCGATTTTATAAGCACATGTAAACTGCGACACCCACTTGCAGTTTGTGCAACAACGCATTTTTCAAGAAATCGTTAGTCTCTTGCGGTTTCTTCAGGTTCAGATTCTTTCAGAATACATCCTGTAATGGTTTCTGACCACACGCATTTCAACGTAAACTGCTACACCCTGTAGCAATTTACGTTCAACCCCCCAAACCACCATAGTCTCTCGCAATTTCTATAGTTATATAAATGTTACCTTTGCGTCTGCATTATTGAAAAGTTGTATTCTGGTAATTATGATTTTCAAACAATTTAAATAAGTAACTTGTCCTAGAAGTTATGATGATGATGAGAAATTTGGTGATAATGATGGTTGTAATTGATCTTATACTTAAAATTTGTTGTGAAATTTTAAAATTCGCGTAAATTATGAATAAAATTTTTATAAAACTAATATTTATTATTATTTAAAAAGTTTTTTAATAAAGAGTAAAGTATCGTTTTTGTCCCCAACGTTTGGGGTAAATCTTAAAGTTGTCCCTAACGTTTCAATCGTCCTATTTAAGTTCCTAATGTTTCAAAATTGACTCAATGTTGTCCTGCCGTTAGAGATCCGTTAACAGAATTGATGGCGGGACAAAATTGAGACGATTTTGAAACGTTAGGGACTTAAATAGGATGAAAACGTTGGGGACAAAAACGATATATAAAAATAAATTTTAATTTAATTTTATCTTTCAATAATATCAATTTTTTACTGTACATAGTATTCAATTATTTTTTAATTACATCTAAATAAATTACACTTAATCACATTACTTTCATTTTAAATAAATTTATTTTTTTTATAATTTTAATGAATTTTGATACATTAGAGACAAAAGGTATAATTTATATTTTATTGTACATATATATATTTTTTTCTTTTTCGCAAGTTTATATACTAGTCATTCTACAAATATTTCATAATAACTAAAAATCTTTAAGAGTAAAATTATAAAAAAAAATAATTTATTTAGAATGAAAGTAAGATGATTAAGTGTAATTTACTTAGATGTGATTAAAAAATAATTGAATACTATGTATAGTAAAAAATTGATATTATTAAAAGATAAAATTAAAATTTATTTTTATGTATCGTTTTTGTCCCCAACGTTTTCGTTTTATTTAAGTCCCTAAAGTTTCAAAATCGTCTCAATTTTGTTCTGCCGTCAATTATGTTAATAGATCCTTAATGGCAGGACAATTTTGAGTCAATATTAAAATGTTAGGGACAACTTTAGAACTTATCCCAAACGTTAAGAACAAAAAAAAATACTTTACTCATAAAAAGTTTATATGATTTTAAATTAATATTGTTAGAGTCAAAGTATTTTTTTCACAAAAATTGCTGAAAAAAATAGGAAGCAACCGTATTAAGTCTTTCTTCTTATATCTCATACCTTGAATTTTTTTTCATTTTCATCATTTTTTCATGACAGAAAAGTATTTTTTATATCCATTTTTACAAAATAACCCTGTTTAAGAATTTTCATTATCATCCTAGTCTAAGAAAAATATTTAATTGATACAAAAATACAAGTTTAACAAGATGACTAGTTGTTTGATAAAAGAGATAAAGAAAAAACATGATATATAAACACGTTCGCAACTTTATGAATGACATTAGAGATAAGTTTGGTATTACTACTTGAAAAAAATACATTTATTTATAAAAAAAATAAATAGAAGTTGATATTCCATTTTGCTGTTTAGTAAACCAAAACATTTTGAGTGGTTTTTATTTTTTATTTTTTTATCTTTTAGAGATTCTTTAGGGACTTTTTAGAATCCTCTATGAAATAGAACTTTTCTAATATATTATTTTACTAATAAAATATTATCTACACACATAAAGTTACAAAAAATAATATATATATATATATATATATATATATATATATATATATATATTTACAATGTATTAATATTTTTTTCTTGAGAGCAATTTTTACTTTATTTTATTAAACCAAATTATTATAGCTTTTGAAGAGCCGTGTCTATAAAATCGAGAGTTCAATAAATTTTAAAAAATCACAATATCTAATTTATCATTTCCAGTGTTGATTGAGTGTAAATATATTTAAATTAAATAGAAAATTCTAATTATATATATTTATATAAATACATAAACATTGAAAGAGTATAATATTAAAATAATTATATTATAAAAAATATAAACTATCAATTAACCACAATATATGATACATATAATATTTAAAAAAATAAAGTTGTTTAATACAAAATTTAATTAGTAATATGTGTAAATTAATATATTTTATATACAAGATACACTGATTTTATTTTAATAATAAAATCTATTAAAAAAGTTTTTAATATTATAAACTAAAAATTTTAATTAAAAAGAACAGAATATACCTATTTTGATATACCCAAGAATAATATATATATTTTTTATAAATAAAAAAATGAGTACATTAAGTACTAAGTGTTTGTTTGAGCGTAATTAAATTAATAAAAAAATTATTTTGATAAAAAATTTTTTTTATTTTTTTAGTGTGTTTGATAATTTTTAATAATAAATATAAAAGTACTAGAACGATAAAAAATATATTTTTTTTAAAAATTACACTATCTATCTTTTTTTTAAAAATATTTTTAACATAATAAATGAACAAAAAAAATATTTTTATCTTATTTTATTTAAATATAATTAATAAATAAAAATATTTTTTTATATGAGATATCCAAAAATAAAATTATTTTTATTTTTATAAAATATCTTTAAAAAAACCATTTAAATAGCGTTCAAACAACCCCTAAAACAGAGAATAAAATGAAAACAAAAAACGCTATATATACGAGCATTAGATGGGGAAGATTGAGATTCCCACTGTGTCTTGATTATTATTTATATGTGTATCTCTCCGTCTTTACACTAGTGGTTGTTCCTCGCTGGTATCTACATCCTTCCTTTTGGCCTCTTCTCACCTCACTTCCACCCATAGTATTCATCTCGCTCTCTCACTCACTTATACTCTCTTTCTTTCTCTTCACCACTTTCCACCACGCTACACTTTCTAGTGCCTTCTGCTATGGCATCCGTTATCGAATCTGCCTGGCAGGTATTCTCTCTTTATTTCTTTTCATCTTGTTTTATCCCTTTCAGCTTCTATATTCTTTGCATTCCTCCTTCTTCTCCGTTTCTTCCCCCTAGATTAGTACTAGATTTGCTCCTTTTTCTTTACTTTTTTTAAATTTTTTCATTTTTTTATAGGCATTATGATCTTGTCTTTTTACATGCGTTTTCACTCGATTTCAGATACAGTAACTTATCTTTTTTTTTCCCTTTTTATATAAAAAAAGTTATTTATATTTTTCAACGAGTTGATGATGGTGTGTGTGAGTGTGATATAATGCGTTTGTTCAGGACTGCGTTGTCACATAGGGACCATGATGGGTGTTTGATTGCATTCTGATTTTGACGCTTTTGGTACATAATGCTTGCTAGATCATACTCCATGGATATTTCATTTTAATATTTATTATATTATCACCTTAAGTCTTGCTCAGATGATAATAATTACCAAAAAGGACCCAAGAAATTATGACAGCCGAAAGCATTATACAGTTGAAGTGATGCTCAACATAAGATTTGAGCTGATTCTGATTCACTCACCTACAATAAATTTTTTGAATCTCACATTTTTTATAGTGATGGTTGAAGAGGTTGAAGAGTGACGCAATTCCATGCGATACTAATTTAATTAACAATTTGTTGATGAAAATTTCACAACTTTGTCATAATTTTTTGTAGATCACTATTTTACGATGATAGAAGAATTGATGTTTTTACTTCTTTTTAAATATGCAATGGGTACAAGATATGGAATTTATTGGTTTTTCTGTGCTGCAATTTCAGTATTTGATCACACATTTCAGCGACTTTCAGCTGGCATGTTTGGGCAGTTTCTTTCTACACGAAAGTGTTTTCTTCTTATCTGGACTCCCTTTTATATGGCTTGAGAGGGCTGGGTGGCTGACCAAGTATAAAATTCAGGTTTTCTCTTATTCTGCTTTAAAGTGTAGGATTAGTTTAGTGTTTTTTTTCCCTCCAAGCTAGATATTAGGTGCTTTGTGTTTTGTTTTCATGTTTTTCTCCAAAGGACCTTAAGTAATTTGTTTACAGAAGGGAACTGCTACAATGTAGTTGTTTGGTCTTGTTGGACCCAAGCCATAGGATGACTCTTTGTTCTTGATACCAATTATTTGCTTCTTCTCTGTTTTGACATTGTGCCAAAAAAATAATATATTCTGGCTTCATAAAAACTAAAGTAATGTACTCTTTATTTTAGATGGCCTTGAAATGACACTTCCTGTTGATCGTCAAATGTCAACCTTTTGATATATACTTATATCCAATTTGGGAAAGAATTTGAAACTTTTCTATTGTGCTTATATTCATGTTTCCTCCATTGCATATGCTTGATATGCTGCTCACTAGATCTCTATCCCGATCATATTCCTTCATTTGCTGTATAGTCTGATCAACGCAAAGATTTACAATCGTTGCTAATACTTGTTTTCATGCAGGCAAAAATTAATAGCCCTTCCTCTCAGGGAAAATGTATTATTCGCTTGTTGTTGTATCATTTCGGTGTCAACCTACCTGTTATGATTTTTTCATATCCTGTCTTCACATACATGGGCATGCGAAGTAGTCTTCCACTTCCATCCTGGTATTTTCAGGTTCTTTGGAACATTCTGGTTATTTTGGCCTAATGACTTCTAAAATAGGAATTTTATGTGAACATTTAGAATATATCTTTCTTGAAAGCTTACTTAGAAAGATCGAATTTTGGTTTAACAGGAGAGTAGTTCTAGCTCAAATAATCTTTTACTTCATTTTGGAGGATTTTGTATTCTACTGGGGGCATAGGGTATTGCACACAAAATGGTTGTACAAGCATGTACACAGTGTTCATCATGAGTAAGTATTAATATTATGTGTATTTATGAATTATTTTGCCCTATTACTTAAACTATCAAGGTGTTTTATTATGTTGTGAAGATATGCTACACCATTTGGACTTACTTCTGAATATGCTCATCCTGCGGAGATACTTTTCCTTGGATTTGCTACCATTGTTGGTCCTGCTGTCACTGGGCCTCATTTGATAACTCTTTGGCTATGGATGGTTCTTAGAGTCCTTGAGACAGTTGAGGCACATTGTGGTTACCATTTCCCATGGAGTCCTTCAAATTTCTTGCCATTGTACGGGGGGTGAGTGTCATGTTCCTTTTTCACTTGACATCATCATTTTTTTGGTATATTTAGTTACGACGCTCGTTAAAATCTTGCTTCTTCACTTTTAGTGCTGATTTTCATGATTATCATCACCGGTTGTTGTACACCAAATCCGGAAACTATTCATCAACATTCACTTACATGGACCGGTAAGTTTTCAACGTTCTTTAAATGTATTGGTATTGTTGTTTAGAATATAAGATGGTGTGACTATGAATTGTTAATGCCTTGGATATTCCACTTCTTATGGCTGACAATATTAATGTGACATTTTTTCCGTTATAATAGGATATTCGGAACTGATATAGGATACAGAAAGTTGAAAGCATCCAAGAGTGCAGAAATTGAATTCAGCAGCGAACAAAAGAAAAAATGATGGAGCAAGTTCTTAGGAACCCTTGCAAAAATTAGAATTTTGAATTCTCATCCTGAGGGTAAAATTGAAAAATGTCTTGTATTCAATGTGTTTTTTTGTATTCAATGTGTTATTGTGTGTTTTTAGCTGTTTCTTGTCAACAACGTGTTTTCTTTTGGACATTTATGCTTTTGTTATTTAGAAGAATTCGGTGACATTAGTTTTGGTTGGATGGTTTTATCCCCATTGCGCGTCTAATATTCTTGATTCCTATTCCTTGTTGGCGCACATCATTTGTATTGTTTGATTTGAAGTGTGTTTATTTAAGGAAAGTAGTTGTTCCTTCACATGTTAAGCCTATTCAAGCTCGAGTCTAAATTCCATTCTCACTCTTATTTATATGGATTTCTTTGTGTTTGGTTTAGCTTTTGGAGTATTAAATACAAGTTTAGTTTCTTGAAAGCTTCACTTTTTTGTTTGTCTATTTTTTTCTTTTAAACGCAAATGTAATTCTATCCTCCAACCTACGTCTACCTAAAGCTAAAAATTAAGTATTCTATTTTTCAACTCAGCGTTTACCTAAAGTTAAAAATTATTGCGTTCACTTCTTTCGTTAAATTGAAATTTATTTTTTATTTACCGATTTTGTTCTTTATTTATATCATGAATTTTGTTGTTTTTTTATAATGTTTTTTCTCTATTGCTCTTTCATGCATATTATTTTTTATAGAGTTCTTATT
This sequence comes from Arachis hypogaea, assembly GCF_003086295.3. NCBI lineage: Eukaryota > Viridiplantae > Streptophyta > Magnoliopsida > Fabales > Fabaceae > Arachis > Arachis hypogaea. The sequence goes on from NC_092048.1 coordinate 136,045,208, forward strand.
ATTCTTTCTTCATATGAATTTTTTTACCCTTATTGTTATTTTTTTGTATAGAATTTTGTGTGTGTTTTATATTATGATTCTATTAATTTTATTAGAGTACTAAAGAGTACTGAGAATATTAAAAAAAAGATTATTAAAATTTATTTAAATATTTAAAATAAAATTATAAAATCATATAAAATAATTAGTTAAATTTATTTCTTTTCAGTAATTTTTTTTATCTAAAATTAATTTTAAATAATATAACCCAACTAATATTTAATTTACTATAATTCATTTTGATATAGAAATTATCAAACATGAACTATATTAATACCAACTTGCTTTTGCAAAATTAAATTTTATACAAATTTTCATTTACAAATTTAATCTAAACACATGCTACAATTCTAAACTTGCAAACGTAAAGCAAAATCTAGTTGCAAAAACAGTATATCTCCATGTTCTATGTTATGGTTTGCTCTATAAATAGGTCAATTAGTTAAGAAATCATTTTGAACCCTTCTCTTTTGGCCCAAGTTCACTTTATTTGCTTATTGAAATTCACTCTCAAACTTCTTTCTTGTTCTGTCTTTTTTGAAAGAAAGTTCAATGCAAATGTTCAAACTTTAAACCTATCAAACTTTAAACGTATAATATTTTCTTTTTATTTCCTTTTGAAAGGTTGCGCTCATACTGTTATCAATATTCATTTTGATTAACAACTAGCAACAAACTAAAGAGCGTATTAAAAAATTCGCTAAAAGAATTATATTGCACGTTGTTCTAAGACTACATCACACATATCTCCATTCCTATTTGTTATTAATTATTGTGATTGATTATACTGTTTAAATAAAATTCCGATATAAGAATATATGGAATTAGAAGATATTGTAAAAAGTAAAATAGTTAGTCCATGTTTGGGCGCCATTATTTTGTTAAAAAAAGATCTTTTTTCAATGAAAAAAGATCTTTTTTATTTTTTAACGTGTTTGGCAAATTTCTAGTAGTAAAAGTAAAAGCACTAGTAAAATAAAAAAAAGATCTTTTTTGAGAAGCTGTAATTTACATCTTTTTTTAAAAGATCTTTTTTCCTTAAAAAAAAGATGTTTTTCATGTAATAAATAAACAAAAAAGTACTTTTATATTGTTATACCCAAACATAATTGATAGATAAAAAGACCTTTTTACATGAGATATCCAAACATAAAATTACTTTTACTTTTCTATAAGATCTTTTAAAAAAAGATAACTCGAAAAAAGATCTTTTCTTAGAAGTTCACCCAAACAAGCCCTTAGTCTATTGCAATTTTGTCTTAAATTATGCATTCAACTCTCATCTACAACTGGAATATCTACCATTAATCACTGTGACTAATTCAATTGTACGTACTTTATCGGCGTTTCCCTTTTTTTTTTTAATTGTCATAAGTATACAATGTACCCACAGTTGCACACTTACAGACACTAGATGAGTTCTTGGTTTCCACTTTTGGTACAACGACCCTTTTGTTTAGTCGGGCACGGATTTGGTACACGGGTAGTGTTAGCGCATCCAAACGCCATTTAGGAGTTTGGCGTACCAGTCAGCCAGGGAGGGCAAAAATGAAATACGACGCTTTTTTTGGGGGCTTTCTGCAATTTCATATAAAATAGGAGGGCATTTTTACGATTTTTAAAAAGCATACAATTAAGTTAATTGTTTAAATTAGCTGCACACTCAGTATTTGATTAACAACTATTATTGCCGCTCTCTTCCTCCCCTGCCCTTCCGTTGCAATCGCACTTTCTTTCTCTCGTTTCCCCTCCGTCGCAATTTCACCCTCTTCCTCCCCTTCCCCTCCGTCGCAATCGCATCGTCCCTTCCTATCTCCACCACCGAGAACGACTGAAACCTCCCCAGTCAACTAACTTCTTCTCCCCCCACCAACTCAGTGTTAACGATTCTGTTTAGGCGGATCCAAGCACACAAACAGCCTCACCACCTCTGACGACGACGGTACCTAATCTGCATTGTCAGTTGTCTTCGGCAGTAGATGGCTTCGCCGTCTCCATCAATGGAAAGAAGGTACCCGTTGTATTATCACCCTTCACTTGATTTACAAATACCCCCCTTTTTCTTCGTCATAGGTCTGAAATTGTCTTTGAAGTACATCCCCCAATTTTGTGTGTTTCGCTAAATTACCGCGTTGTTGCTGTTTGGCACAGGATTGCCGGGGATGAAGATACCACTGGGGGCGAAGCAGACCATGGAGTTGGATCGGTTGAGGGCGAAGGCTTTGCAGGGTTGGAGTCGGACGAGTACGATTTACAGGAAGATGAAACAGAAAACGACCATCCGGTTGAGGGCGAACACTCTACAGGGATGGAGTCGGACGAGAACGACTTTCAGGAAGATGATACAGAACACGACCATCATGCAGAGGCCGATGTTAACAATGGGGATGCGGTTGAATTGGAAGACAGTTTGGACGGCGCCGGAGCAATGTCTGAGAATTATGCAGAAGACGAGTTTTACGCCGTTGATTCCGGAGAGTCCATAGGTTGGATTGATTTTTTGAACTTGAGCGCGGAGGATGTTCTCCGGTTTAATTTCGCAGATGTTGACATTGCATTTGAGTTCTACCAGCAATATGCAAAGCACCATGGCTTCGGCGCGAGACGTTCCAAAAGCGAAAAACGCGGCGAAGTAAGGATACGGCAGGAGTTCGTGTGCCACCGACAAGGGTTCCGATCCCCGAAGTTCTACTCGATGCCCCAGCAAAAGAGGCCGAGGGCCGAGACACGGTGTGGATGCCCTGCAAGGATGCTACTCCGCATGGACGATGAATCAGGACGTTGGCACGTTGCGTTCTTTTCAGACGCGCATAACCACCACGTTCTTGAGTTGCGATTTTCTTCCATGCTCCCGGGCCATCGGAGGATGAGCAAAGCGGACATCGAGCAGATGAACGACATGCGCAAAGGGGGCATTGGCGTCTCCCGAATCCACGGTTTTATGGCGAGCCTGGCCGGCGGGTATCATAATGTCCCGTACACAACAAGGGACATGCACAATGTAAATGCGAAGCAACGAAGACAGGGTGGCCTAGATGCGGAATCGTGCCTAAGGTATCTCCGAGAGTGCAAGGCAAATGATCCAGCACTGTACTACAAGGAAGTTGTTGACGGTGAGGGCGTGTTGCAACACTTGTTTTGGTGTGACGGCACCAGCCAAATTGATTACCAGGTGTTTGGAGACATGGTTGCATTTGATGCAACGTACAAGAAAAACGTTTACCTTTCACCTCTTGTAGTATTCTCCGGTGTGAATCACCATAACCAAATGGTTGTCTTTGCCGCTGCACTGGTGGCAGACGAGAAAGAAGAGACCTATGTCTGGCTGCTTCAGCAGTTGCAAACTTCAATGAAAAGGAAGGCTCCCGTGTCCATAATAACCGACGGTGACAGGCAAATGAAGCCTGCGATCTAGCAAGTTTTTCCAGAGGCTCACCATCGACTCTGCGCTTGGCATCTACTCCGAAACGCCACGAGCAACATCGGAAAGCCCAAATTCACCAGGATGTTTAGGGATTGCATGCTCGGTGACTACGAGGTCCGAACATTTCAGAGAAAGTTGTTTGAGATGGTTGAGAAATTTGGCGTGGCCGATAAAAGATGGGTACAGGACATGTACGAGAGAAGAAACAGTTGGGCTACAGCACACATACGGGAAAAGTTCTTTGCCGGATTTCGAACAACATCAAGGTGCGAGGGCTTGCACGCTGTGATATCACGGTATGTTAAGTCTCGATACAGCTACACTGAGTTTTTACGTCATTTCCATCGATGCTTGATGTTCGTGCGCGCAAAGGAGGTGGAGGCTGATTTCGAGTGTGCAAAGGGTGACCCTGTTATGACCACCAACCTGAAACAGCTGGAGCGGAGTACAACCGACAACTACACTCGTGCGATATTCTATTTGTTTGTTCCCATTCTTGACAGGACCTGTGCAATGAGGGTGGTTGACTCTGAAGACAACGGTTCCTATTTTATCCACACCGTCTCTCGATACGGCACTCCGGGGAAGGATTGGCGTGTTGTTGCAACGTCTGATACGAGGGAGGTCCGATGCACGTGCATGAGAATGGAATGTTTTGGGGTCCCCTGCGAACATATAATTGCGGTGCTTGTTCTTAACAATGTTCATGAGATCCCGAGGTCTCTGATATTACCGAGATAGACCAAGGATGCAAAACTTGTGGCGGTGCAGTCGATGGGCGTGATTTGGGATTCTGTACAACTGACGCAACACTGGTGCCTGATGGATTGGTACCGAAAAGTGTGCAAGATTGCATGTCACAGCACCGAAAAGTTCCAGTTTGCAAGAGACATAGCTGTGCTGATGCTGAAGCACTTTGAGAACGAAGATGCAGGAAACACCAGTTTTCTACACGATGGACCACCTACTGAGGGTGGCAGACCCCCGGTGCGGAATCCACCCAGGCGCAATACAAAGGGTAACGGTGCTCATGGTGGAAAGAAAACCCAGCGATGTCGTTTGTGCTGGAAGGTGGGACACAACAGGACGACATGTCCGGAGCGCCGCACAATGGAACCATCCAGCGCAGTTGCAGAAGACATGGATTCGATGGACACTGACATGGTGGGTTGGTCGCTCTATAGACGATGTAGTTAAGTTTTCTGCTCTGTTAAATGGATCTAATCATTTGTTTTTTACATTAGTGTCAAGTCTATGATAACCTATCCCGCGATCTGTATGCGACAGCAGAGATTCCTTCGTTCCAGTGCTCCGATAATGACACGCAGGCTGGGTTTGCTAACAGCGACTTCGCTGGGACCAACACGTCCAGGACAGTCATGTCTCTCGCCGATTGAGCAAAGGGGACCTACAGTCGTCACCACCGTGTGTTGCAACGGCGGGTTGGTCGAACCCTTTCACATTTTCCGGTAGGTTGTAGCCGCACACAGAATGTTGTCTGCATTTCATCTGGGTACAGATTCATCTACATGTCATCCACATTAACACAAGTTTTTGCTATGTTGGCTTTTCCTGGTATGTGGATGTGCTATAGATATCACCGTTTTTAATCGGGATTCAAGATGTGTAGGTGTGAAGTGGTGTCATGCGAATAGCTGCAAATCAACTGTCAAACCTGATGTATTATTATTCGGTCGTTGTCCACCCTTTTTTGAACCGGACATGGTAGTTAGGGGCATGTTTACAGCGATTCTATGTTTAGTGGATATTTTGTACGTATGGTAAGTGGATATTTTGTATGTAGTTGGTAGTAACGTTCAGTGGATATTCAGATGCACGTCTCATAAAAAAACTCGTTGGAAAATGCATGTGGTTCAATCGCGATTTTGAAATTCTTTGTAAGGGATCATTGCTTCTGGATGTAATTTAAAACACACGCTTAAAACACCTGAAGTGATGAGTAAAATGCACTTAATGAAGCACGGCAACAACTTCGAATCAATAAACAACCACTACTAATTAGCATTTTGAGGGTATTAACAAATCAGTGTGAAGTTTCAAAATTCAAAATGCAAAGCTACAAAATGTAGGTGAAGTGAATCGTATTACATTCAAGCTTCACCGCTTAAAATTACATTCAAACTTCACAGGCACAAATTGACATACATTTCTAATATTGGCAGATTAGTCCATTTGCAATGCTACGTGCAACAACTGCGGTGAACCTGACCAGCACACCATTCAACAAACTCCGGGACCGTGTATTGGGCAAGACAGAGTTATGGAGGATAAAAACAAAGAAGAACACCTAAGTCGACCGCCTGGTACTGCGTTGGATACATGGTTCAACCAGCTGTGACGCTTATGCCTCCATGCCCGAGGTAGTATTAGGTTGCTTTCTTCTTTAGTTTTATATTTGGGTACACTGCGAGCATGTGTGGCGATTCAAGTTTATGTTACTCGCAAATTAAGACTTTCTGTGTTTACGGCCTTTTGTTTCATGTTTTGTCTTTCGTGCATGGACGCCTATTGCAATTTCCAGGAATGATTTTCTTTAATTATATTTATACATATGAATGCGATGATGATTAGTTAGAATATAATTTAGTTAGATTTAATTTTAACACTCCTAGCCATCGACTAAATACGCACCAGTGCGTAATAACAAATCTAATAAATGCCCTCAATTAATAATGTTATTTCTATTTACAAGGCAAGTTCGTAGAATCCTTTTTTTTATTTTTTTAAAAAAATAAAATGGATTTCGCCAACGAAATGATGCGTCAATTAAGTCCGAGGGAATTGGATTCCAAAGGGCGACCCTAAACCATAAATATACTAGCATTCTTACTCTCAACACCACTGGTCACTGGATAACACCGTGTGAAGCATATACACTAGCAGGCCCCAGTCCAACGGAAAGTTATAATGGAGCGTTTCTCTAACGCCTTCGAACTACCCCGCGATGTTTGGTTAGCCATAGCCATTAAAGTCGCGACGACATCGATTGAGGACCTGTGCAGGTTCCATATGACGTGTTGCGTTGCGCGCGATGTAGGCGACGAGGATACTGTGCTCAGGATGGTTGCCATACCACCTCCGCATGACATGAATTGGTTGTGGATACGGGACCCTATTAGGCGAAGATTTTTCGAGAGGTGCATTGAGATTGGTCACCCGGAACTTCTGTTTCGGGAGGCGCTGCGGGAGCTCTACATACGACATAACCACGCCGTCGGATGGAAAATGCTGCAAAATGCAGCAAGGAATGGGTTCGACGCTGCCAAGTACGCACTTTCAATGGAGTTGCTCATCCGAAGGGACAAGAGCGACGCCAAAAAAGAAGGTTTGGAACAATTTCGCACGCTCGAAGCGGGTAACTTACTCCCCGCATGTTACTCGAGTTGCTTCGCAGTCCTCACAATTTCTTGGCCGGATGAAGTCCAAATGCCGAAAAAGGGAGAAGAACATACGGTATGTGACTCGACCAGATGTTTGACCCGAGGCCACATGGGTCTTCTCTATGACTACCGCCGAAGGGCGGCAGAGCGGGACTCCATCCACGGTGTCGGAGGTGCCGACCATATCCGGTGCATTCGCTGTCACGCCGACTACGAGGTGGAACGATTCGTTGACATAGCTAGGGTTTAGGATTGTTATACATATTAGATTTAGTATTGACATATAATATTTCGGTTTAGTATGGACGTATAATATTAGTTTTGGTATTGAAAATTTGAAATATCGTGTAATCAATGCTTTGTTTTTTATATATCCATTATGTAAATATTTGTCAGTGATTTATTTTAACTAGCGATTAACTACTCTATTACCATATAAATGTTCTTTAGTTAAACCGATACTTATTATATATAGATATAGTAAAATTATAGTTAACCAACAAGAATTTTGAACAATGTCTAAATAATGTCAATTAATATGATTAAAATATTAAACTTAATTAATACCATTAAATTCTGATATAACAAAACATAAAGAGCAAAAAAAACTGGGAATTCCCAAGCGACGAAATGGAAAAAACGGAACTTAAAAGGGAAATTATTGACCGGTTAGTTAAAAAAAATTAACATAAAAAAATATGAATACAAGGGACGTGTTGGCTAAGGAAGCCGTGTGTGAGCCGACGAGAAACTGAACCGGCACGCTCCCTAAACGACGTGATTGTAGCTGAGTAGGTGTAGATGCACGGTACACAACCGATGGGATACCATCGCACACGGCACCGGGTGACTATAAAGACACCGTAAACAACAGCCATTGAGATAACTGCTTGGAGCCTTTTTGTTATCCAGTACTTACACATAACCGACCATTTATCTATCGTGTGAGGCGCTCAATACAAAGGGAGGAGATGTATCGTCTGACAGGCCCGGCCAACCTTCCCCACGATGTATGGACCTTAATTGCCGGAAGGATCGCAACACAGTTCGTCAGGGACTTGTGCAGTCTCAGGATGTCGTGCACCGCTGCACGTAATGCAGGGGAGGAGGATTTCGTTTACCGATGCGCCAATATTCCAATTTGGGACCAACGATGGTGGAGTGTGAGTCCCATGCACAAGCCGGGAAGAAACTTCTTAGCGCGATGCAGGCAGAGCGGGCACCTGAAAGTTCTGTTTCGGTCTGCTGTGTCTGACCTTTTCCTAGACGAGTGTCGTTTTGCGGGGATGGAAACCATGCACGTTGTCGCAGCCCAGTACACAGTGGCGATGATGCTGATTCTACGCGACGACGCCGAGTCAAAGAACAAGGGCTTACAAACATTTTGTGGGCTTAAGGCGGCCGATGCCCTAACAAACTGCAAATTGGTGTTCCGCGGCGTTGTCCAGGGGACGTGGAGACACCTGCGTCGCCTGCCAAGGCTAAACGCAGAGAATCAAGTCTGTTCTTCGCATGCATGTCCAAGCCGTGGAAACATGGGTGCTATTTACCGCCATCAACGCTATGGAAGAGGGTGGGACGTAAACGACAGTGATGGAGGTGCTGCTCATATTCCGTGCGTGCATTGTACGGCTGATTATGAATTGATCCTGTTTGTCCACCTCTTTGACTGATTGGATAGAATAGGGTTCTCAATATTTTTTTGGTTATCCTATGTAATATATGTATTATCACTATTATGTAATAATTGTTTCAACTGTTTGACTCGTTTTGGCACTGTTTGACTCGTTTTGCCATCATTTTTATTTTTGTGTTTTCTGTTTAGTATTAAAAATTTAACTTATGGAAAATACAATTGTTCCCCCTTACTAACCACACATTCGGTGACTCTCCATTGCATAGCCAAGTAATCATTTTTTTATAAGATCAACGCAACTCCCGTCTGCCACGTTATTCATAGCAGTCCATAGACCTTCAGCTCTTCCTGTCTACTCTAACGTCACATTACCAAAATTTGCATTTATTGCGAATTTTGCACAATCATTGCAGCACAAGTTTTCCCATGCTTTTTCTTCGTTTATCGATAAAATCACCAGGTGCATTATTATCTTCATTTTTTCAAGGAATGGCATACGTACATTAATTAACCACATTAAAATGTATTAATTTATTTATTATTAACTTAAATTTTGATTTTCATTAATGTATATCAATGCACAAGTCCGTCCCAAGTCATAACCATTCATCAGTTCCTATAATCCTTATCTTTATCCATAACCTCTGCCGGGAGAAAAGTCATTGCTTCAAGGGCCGTTGTCGTCTACCAAACCTCCCGGTCTTCATCCGACAAAATGTCGCACGAATCCCTCGACGACCATGCCATTAGTCCGGGCGACCTCGAGGAACCTCCGACCGTAGACCTGATCAACACCCTCCAATAGAGGATGAGGTTTTTGAGTGATAGTCTTCGTAGGACACAAGACGAAGCAAGGACGGCGAGGATCGAGGCAATCACCGTGAAAGTCAGGGCGAGTATCAGGAAGCATCAACTGGATCAAGGCCGCCGGTTGGAAAAGAAGTTGCGCACGGAGATGGAACAGTATCAAACCACCATTCGCGAACTCGAAGACAAATCAAACGCTTTGAAAGCGGAAATTGCCGATCTTCGTTAAAGAGAACAGCAACAGATGGCACCGTGGCATGAAATGGAAGGCAGGCTCGAGGTTGTAGAGATCAAGGTAAGTTTATTGGTCCGCCAATTGTATGGTCAACCTGCGGCAACGACAGATGGCTCTGACTATCAGGAAACTACCGGGCAAAATGGAGACGATGTCGGGGCTATATGACATACGACATCTATCTTCCAAGTCTTTATTTGCTGTGTTTCCGTATTTCTTTAGCTGTTCTTTTCATGTTCTGTAACCCCTGCGTAAAACTCAGTTTTCTTAATTATATCTAATTTCCGCAGCATTTGAGTTTTTTTTCTTTCTTTCTATTTTCAGATGAAGCTATGTAGTAATGCGTGATCACATAGTAACAACATGGCAGACACGTAACCTGCTTCGACGCTGCCCTCCGTCCAGGCCCTAGACAGCAGTTCCATCCCAATGCCACGGCGGGCAATCAGGAAATACTTCGTCAACCCCTGTCGGAGTATAGCATCCGCAATTCCTGCTTCAACACCGCGACCGATACTCTCCGGCCGGTCAAGGTAAAATAAAAAGGACAATAACGCTATAACACGCATCGTCAGTATCGGCCAAGAAAAATTTAGATATTATATTATACACTGACATTAGTTAATTTTTACGACTTAGCGCGTAAATCGTTTGGTTGCCCAACATTATGGTTAATACCGGATAATTAGTACATTTAAATTATGTACTTAGACCCGTATTTATCTATACGTACAATTAGAAGTGACTTCCTTTTGCCAAATGCCGGTGGGCAGTCTGGTTTTCATTTTCCAGTTTGCCTAGATATCCGGAAATGGGAAACGTGAATGACATTTTTGTTGTTTGCAAATTTAATGGAGCTCATCAATAATCGTTATTATTGGAAAGCATCAGATAAAACAATTAAATACATGTCGTATTCTATAGATTATGGAATATTAAACCGATTAAAAACCGTAAATGATCACATCAAATTAAGTTATCGAATTAAATGGTAAATTTTTTATTTTCGGTTAATTGCATTCATTTTTTTATGGTTGATTTGACAGAACAAAACTCTTTTCTTCCTATATAACTTGGTCCAGCACACCCCTACACCTGACCCTGGCATCTCTGCACACCTGCTTCTGAACCTAATTCGGCTTGAAGTACACGCTAACTCCTGAATGTGGGGTCCGCGCGACAGTAAACCTCTACCTATCCACTTCCACTACTGAGCATCCAGGCGAGGGAAAACCTATAAACCAATTTGCACCATTGAGCCTGACCAAGTCAAACAAACCAAGGTCTACCCACACGCGAAGACGAAAACAGAATAAAAATATATCTAATTTAGTATGAGGATAACCGTGGTTAAAGTTAACAAAAGTGGAGATAATGCTTCATACGGTAATACAACTTACGAGAATCATAAACGACAAACCAGGGAAACAGAAACCCCAAGATAGACAATTTTTATTCGAATGCAAACAACTCCAGGAACACCCGAACCTCGTAATCGGCCAAACACTGCACACAGGCTACCCGGGACAAATCTTCCACATCACCCATGGTGACTCTGATGCGGCAACTTGTTGACCGAAAAACCTCGGGCAGTCCAGTATAGAACGGCTTAAGTTCCAACCCTGGACCCGCGAATATGTGACTGAAGACACCTCTGCACCTTTTGAGCGCCCCAGAAGCACGTACAATCTCAAAAAAATTTAAGTCCCTTTCGCACGAGCACTTCGTCTTCATTGGCAATAGACAGTAGCAGCATCGCACACATGTAACAGCCCTCCAACTCGTCCCCAGTTACACCAACGCAGTCACCAAACCAACTGAATTCAGTCATCTCCGCCCGGAGCATGGCACCCGGATTTCCTGCCTCAGCACATCGTTTTATGAACCTATGTTTAGGTAGGCCATAGTTGTCTAAAAAGGACGCAATCGGCAACTCCGTCATCGACGCCTCCCTGTAAACAGCGTCGGACCTCGCTGTACCCAGAAACACCTTGCAACTAACCTGCATGTTGAACAAATCCTTAATCGAATACAACGCAACCCTCGTGGCAATCCTGACCCATATATCGCGAGGAAGAAGATTCAGTGGACATTCGCACTCAACGGAGACGGTCCCTTTACCTCCGACCTTCTTGGCTGCCTTCCTCTTCCTTCGTTATTCATGGAACCTCCAGTCATTTGCAAGCAACTTAGGCCATAGGTTATACAAAGTATAAAGATGACACACGACCACCAACGATACGTTTTGTGCTGTTAGGATATATATTTTTTTAATTGGTTCAGTGCCTCGTACGTTTCTCTACCGATGGTTCTGGAAAAGATAAGATAATTAATTAATAAGGGACGAACAAAAATACTAATGTGCTATCCAATTCAACTGATTTGGTTTTACGACGCAAAAATTTAATGTTGACTTTTCGATTCTTGTGTTATATTCATGACAACCTTAATTGCGTTCGTTAATTAATCACTGAATAAATGTTAAATGTACGTTTCTCTACCGATAGTTCTGGAAAAGATAAGATAGTTAATTAATAAGGGACGAACGAAATACTAATGTGCTATCCAATTCAACTGATTTGGTTTTACGACGAAAAAATTTAATGTTGACTTTTCGATTATTGTGTTATATTCATGACAACCTTAATTGCTTTCGTTAATTACTCAATGAATAAATGTTAAATGTTATCCTTTCCTTTTTTTTTCATCGAAATAGTTTAAATTAATGTCTTATTTTTGTGAATAAATCCCATCATTGACACGTTAGTTGCGTAAAAAACCCATCCAAGCAACTTTCTACTATATATATGTATACGTGCCCGTTATTCACAACCCCAAACCCTACTAAGTACTAACCCTTCTTCAGTTCTTCTTTGCCGTAACTCCTTCTCTCAACTCTCAGTCTACCCTTCTCCATTACTGCCACTATGTCGTCGTCCTCTTATACCGAGAAAATGTCAGAGCAATCCATCACCGAACACGCCATTAGTCCCGACGACCTTGCGGAACTCTCGATCGACGCACTTATCGACATCATCCGCGTAGATGAAAAGTCCGCAGATTATGATCTCGTTGAGGCGGCACTGGTTAAGAGGGAGGAGATGTTAAAGGCTACACTTGTAACGACCAACGCAGAATTGAGGCAAGCAAAGGTGGAGCTGATGACCTCCAAGTTCGTCTTCGAGGCAAGGAAGGATGAACTGGAGGAAGAGGTGCAGGAAAAGCGACGGCTTGAAAAAGAATTGAAAACAGAGAAGCGAAAAAATGACGCGCTCCATCAACAGTTGGTTCTCACTGAGAAGGAAATACAGGCAGAAATTGCCAAGCGCCATGAACGGGAACAGGTTGAGTCTCTTCCGTGGTGTGACCTAGAACTCCGGCTGGACGTTGTGGAGGAAAGGCAAAAGTTTTTGCTCCGTCGTGGTCATCATCCGGCCGGGCAGAATGAAGACGGGGCCGAAGGTAGTTGATGTGCTGCACATTATTGATATCTAAATGTCATTTTTTTCGTCCAGGCATGTATGATGCTTTTATTTCCTTTTCTTTGTTCTGTCTCCCATTTGATCTTCTGTACTGGAACTTAAACTCGTATAATATGATTATATATACTTTAATCTGTTGATATCGGAGCCAAATACCAGAGGCAGCACGTTGGATTTCCGAGAATGTTTACGGGTTTCTACTGATTTAAGTACACGTACCGTCATTTTACACTATACACTACATAATAAAACAAAGGAATACATACATAGTCTCATGTTACTTTTTGATATCCTAATATTATGTGAAATTATAGGAAATACATCTTTTAAAATAGATTGCTCGAATGAACAGAGAATGCGAAGCCATTGATCGAAACAAAATTCAAATTAATTCCCGCTCTTGTTATATAATAAAACATACATTCAGTGCAATTACATAATAAAAACTCCTAAAAAACCTCGATCATTGGGGTTTAAAAAACTACTTAAACGCAATAAGTCCCCAGGAACTTTCGGACATCGTATTCGGCCAGGCATTGCACACACATCACACTGGACGAATCGCTCAACAGTACAGTTGGGCGAGGATTGGCGTGAGTGGTGAACAGTCACGGTCGTTCAGATGCGTGCCAACAATTTATTTAAGATCACCTTGTTATCTTTGCAAACGTCCGTCAAGAAATTGGTGTAGCTCTCTAGCTGGCCAGAATTGATAAAACCCACCATCATTTGAACACCCCTAACCATGTCTTCCTCGTCTTCGTGATCAAACATTAACAAAATGGAAGACAGGTAACCTACTTCGATGCTGCCATCCGTTGAGGCCCTAGCAAGCAGTTCCATGCCTTTGTCACGGCGACCAAACCGTAGATATTCCGCGAACCCATGTCGGACTATAGCATCCACATTTCCCACTTCCAGGCAGCGATCAATGAATCTCCTTTCAGGCCCGTCGTGGTTACCTAAAAACCACGCTAGCGATTTATAAGACATCGTCGCATGCTTGTATACAGCGTATGATCTCGCCGCACTGAGGAAAACCTTACACGTCGCCTGCATGTCGAACAGATCCTCAATCGAACTCGATGCAACCTTGGTGGCAATAATCGACCAAATTTCGCGAGGAAGGAGATTCAGCAGGCATTCGTGCTGAACGGATACGTCCACTTTCTTAGTGTCCTTCTCGGGACTTCCGGCCATTTGCAAGAACTTCGTAGAGTGATTATCGGAGATTATGAAGAGGATAGACGACTGAGCTTGTGGCATTTTGCATTTTTATATAATGCCATAGGGGGGAGGGGGTTAGGGGGTTGTGGTTCAGTACCGCATACGTTTCCCTAGATGTTTCCGTTTATCGATGCGTCCAGATAGTATAATAATTATATTGATAAAGGAATAAGATAAATGTTATTTATTTGTTCTTTGCTGGTGCAATTACACCACTATTCACGAACCTAGACTCCCTACACCCCTACTCCTGAGTCCTGACCACTCTAGTTGCTTTATTTGTTTACTCTTCCATTTCTTAGCCTCCAGGTGAAAGAAAAAACAATAAATTGTGTATTCCACCATCAACCCTAACCACCTCTCCCTCTCAAGTGTGTACCAGATCTCCTCTAACATTCGGATGGGAATGCGCATAGAAGGTGTCTAGTATTGTACTGTTTAGGCCCAACGCTAATATTGAGCTGTTCTGGTCTGTTTGTTCTTTTTTTTTATATTCCGCTTGATCTATTAGCTAATGAAGTTATGTAATAGTACTTCTATCGAAGGTTATGCGTGGGAGCGTTTAAAAGTAAAAACATCGTGATATGCATCGGTTCAAATATGTCATTTGTATGACCCACGAAAGCGGAAATTTACAAAGCCAAACAACTCAACCGCACGAATCATTAGCAATGAAATACATTCAACTTTGGTTACAAACAAGCTTCATCTGAAAGTAAACAGACTAAGGAAATGCAACACCTCAAACTCGGCAAGGCATTGGACGCACGACACACTCGACGAATCGTTGGCGGCACCCGTGGTCCCGCGGGTCGGGCAGACGCTTGACCGGCACACTATGGGCTTCCCTGGATCCGACGGGTGGACCCCAATCTGCGGATTTGCAAACAACTGCCTGAAGAGTTCTTTGCACAATTCAATTTTTCCAGCAGCCATTACGTTCGCAAACATTTCAACCCTCCTGCCAACGTCCGCCTCATCCCCAACACCAGGCATCAGCAGCAGCATCGCACACATGTAGCGGGCTTGGACGTCGCCCGCATCGGCGGCCTCAAGCAGGGTGTCACACCCACCGACTCTTCGGCCCATCCAGAAGAATTCCCTCATCCCTATACGGAATATAGCGGCCGGATTTCCCGCACGCTCGCTTTTAAAAAGGAACACATCCTCAGGACGGTCCTCCATGTCATAACCGAACACGACGGGTATCTCCGCCATGGAGGCCACCTTGTACACCGGAGGTGAGCGGGCTGCGTCCAGAAATGCCTTGCAGGTCGCCTGCATGTTAAACAGATCATGGATTGAGGCCGACGCAACCCTTGCTGCAATTCTCTCCCATATTTCGCGAGGCAGAAGAGTCAGCGGACAGACGAGTGGGGTCACCACTTTCCCTTTCCCTTTCGTTCTCCCATATCCGGCCTTCTTTCCCCTTCTGCCTTTCTCGGAAGTTGCACAAAATTTCATCCTATTTGATTTAAATTTAGTGAATACGTCGTGGAAGCGGAAGGTTAAAGGAGGACCTTCGTTAGTATGGATCACCAGACGCGATGAAGGAAAACTGGGTAGTGAACTTATATACTGCAAAACGGCTCACCAGATAAGCCAGGTACCGTGCCATATACGCCTTCATTTATGCCCACTGTAACTGATGCTTCGTTTTTGGGTTTGGCACGGGAATCGAAGACATCGTAAACGTAGTTTTAAAAGCTGAACACTTAAAAATAATTTTAAATTTAAATTTAAAACTATATTAAACTTGTTATCCCTTCTTTTTCATTAAATATAAATCTTTTATTTTTTCAAAAAAAAAAACGACGTACATTAATTACTCATTTTCTATGGAAAAAAAAGTATTCGAAGCAGCTTCTCACTTTACACTATAGGGCCTACACTATCGGAATAAACATTCGGAATTATTTTCATTTACCATATCGTAATGTTATGCCAAATTCCGTTCCTTTATAAAGGATAAACCTATTTCCAACTAAAATGCTTGGATCAACAAAGAATATGAAGGGACTGGTTTAAACAAGTACGTACCTCAGTGTGATTCCCTTCTTTGAAAAGTACGCGCTTTTTTTTTGGGAGTGAAAAACGTAAACGTACGCGCGTTAATCTGGCGAAACACCTCCCGCCTTTTAAATTTTTTTTTCTTTTTAATAAATAACCCTTAAACCTGATTAGACTGGGCATTAATTGGGAATTAATGTGGGTGCAATTACCAAGGGCAATAACCGGATTTCTAAAAAGGGCTATAACCACCGAATGAATTCAAAATTTAAATTATAGCCTTAATCTAATCTTATCAGTCATTCCATTTGACTGGGTCAGTGAAAAATCTCTTCGTATTGTCAGCCTTGCCATGTTGATGGATAGACGGATTGATTTAGTCGATGGAAGCAAGTAAGTTGTTCATAATTACACTTATTATTTTGTATATTTACGGTTTAAAATTTTTTTTTTTTGGTTTGGTCATGCTGAAAAATAACATTTTTTTTATCTGGTATTGGGCCAGAGAAACTGACTCGACCCAAAAACCAAAACCCGAACTCGCCTAGCAACCCAACCCCTAATACCCGACCCCACTCGAAGCTCCTCTCCTCTTCATCGAAGGCAAAACTCCTCGCTCCGCCCATGTCAATTCCACCTCCGACGGAAGTACTGAGTGTTCCTCTTCTTTCTTCAGCCATGTAAGTTTTTTTATTTTTTGGACCAAACCAGACCAGTCATCCATTTTTAACAAAATTATTAATAACCCACCACTTGAGCCCATCATTGGTCTCTGAAAAAAATGTGCATCTCAAGGAAAAAAAATATACTCCAGAGGCCCATCAGGATTGACCCAAGTTCAACCAACTTTGTTCTAACCTAACCCGCCCGACCCGTAACACCATCGGCCATCTCCTTCGTCATCCTCTCGCCCACCGTCCCCATGCCGCTTCGATCCTTCTTTGTTGGTCGTCTCCGGCAAATCCATAATCTAGCCGAAACACTATGCAGCTCCGGCGAGGACACTATGCAGATCTTCATCCTCCGAACCAACGAGTCGCGACAGAGGCCGCACTTCGTAGAGCAGGCAGCTTTGCAGTGTGACTCCGCGGGAGAAAGCTTCCTGCAACTCCATTGACGGGTCAGTGACGGATACGTAGACATCGCAGCTTAACTTGTATGCATCAAACGACGTCCACGGCGCTTTTCCTTCCCTCCCAGCCCTCCTCCATCATCTCTAATTTAGCGTTAAACAGAATCACTAAGTGCCATTAATTTAATTCTTAAAACATGATAAACTAATTCTACATAAACCCAAATAATTTTTTATTGTAACAAAAATAACCAGCTACAAAGTGAATTTTGCAAACTAACCCCTCTGACACATGATTCCCACTAACCAATCATACGAGGAGAGAGAAAGAGTAATCTCTACCATTGGATTGATAAAGCATACAGATTCAACGGTCAAGGAGAAATAGGCACACCGGTCAGCCAAACATAAGTGTCATGGGCACTGGTGTGCCAAAGAATTTCAGCACACCGAATCCGTGCCCTTGTTTAGTCATTAGACGTAAACTTTCTGATACTTACGTATCGGGAGACGGTTAATCTCGAATGTTGTTGGAGTTTATTTTTTGATCCAAAATATATTTAATAAACAATAAAAATTTGTTCAAATTCGTTTAAAATTATTTTATTTTATATTTATTAATTATTTTAAAATAAATAAATAATATTAAATTAAATTAAATAATTTTAAATTATTATCTCAATAACATGCTGATTTTCAATAAATAGGAGACTATTTTTTTTGGTCAAGTGGAGTGGACAATTCCTAATCTTAAGTATTTCAGATGGATTAAACAACTCTCAATTTTAAGTACATAATACATCTATATACTCTTTATACATTTATCAAATTTTTTTTTATTGCAATCTTTAAAATTTAAACCCAAGACTTTTAAGATAGAAAAGAGGAGATATAGTATGTGAGTTAAGGCTCATTGGGAGAGGCTGATCATTAAACCTGCTGCGTGCACTCCTCCAAGGCTCCAAGTCTCCAGCTACGTTTGTTTTTTTTTAGACTTACCCAGCTACGTTGTTTGGTAATGAATTTCACCAATGTTGCCCAGAAATATTGTTCTGATTGGGTATGGAAGATTTGGGCCTGAGTATGAGCCCACGATTATATTATTCCTTGGAAAAAAGAGAGGGAAATGTACTGCACCGCTTCATTGGCCCAAAACTGTAAGCAGGATTTCACAATCACCTCGTTCGTCGTTCGTTTCCTTCTGCGTCTGATCCTTTTCTGTGGTCTGCCATATTGGCGGTGGAGCTGACACATAACAACCAAGTCAACAGAGTCAGAGCGAGTCGACTCCCTGAGAGAGAGAATCGATGGCGACGGCACAGGAGGAAGTAGCAGCATCACAAGCGGAGAAGGGGAAGATGAGGTGGTGGGAGCTGGAGGAGGATGACGGCGAGGACCTTGACTTCCTCCTGCCGCCGAAGCAGGTGATAGGTCCTGACGAGAACGGAATCAAGAAGGTCATAGAGTACAAGTTCGACGACGAAGGCAACAAACTCAAGATCACTACCACTACTCGCGTTCGCAAGCTCGCCAACGCCCGCCTCAGTAAGCAGGCCGTCCTCCGCCGACAATGGCAAAAGTTCGGAGACGCCGTTCACGAGGATGTCGGCAGCCGCCTTACCATGGTCTCCACTGAAGAGATCGTCCTTGAGCGCCCCAAGCCCCTAGGTATCTCTCTCTCTCTCTCTCTCTAGGGTTTAGTTAGGGTTTTGTGTGTGCCTACTTTGATTTGGTTTGCTTTGATTAACTCATCACATGATTCGTTAATTAGACTTTAGCCTTCCACATTCGTTCAAATTTTTAAGATAAGCCACTGGATAATTTGAATTGACTTAAACCTTGTAAAGTTAATGGCATTCGTAGATTTTAAGTAGGAAATAGGAATTAGGGTTCCTAGGTTGTTTGCTTGAGCTAAGTGGAGAAACTATGGTGTGTAGGATTGTGCTTAGTCCATTAATAGTGGCATTTCACCTTTGTGTAGGTACTATTATAATTCACTTGAGCTGAAATGTAGCTAATGAATGGGACAAGACAAATTTCTTTTGTGGATTAATCTATCATTAATATTAGAGTAATTTTGCATATATCTCTTTTTTAAACAGGTGCGAAATCAGAGGAGCCAAAGGCTACTGGAGACTCACTATCTCAAATCAACAAGGGTGCTGTTCTTATGGTGTGTAGGACTTGTGGGAAGAAGGGTGACCATTGGACCTCGCGGTGTCCTTACAAGGACCTTGTGCAGCCAACAGAGGGATTTGTCGATAGGCCTCCAACTTCAGATGGCCCGACTCCTGCATCTGGTTCGACCAAGGGAGCATATGTGCCTCCTGGTATGAGGGCGGGTGCCGAGAGGAGCGGATCGGATATGAGGCAGCGTAGGAATGATGAGAATTCTGTGAGGGTCACCAATCTCTCGGAGGACACCAGAGAGCCTGATTTGCTGGAGCTGTTCCGCCCTTTTGGCGCTGTGAGCAGAGTATATGTGGCTATTGATCAAAAGACAGGCATGAGCAGGGGGTTTGGCTTTGTTAACTTTGTGAACAGGGAAGATGCACAAAGAGCTATCAACAAACTCAATGGTTATGGGTACGACAATCTCATCCTAAGAGTTGAATGGGCAACCCCAAGGGCAAATTAGAAATTCTGTGTTTTGCCCCTTTCTATGAAACAAGTATTTTGGAGGTCTATCCATCTATCTATTTCTTTAATCTTTTGTGATGATATTTGTGATCCTTTTCTAGGTATTGTTAATCACTAGTATGGCTACAAGGGTGGTTCACAAGTATCATTTTTGCTGTTGTTTCTAGAATTATTACTGTGTCCAGATATCTGTAGGGATTGTAGTCCAGACTTTATATACAAGTTGTGTAGATTGAGCAATATAATATTGTGTTATATATGATGAGTTGATTATAACCAGAGAAGATGATCTTCTCAGGCACTGGATCTTTTAGTGTGTAGTGTATTATGTATATACCATCTTCTGGAACTGCTATACTTAATTTTATATTAACTTCATTTGTGGTTTAAAAACTGGTATAAATCCACAGAAGTGGATTCAAATATCATTACTCTTGAGATAGATATTACGAATGAAGAATTGCATCTAATGTTAACATTAAGGTGTTGAAACAACCATAAAGATAGGATTTGCCACCAACTACACGGTGCAAATATGAATCATCAATTCTGTAGGTTGTTCAGTAAACTACTATAATGTGAAACACATAATATGAGGCCCCAACAAATACGATTTGATTTGGTGGCTTCCATATTGATGGCCGTAAAGGGTCAAATCTCAACAATATTATATGAAAGACTAGTCTGTAGGGTGTAGATCCCCCATGAGTCATGCTTGGACAAGTAGTAGTCCACTTCTTAATTAATACTCACAGCCTATGAATCCCAACACCTCACGTGCATCACAAACTATTTCCACGCGCAAACGCATTTCCACGCGCAAACGCATTCCCATGTGAATCAAAGAAGAAAATCACAAGCCTTGAGGCTATGATAGTGCAAACTCATGGTATATTTATTTCCATCTACATTAGTCAAAGATCTTCGCTAATATTAGTACCTCTTGTTTTAAGAAGGTCAGTGTTTCATCCCATCCATCATTTGAATTTGTTGAACAAGACAAAATGATTTTGTTCTCTCTCCCCTTTTTCTTATGTATATTTTTATTAAGCTTTTTTTTCTCTATGTGATATATATGGGGATAGAAGTTGACAAACACATGGAGAGACTTCTTAAAAATGATGAATAGTACTTATAGGAGCTCATATAAGTGTAAGCTGATAAAAGAAGATTTAAGTACATACAAAAATTAAGATGAAACTCAATATAATGGTGAATTTTAATTAATCATATTTCACCTTGTCATTTTCCCTAAAACGAGTATCTATACACCTCTACATACTAATGCTATTAATAATGACAAATGGTTCAAGAAAACGAGTATGTTTTCTTTGTCACACTACTGAAAGCTGTAGGATATCCAAAGTATAGCCAGCTAGGAACATATTTCAAGAAGGAACTAAACTATGTTTTGCCATATAATGGATCACTTTGAAGTTACATAAATCACATTTGACTTCGAAGCATTCAAGAAAAAGATTGTACAATTGCGTCTATATTAAAATTCCCCACGGAAAACAATGTTCTTTGTTGCTATCATTTCATTATAGTTAGGAGACAAAATTTGAATTATTTTCTATAACGAGACCATTATTTACTAAAAGTACTTGGTATTCACCAAAAATATTTTTCAAGTCTTATAGAATTCACTATATTGAGTTGGTGAAATTCCACTATAGTAATACTTTACATAATTATAATAATTAAATTAATCTAACATTATTATTGAGATATAAAAATATATGAAAACACACACGATGGAAGTTGATCTATAAAGTAAGAAGTGAAAAACCGCAACCATCTTAAATTGATTTGACACTTGCTTAAATGAACGAATAAACTGACTATTCGATCGATCTAATACGATACCCCTCTCTTTTTTTTCTTGCACAAAATCTATGCAACCGAATTACGTAGTAGCCCTTAACTGAAATTTCTGTAATGAAGAAAGAGATAGTGCCTTGTCCTTGTGTCCAATGTCCATCAAACTAAAAGAATCATGTTAACACGCACGCTTGGGTTAGTTATTTACTTACTTAATTAGCCTCTTCCTTATCATTATTAAAATTTAAAATAATGTGCCATCAAAGCTTATATTATTATATTATAACAAACCTCACAACTAATCATGGACCCCGTCGGCGTCAACATCATCCACCTCTGTCCACTCTCCACGTGGCAGTTTCTCTTGCTCAGGAGGCCGGTGCCGGTGCCCAATCAGTCATTTCGCATAGATAATAAGTATACAAATCGTACCATATAGTATAGAAAAAATCTCAAGTGTACCGAAAATAATGGTATTTTAGTTGGTATTTTAGTTGTGTTAACCATTAATTTTAATTAATATATATTATTATATATATTTTTATAATTTAGATCAACGGTTAAAACAACTGAAACACTGTGTTTTCAGTACACTTAAAACTCTATAGATTACAATAATATTGTGAATAGTAGTAGGAATGAGTTGTCACATACTCATTATTATAACAAGATTGACAAGTTTCAAATAACAAAGTCCACAAAATATTTTTGTCATGCCCCACTCTTCATAAATGCAAACTTTGGCTATTAAAATTGAGTTGCCTAGTAAGCATAAGTTAGTTGGCACTTGGCAACTCCACTTATAGGATCAAAAGACGGTGTGTATAAAGAAAGAAAGAAAGAAAGAAGAAAGAACCGTTTTGGTTATTGTTTGAGAGATCAGAGAGAGAGAGAGAGAGAGAGAAATGGGGAATTGTCAAGCAGTGGATGCTGCAGCTTTGGTGATACAGCATCCAAATGGGAAGATGGAAAGGTTGTATTGGCCAGTGAGTGCAACTGAGGTTATGAGGAACAACCCAGGTCACTATGTTTCTTTGATTATTCCATTGCCTGTTGCTGAAGAAGCTCAACATCAACAACAGAAGAACAAGAATCATATTGAAGACGACGACAACAACAACAACAACAACAAGAACAGCACTCTGCTTGTTACTCATGTTAAGCTGCTTAGGCCTAATGAGATTCTCACTCTTGGCCATGCATACCGCCTCATCACCACTCAAGGTATTTATTTTTATCTGATGCTGGTATATGTGTGATTCTATATATGTATCTATGTATATGTGTTTGCATGGCTTCTATTTCCTGAGAAGATTTTTTTTTTTCCTGGTTTTCTAGATGTTGTAAAAGTGTTGAGAGCAAGGAAGCTTGCAAAGTTGAGAAAGCCATTGGAGAAGACAAGTGAGATGGTGCAAACAGTGCATCATGATAAGAAAAGCTCAGTTGGAGAAAATGAAGAGAATTTGAATACAGGAAGTACATATCAGGTTTGCAGTTTGCTTCAGCTACCCTTCTTTTGATTTTTTTACTCTCTTTTTTTTTTAATTTGTAATGTGATAGTTAACCACTATTCCATGAATAATATTCTATTCAAAGGGAAATTTTAAATGCTTAAACACTATACTTGCTGGTGATATATGATTTCCTTAAAGTGCTACTGATATAACAAAAAACAACGGCTGGATCTTGTAATATGAGCAACTCTAGACTATATATATAGAAAGAGATCTTAGAATATCCGTGTTTTAGAAGAAACTATAATTCAAACACAAATATTGTCTTTGTTTTATAAGTTTGAATCTCTATCATCAATGAGTGCTGATGCTGAAACTGCATAATGAATTACAGACAGCCAGAGCAGAGAGACAAAAGCTGAGAGCAGCTCCGGTAAATCCTCCGGCATCGAAGATGAAACCATGGCGCCCCTCCTTGCAGAGCATCTCAGAGGCTGGAATTTGAACCTTGCTAGGTTGTGGGCTTGTGGCTAACATGTACAGTGCTTCAGAACATCACATGAAGTTTTTCTTTCATCTCAGAAGGTGCCCCCTCATTGAATTCCTGACCCTGATAACATGGCCGAGGATTCAACAGAGGTTAAAACTAGATAGTTCTCTTCCATCACCAATCTCATACTCAAAAAGTGAATAACAACATATTTGTAAAGCACTAAAAGCAAAGGAAAAAAAAAGTAGTGAATGTCAAAATTTACCAATAGTGAAGTTTTTGTTATAATTAAAGGATCCATATGATGCTAGAGAAAGGAAAATTTCTTACATTGGAAATGACAACTATGAAGTGGAAGTCACTTCAGCTTTGAGTTCCAAACTTCCCAATCCTCATCAACAAAACTTTGTGCCCATAAAAGTGATGCCCTTGCAGCCAGAGCTGCTCCTGGCAACTTCTTCTTCTTTAGAGCTACCAACATATCAGTGAATGGCTCCACCAACAATGTCCCAGGACCTCCATACTCTTTGCACAAAAACTCATGAAATATCTGATTGTATGACCAAAAACCAAGGATGGTAAACATTTCAATCTAAAACAGATATGGTTGAAGAAAACAAGAGACTACTCGAAGCTTCAAATCACCCAAGCCTCAATAGGAGGTAGTATGTCAAAATATTGCCAGATTTGGGCCAAGTATGTCAGAAAAATAGAAAGAGAAACGGTTTAATAAGTGATGTCTAAAACAATATGCTGCTGATTATCTTATCAATGCAGATCAGGATAGAAAAGAAAAGAAAAGAAAGAAGTGCAGAATGAAACAGATAGTTATCACTCAGCCAATATTTATCAACCACTATGTCCTGAGAATGGTTAGGGCAATATTCATCATTGATGTAGGAGCTCAATCACGGAATCAATAAATGAGTATTTCATTTTAATCATGCGTGTAACAATAATCTCATTTATGTACCAGGAATTTGATGCATGTGCTCTTTAAGCAAATTAGCCTATAATATGTATATGATAGAAAATTCCAATTCACACTAAGAAGCCAATATTAATGTCAATCCAAATTAAATAGAAGTTGATGTTATAGCTTTCGAAATCAATCTTAGGGTACCAACTTATAAAGAATATGCCAGAAATCCTGCCATCCGATTAAGTAACGTCTATAACTAGTTAAGTATCAAACAAGAACAATCATAAACCTGGGATATCAATGTTAATCCCCAAGCCTGGTAAATCAGTGAATGTATGCAATGAGAACTCATAACATGATGCTTATTAATTTTCAATTTATGATATTTCATCCCATCAAATATTGGTTAATAAAGAATAAATCTATATAATTAAATTTAGAATTCTCCATATGATAGAAATTCCACTTCTGAACAATTTTTAGCACTTCCATCATCTTAATCATCCAAAAGTATATTTCTCCTCGCATGAATATAATCAACTCAGCAAGTTATTATTATTGAGGGTCATTAGATCCAAGCAGTTCAATTAACCAATTTTTGCATGCAACAAAAGATTATGAGACACAAGACAACAAGTCTTTAACATTAACCTTGAAAGAAAAAATGACAAAAAAGAAAATTAATTAGAAAATAGAAGAACATTCATATTGAGAATACACCAACCAGTATATTTCAACAACTGAGATTAGTTGAATCACTCATTATGAGTAATGGAGACATGTGTGAATGTGTACAATGGCATCATCACAATATACTAACATATATATTGGTTTTCAAATCAACATCGCAACAACTACAATGAAAGGAACAGTGAACTGAATACTGAATGTCTAAACCAAACTTGAATCAGTAAAATGGAAGCAATACTATTTTATAACCCCAACCATCAAATCATATTAAAATGTTGACATTAACACTTTGTCTATATTATAAGCATAATGGGCAAAAAGAAAATGACAAAGTAAATTGCATTCAAGTCCTACGTAATTCAAACACTTTAAAGTGACATTCCAATGAATAATTCCTCTAGTTCAAGCATTTTCCCAAACACCTAACACTCTAAATACATAATTGAAGCACTTTGTAATCTCTATCCAAACTAATTAATTAGAAAAGCAAAGCTTCTGGCGTGAAAAAAAGGGTGCACTGACCTGAGCACAGACGTCAACAACAGCATCAAGGTCATTCCCAAACTCATCTGTGTCATCTGAAAGCTTCTGCAAGAGCTCAACTTTGAACTTCCGTGTTTCCTGCAACATCCAAAATTATAAATAACAAAAACAAAAAACTTGAAAAATAAAAAAGAAAGAAAGAAAGAGCAGTTACAAATTGTGCAAAATGAGGGCTTGGGGCGGGATAGGCGTGGTTATGGGTGGGTGAAGCGCTGAGAGTGCGAGGGAGGGTGTATCTGGCGGAGAGGGAGGGAGGAGAGAGTGGAAGAGGGTGGCGCAGAATAAGGCAGGGAGTGCGTAGGATAAGAGCAGCAGGAAGAGGATAGAGAGTAGTCGTAGGGAATGAATAAGAAGAAGAAGAAGAAGAAGAAGAAGCAACAAAGGAACTGAAAAGCTTCATTGGATACTAGTTAGTTCAATTCAAATGGCGCTAACTTCAGATTTCCAGCTCCTACTACAACTTACAAGGTACAACATTGCTACTTTTTTTTTTTCAATTTTTTGTCTCATCCTTACCAAGGGAATAAAGTAAATAAACTCTGAATAAATAATACTACGTCTTTTTGTTAATTAAATTGGTCTAACATCAATAAATATCAGTTATATATAGCATTTTTCTAAGTTTTATTATTTAACTTAGTTAGATTTGATTTATAAAAATATTTAGATAATAGATTGTTATATGTACAAAATATGATTTAAATTCTGTTTACTTAGATAAATTAATGAGCTAATTATTAAATCAATCAATCTTAATTACAGTAGATGTATTATATTGATTTAATGCCAATTGGGCTCCAAAAACAAAAATAGTTATGTCAGTAATGTCATTTGGGGTTTGGAATGGAGCCCTAGGCCCAAAATATCCTGAATGGGCCTTACTTGACCAAAGCAAAAACTTGCAAACACAATTCCATTTCAAGTCCAAAAAAAAAACACAATTCCAATTCCCCTTCACCTTGTTGGGGAATACTACCCCACCAGCAAAACAACAAGATAAAGAAAAGGTAGACTCTTAAAATTTGACCCAAAAAAAAGCTCTTAAAAAAATAGAAAGAAAAGGTAAACTGGGAAAGGAATATTAAGCACTGTTGCTTAATCTGAGTGTAGCTTCCGACAAAAGGAAACAGGAATGAGAATGTTGCAGTCTTACACTCTTACATGACACATTGACACAATGTGATTCTCCCTTTCTTTTTTCCTTCTCTTTCTTTCTTTTACACAGATACACATATTCTAATTTATTACCAATCCAATTAATTAGCCTATGCACCATTATTATGGATAAAATAAACACCACCTTTTGTGCTAATTTCCAAAGAGATAAAATCAAGGCGTATAAACTATAATGTGCTACAAGTGCGTAGTAGAAATTAATATAGCTAATTTTATTATTATTTTGAGATCTTTTATTAATTATTTGAGGATTTAACTATGTTATGACTTAAGGACATACACATTTTAAGAACACAATAATGGAATTTTTTTAGTTTTTAAAAAATCATTTCCTCTTTTTTGGACATAATAAAATAAATTATTTTCTTATAGTATTTTTAAATGTATTCTTATGAAACATGTTATTAGTAAAACTTATTATTTAAGTGCTAAGTATAAAAAAACACATACATCTAAAGCAAAACTGAAACCAACTCAAAATAGTGAAAGCAAAAAAATATGTTTAACTAAATACAAAAAAGATATTGTTCACATGTTTTGGCTAAATCATCGTGTATGTCATTTAGAGTAGTTGTTATTAAGTACAAATATTAAATATATTATAATAAGTTAATTCATATTTAATCTGTTAATCCTTTTTGTGCGTCCCACGGATGGTATAAATTGAGAAAAAACTAAACCAATAAAAGAATTAAGGTATTTACAACATCACATAATTTAGATGAGTTAGAACTAATTAAAATCTTAGTACTTAATCATTAATGTGTGTGTGTAGGAAAGTATCCAAGATTGATTGTGGGATATTGATGTGTTTTCATTCCTGCTTTTGCCATATTCTTCTCAGTTCTCACATGGCTGCAAAGATATAAATTCAAAAAGTCATCATGATTTGAAGTATTAATATTTATTGATCAAAGAAGTGTAAGGTGAAAGAGGATATACATCTTTCCCCTTTTATCAAAGAGAAAAAAAAAAGATACAATCAATAATGAAAAGGAAAGAATAATTGAATGACCAATAATGGTATACTTGTGTAATCTACTTACGGTGAGCACTTAGAATGAAAAATTATAAGTGATATGCAAGGAAATATATAAAATTAAGAGTAAATGTTACTTTCTGTCTCTCACTTTGCTAGAAGGACAAAAAGTCCTTTACTTAATTCAAAAATTTTTAGTCGATTGGTTTTTAACCATTTAATTAATGAGGAATGTTACTATCAATTAAATAAAAATACAATATACTCTTATTTAATGCTACTAATTAAATTTATTTTTTTTAACCTATTAATTCACATTGTTTACATATTATTCAAAAATATTATTAGTTATCTATATTTTTCTTTAATTAATTGATCTAAATGGACTCTATAAACAGTGATCTAATGATATATTAAAAATCGCTTAAATTAATTATTTAAATGATTAGAGACCGGTTTAAAAATTTTGAATTATAAAAGAAAACACTTTATAATTATTACTATTATCATAAAATTTTCTACTTGCGTTAAAATAAATATATGTAAATCGAAATAATTAAACTCGATTTATATTATAATTGAAACACATGGTAAATAGTAGTAAATTAAACTTATATAAAATAATTCCGTTAGATAATCAATAGGAGTCTAATCAATAACAAACCAACAAGCATTTTTAACTTACACTTTATGCTAATTAATTAGTAATAATTTAAATTTTATATTTTAAAAAATAAAAAATTAATTATTATTAATAATTATAATTATTTAAAATTGACTGATTAGGAACTATTTACTTATACTTATTCTGTATAAAATTAGTGTGAAAAATAGACATGCATTCAAGCCTTTTCGTTTTAATTCTTCTCTTTATTAATTAAACTTCACTTTCACATACCCCAATTCAATTTTTGGTACAAGCTTTTGAGCAAAGAAGCTATTTAAATAAAAACGCTTAAAATATCTTTATTTTAAATACGATGTTTTTTAATAATTAAAATTTAATATATATAATTGATTAAATTATATTATTTTTTTCATTAAAATTAGATCAAATAAATTAATTTAATCAAAAAACTAATAAATTAAACTTTGAACTAATCTAAATTAATATTTTTTATAAAAAATTATTTCAATACTCTTATTAATTATAAAAAATATCTAAAATACTTCTATTATATATATTAATTTTAAAATCTTAAATTTTACTATAACGATATAGAGAGAAGAAAAAGATTAAAATTTAGAATTTTATATATATATATATATATATATATATATATAAGTATTTTAGTTATTTTATATATAAAAAAATTAATTTAAATCGATTTAAAATTTAATTTATTAATTTTTAATTAAACTAATTTATTTAGTCTAATTTTAATAAAAATAATATAATTAATTGATTATATATATTAAATTTTAATTTTTAAAAATATTTTTAAAAATGTTTTAAATGTCTTTATACAAACAGCAGCTTCCGCTTTTTGTGCTATCCATTATATCTTTCGTTCATTCACCTTGACCAAAACTTTAACCAATTTTACCAAACCATCATGTCTTTTCAGTTTTCAACTTTTCATAACTACGTATGACTCTTAAAAAATTTTAAACTATTAAATAAAAATACATAAATAACTATTTTTTACAATATTTTTTAATTTGCGAATTCAAACACTAATTATATATTTAATATATATATTTTTCTCTCACACAATAATCTCTCTTAATCATAAAGCATAAATTACATTTACACATAGATCTAGTTGTCTTGAGCTAAAAATATATTTTTAAAACGGTTAACATAAAATTATGTATTTTAAAAATTTAAGTTGTTTATTTTATATAAATCGAAGCTATTAAATTTAATTTAAAAATAGAAATCCCACTGGTAATTTTTTTTTATAATTTACTTTTATATTGTGGTAGGAACTATTTAAATAAAGACATTTAAAACGTTTTTTTTTAAATATTTTTTAATAATTAAAACTTAACACATATAATCAATTAAAGTGTATTATTTTTGTCAAAATTAGGCCAGATAAATTAATTTGACCGAAAAATAGTGAATCAAATATTGAACTGATCTAAATTAATATTATTTTTATAAAAAATAACTATAATATATTTAATATAGAAAATGATTAAAATATTTCTATTATATATATTAATTTTGAACATCTTAAATTATATCCTTTTACTTTTCTGTCGTCATAGAGTTAGGATTTAAAATTTTTAAAATTAGTACATATACATATATATGTATAATATGAGTATTTTAGTCATTTTCTATAATAAAAGTATTATAGTTATTTTTTTATAAAAATATTCAAGATTTGATTTATCAATTTTTTAGTTAAATTAATTTATTTGACCTAATTTAGATAAAAATAATATAATTTAATCGATTATATATATTAAATTTTGATTACTAAAAAACATCTTAAAAAAAGAGGTTTTGTACGTTTTTATTTAAGTGACTCCCATTGTAATAAAACTCTAAAAAGATCCAATACTTTTAATTTCACAAAAAAAAAATCCATATATAAAAAATTAGAGAGCATATTAATTCTATTATGCTTTATCGGATTTTTTCAAAGCGACAATAATAAAAGGGAACAGAGAAGAGTATCATTGTATGTTGCATGCGAGCCTATAGTTAATTACAAGTGCTATGAATCCAATTAACTAGGAAGAATCATTATTGATAACATACAATATATACAAAGAGAGTTTTACGTGTAAATATGATATGATATGAAATTTATATTGTCTAATAATAACTAGCGTTCACTTTTTTCATTTGTTGCTTTTCCCTAACTTACCTTTTTATTTTTATTATCTGTCTTTTATTCTTTCTAAAAAATAAAAATCCAATTGAATGGGACATGAGTGTCTGCATGACTTTAGAGTAGTAGTGCTGTGTCTTGTATTCAGCATCAGAATCCTCAGCAATCTCATGAGAACTCACTATCATTATTCTCGCTTTATTTTGAAACCCTCAAGGGACATAAATGGAACTTTATTTTTTCAGATACCCATACCCACCAAGTATATGCTTAAATTTTTGCACGTACGTTATATTATAGCTTTTTTTAATACTTAAAAATATTTTTAACCACTTAATAATTTTTTATTTGTATATTATTAGTATTATTATTTCTATTATTATATAATTGAAATAGATGGTTATAATTTTTTTTTCCGCTAAAAAGACACATTAAATGACTTTTTAAAAAATGCAATAATCTCTTCCTCCTTTACACATGGCCACCAAAAGTTGGAATAAATTCCCTGACTATAAGAGACGATAAAGAGCTATATATATATATATATATATATATATATATATATATATATATATATATATATATATATATCCCCAAAAGCCCTACCAATTTTTTGAGAGGAGAAAAGTATGGTTGGCTTTTTTGTTGTATACTTAGGATTCCTAAATATTCCCACTTTAAAGTTCATTTTGTTTACAAAAAAAAGAGGTTCGTGGGGGAGGGTTATATTTTTCTTTTTAGTGCAAGATAAGGAAAGCAAATAAATGTAATGGATTACTATATACATTTAAGACAAAAATAAAGGAAACTGGGTAGTGCACAATTGGTCCCCAGTGCCACGCTCTAATATGTCTACACAATGTTGATTATAGTTTAACTATTTGTAGAGTTTTTAATAATAATTATTGACATGATTATTATATTCCTTTTCACATATGCCATAATAATAAGTAAATCATAAGCCATAACAAGATAAGGTCTTCAATATTGATGATGAAGAAAGCCCAAACTCCCATGTGTACTAGACTACTAGCTAGTATTCTAGGCTCATCATGAGAAAGCTAATGGCCTTAGAATCTATATGATGTTGTTGTTATTATTATTATTATTATTATTATTATTATTATTATTATTGGACAGAAGAATCTATTTGTTATTGAAGTTTACCTTACTAGTTACTAGTCAATCAATAAAAACTTGTACTTGAGTACTTGATACAAAAAATAAGTAGCACAATGAAAAACTCAATTGCCCACTCCGATAAATTAAATCTTCTGTGAATTAGGTACATAAAATTTAAAAATAATTACTAATATAAGCATTTCCATCCAAGTCCCAATAATAAATCACCGGGTTTGGTAGCCTCGCACCATTCATATATAAAAAATATATATTATTCAAAAGGGTCCCTAAACCCATAAATCATATATACTTACGTCATCAATTCATCATGAAATTAATAATAAACCCTTTACTTATCTAGCAATTAAGGGAAAAATAATAGTATATATATATATGTAAACATTTCATGAAACGAACTATAAATTTCATCTGCTTACTTAGCTAGCTACCGTGTTCTAAGGTTTGTTTGCATCGCAAACATATAAATTTGGGTCACTTTTACAAATTGATTAGGAACGGATCATCGGTTTTATTGTGTTTGTTATATTAAATTTGGACTAATTTTTTATTGTTTTTAAAATATTATTGATTGACAAATAAAAATATTTAATAACAAAAAAATATTAGCCAAAATTTTTCAAAATTTATTATTTTTTATTGGTAAATTCTATTCAATCTCTTCTAAGATAACATGTAAGTTACTATTTATGATGTGTTACACTCTAATTGATCGTTATCTTAACTATAGTTAGATTATTTTGTAATTACTATTTGAGATGGGTAATGGTATAATTTCTTAAAATATCAAAAACTTCATTCCCGTTGAAGCAACTCCTTCCAACTCCTCCATTCTTTCTTCATCACGTAGCTTCAAATCCTTCCAAGCATGTCGTCGACGTTTGTGACAAGAAGCGACCGTCGTCATCTACTACTCTATCACGCAATTTCTTTTCTTTTTTCGGTGCATCATCCTTAACGACGTCGTTGAATTTCTTTCGTCCGTAACTTTGCCGTCCTTTCCAACGCCAACGTCATCTCCTGGTCCTCTCACTCAATCCCTCTTTCTGTCGTGGTTAGTTTGGTTATTAAATTTTGTCATTAAAAAATATATCTTTATTTAATTACATGATGGAACATATATGTTAGGATTTGGTTGAATTAGTCCCACATTGCTTAGGATAGCAAATGGAGTGGGTGGCCTAAGCTATAAATATGAGGCTAAGTTCTCCATTTGTTTTTGCACCAGTCAGAAACACTTTAAGCTTGTATCTGATTTTTCTTTTCCTCTGTACTCTTTGATTAGAGAGTGTTGTGAGGTGTAGTTAGATATTTGCTTTGAAAGAGTGTGGGTGTACTGGGGTGCCGGTGAGAGAAAGAAGTCTATGTGTTGTAACAATTTTCACATAGTGATATTCTCTGGTTGTCATTTGACAACGGCCGTGGTTTTTTCTCCGGTAATTGGAGTTTCCACGTTAAATTCTTGTGTTGTGATTGTGTCTATTTTATTTCTCTGTCAAAGGTGTTTTCTCAAGGGGGAATTGTGTCTTATTCCCAACAAGTGGTATCAGAGCTTCGGTTCGGTGGGATTTATTCTTAGTATGCTCTGTGGTTGCAGCCTAGTCTGACCTTCCACATCAGAAAAGAATTTTGTCCTGTGGCTTGAGGTTGATCTTTGGTTGCTGTTGTTGTTGCTGGAAGGCAGTGTGACTCTGTGAGAGTGCAGTTTGGAAAAGGTTCTGGCTAAGGAAAGACTTGGTATTTAAGTGTGTCCATTGTGACCCACCTCTCTTTCCTGGGGACCCTTCCTAGTGCACGGTCTACAGTTGAGTTATAATATTCCAGTATACGGTTGCAACAATGTCAGGATATTCAAGTGCTGTGAAGCTTGAAATAGAGAAATTTGATGGAAGAATCAATTTTGGCTTGTGGCAAGTACAAGTCAAGGATGTGTTGATACAATCAGGTTTGCACAAGGCGTTGAAGGAGAAGATCTCTGGTTGCTCTCTCTATGAGAGAAGATGATGTTCTCTAGAAGACAAGAAGTATCCTCATGGTATTACCGCACTGCCATGGATAAGGATGAGTTGTGGCAATCAGGTCCACAATTGCACACGGGCATTGGTTGGCGTTGAGATGCAAGGTGTGTGGCGGAGTTAGGTCGATGGCTGAAGAACTTCCAGGAAAAGCCAATTTGGAAGTTGCACCATGAATTTTCAGCAAGGTTTCGATCTGTACCAAGGCGAAATTCTTGGAGTGGTCTAATTCCAAGTGAGTATACTTTCATGGTGGAGTATGATAGTTCTCTGAACTATGATTGTCGGTATAGACAATGGCAGCAAAGAATTGTCGGTGTTGACAATGGAAGCTGAAGATGTGTGACTATTTCAATCAAGGTGGAGATTGTTAGGATTTGGTTGAATTAGTCCCACATTGCTTAGGATAGCAAATGGAGTGGGTGGCCTAGGCTATAAATATGAGGCTAAGTTCTCCATTTGTTTTTGCACCAGTCAGAAACACTTTAAGCTTGTATCTGATTTTTCTTTTCCTCTGTACTCTTTGATTAGAGAGTGTTGTGAGGTGTAGTTAGATATTTGCTTTGAAAGAGTGTGGGTGTACTGGGGTGCCGGTGAGAGAAAGAAGTCTATGTGTTGTAACAATTTTCACATAGTGATATTCTCTGGTTGTCATTTGACAACGGCCGTGGTTTTTTCTCCGGTAATTGGAGTTTCCACGTTAAATTCTTGTGTTGTGATTGTGTCTATTTTATTTCTCTGTCAAAGGTGTTTTCTCAAGGGGGAATTGTGTCTTATTCCCAACAATATATTCATATGTAAAATATAATATAATAAAATAAATCTATTTAGAATACTTAAAAATATAATTAAAATAAAAAATATACAAATATAATAATAAAATTTATACTCTAAACAAGGAAACATTGCTTTTATCATACATGAATTATTTAAAAAATAAATAAATTGTTAAAATTAATAACACAAGTTTAAAATGATAAAATTCGACTTTCTCACAAATATTTTTTATAGAATTTTATTCTTTTAATTTTTAATTTATTAGTACTTTATTATTTAATTAATGATTAAACAAATTATTTTTATGAGAAATCATTTTTTGTATTATCTTAAAAAAAACCAATATAACAATTTAAAAAATAATGTAAAAATGACATTTTAAATAAAAAATAGTTAATATTAAAAATTTTAAATACAAAAGTAAATTGTATAGATATCTAAGATATAAATATGAAATACATGTCTAAAATAAATAAAACAGATAAAAATAATTCTTTATTTTATGTCTAAAATAAATAAAACGAACAAAAATAATTTGTTATTTCTCATGAGTACTCCTATTTTATCTGTTTTATTTATTTTAGGCATATATTTTATATCTATCTCTTAAATATTTGTACAATTTATTTTTGTATTTAAAAATTTTAATATTAAATACATTTTATTTAAAATATCATTTTTAGGTTTTTTTTAAACTGTTGTATTGGTCTCTTCTTTAATATAATACAAAAAATAATTTCTCATAAAAATAATTTTTTAATTATTAATTAAATAATAAAATACTAATAAATTAAAAATTAAAAGAATAAAAATACTATAAAAAGAATACGGTAAGAAAATTGAATTTTATCATTTTAAATTTGTATTATTAATTTTAATAATATATTTATTTTTAAATAATTTATGTATGATAAACAAATATGTTTACTTGTTTAGAATACAAATTTATTATTATATTTATATGTTCACGATTTTAATTATATTTTTAAATATTCTAAATAGATTTATTTTATTATATTATATTTTAATTATGAATATATATTTCATCATGTAATTAAATAAAAATATGTTTTTTTAATGAAAAATTTTAATAACTAAACTAACCATTAATTATGTTGGTAAGAAGTGATCCACGACAGAAAGAGGGATAAAGTGAAGACGACTGGAGATAGCGATAACGGGGAAGAATGGCCAATGGAAATTCAACAACGT
The DNA here is from genome assembly GCF_003086295.3 of Arachis hypogaea. Taxonomy (NCBI): domain Eukaryota; kingdom Viridiplantae; phylum Streptophyta; class Magnoliopsida; order Fabales; family Fabaceae; genus Arachis; species Arachis hypogaea. The sequence continues at coordinate 136,081,192 of NC_092048.1, forward strand.
CGTTAAGGAATGATGCATTGAAAAGAGATTGCCTGAGAGGACAATAAATCTCAACGAGGTCGGCGCTGCTTCTTGTCACCACTGCGGCGACGCTTGGAAAGATCGAAGTTACATGATGAAAAAAGAATGGAGGAGTGAAGATATGCTTCAATTAATAGGAGTGAAGTTTTAATATTTTAAGAAATTATATCATTACCCATCTCAAACCATAAATTACAAAATATTACAACTATGGTTAAGATACTGACCAATTAGAGTGTAACACATCATAAAGGATAACTTACATGTTATTTTAAAAGAGGTTAGGTAGAATTTACCTTTTTATTTTATTTAATATATTTTATAATAAATATATAATAAATAAGATAAATTTAAACTATTTGAATTGATTAACTTTTATCTCTGTAATTTGACTGATTAGTAAATTATTGCATTCTTTCCGCTCTAATGTTTGTCCTAATATCCGTCTCATTAACCTTATAATTCAAAAGTAAGCTTTTATTTAATTAATTAATGTCTAAAATTTTTGTCGCACATGAACCGTGAGTGACAATTATATTTCTTTATATGTATCGTGTATAAATATCAATGATCAATTAGATTTAATTAGCACTTGATTCAAATTTTTGGATCACGTCCCGTAGTGTGGGTCTAATGAGGGATATGCAATTAAATCGATTGATTGGAGATGCAGCTACCTTTAATTAATTGGCACGTCTCTGAAAAAATTGCCAAGTGTGGGAATAAGACATCTAATTTGGGTTAGAAAAAGTCCCCCATATGAAAAGAGATTATGACTCAGATGACTTAGACATTTTTATCGCACCGAAGAATTCTTCTGTATATTATAATTAAAAAGGATAAAAATATGGATAATAATTACAAATTTCCCCAAAACTTAAATTAATTAATTAATTTAATTTCATCTTTGTACACATGCAGTTCATGCTAATATCCAACTAAAGCAATGGAAGAAATAAAGAGGTACTCAGCTATATATAAGATTGTTGTCACAAATCTATTATAAGTTTTATCATGGTCTATCTGAGAAGTAGAATATATATGATTTGATGAACATAGATTAATTAATTAGACTTTAGACACAAGCGTATGGGATGTGATGGAGAAAATAAGAATTTGTGCCAATAATATAAGCTGTCATGTGGTTGTCATGCAAGCGTATAGAAGGATGATAAGATTTCATGAGAAATGGTTAACACTTATTAACATGCTTGTTTATTACTTTTTCTAAGAAAAATGAAAAAACAAAAAAGACATGGTGGTGTATGTTAGTGCTACTGGATGCAAAAATAATATACCTTATGTCGGAGATAGGGGCTAAATGACAACGTCTTATAGAGCTGGACATTTCACTATTTGAAGAGACTACATAGATATTATTATTACAGAAAAAATTCTTGATTAAAGTATCTTTTCTGAGATCTGTATGCTTTTTCCAGCTTTTGCTCTTGTTTTTTTCTCTCTTTTTTTTGATCTTGGCACTTCTAGTCTAGCTTTAATTTGTACTATTTGTTAGCATAATAATAATTATTATTAAAAATAAAAATTGCTTCTCAGAAGATCGAAGATATATATATAAAGAGTAATTAAAAGGCCGGGTTATATGTTGCTATATATTAGTTTCAAAGCCCCCTCTGTAGGTGGCCATTGTTAATTGTTGCTACCCCATGCATTTCCACTTCATTATGGATCATTTAATTGTGTCTAATGTGAAAAAGAAACATGGTAAATAATGATATCCACATGTTTGGATCCAGATATATAATGGAAGAGATTGTTGGGGGGCTAATTGAAGATGATTTGTATATATAGAATACCATAATAGCACAGGCTGGAGAGAAGGTCACGAGGCTCTTAAGATCAGAGGAGTCATAGTCACTGATTGGTAATCTTTTATGACTTGAGGGACCAAGCATTGCACCCCCTACTCTTCACTACATTCCACACAGCACAATCTTACATGCAATTTTCTTTTCTTTTGAGTAATAAGAACAAAGGCAAAACTACAAAATGAATCACATGAGAGCTTTGAAAGGAACAACCAGATGAATATATACACAAATATACAAGTCTAATAATTCAGGGTGTATGTTAGGATTTGCATGGATATATATATATATATATATATATATATATATATATATATATATATATATATATATATATATATATATATATTACAATATATGTTCAGTTTTGAATTATTTAGGAGCACATAAAATCACATGATAAGACTTAAGATTAAGAGGACATGTGACCAAAATATGAAATTAATAAAGTCATTTATTAATGAATTCAATACAAACCACACGCAAATAAAAGGCCCCAAAGACCTTTTTCTCTCAATTTTATAAGCCAAATTTAGGCCACTATGAAAAAGAGGGTTCTCTCATGATCCCTCTCTCTCTTGAAAACAAATAAAAGAAATCCAAAGTTTAAACCTATAAACACGTATTTCCCATCACATGCGTGGACACCAGGCAATGGAGTCCTGTATAGTTAGGCCATACCTCGAGGCCAAAGAAGAAATAAAGAAAAAATGTAAAAAAAAAATAATAATAAAAATATATCACACCCACACACACGTAATTGGCACGTGAAAACAGCACCAATCTGCACACGTGCCACAGTAAAGTCCACAAAATGTAGCCAACTCCAAACTGTTGCTGAGTAGTGTTGACTGTAGAAGAAACAATGATGCATGCTGGCAAAGATGAGAAGCTTGACTAATATGATGACATGAATAATGAACAGCTACCCCCCAAACTTCAAAGCTTCAAATTCAATACGTACCTGGCTCCACTATCTTCATCTATTTCACCAACAATCAATGCAACCTTTGAATATTCGTCCAATCTCCAACCCCCTCTTTCTTTCTTTCCATGCATCCACACTTGCATTGCAAGACCAATCCATAAATGAATCTATCAGTATTTCCCTTTCTGAATTCTCACTCACAGCAAATTCTATTTATGTTACAAAATCTTCCCTTCCCCAAGGGAATCTGCAAAGCCATTAATGAATGGCAATGCCAACCAACTTGAAATAATAATTATTATAAATTATAAATTCTCCAAGCTCCAAACCCATCAAACTCACATCATACATATACAATATACACTTTATAGTAATCTACACCATCACTCATGAGTCAATTTTTAATCACAAAAAAAAAACCTTCTAAAAAATTTTGAGGTTTCTACATAGACAGCATGGACGACCACCTTATTTCCTTCCTTTTCTTTTTTGTTTCTCCCTCCCTCATTATTTATTCCCCCACCCCCCTCATTTTCACACGGAGTTTCCCTTTTCATCTTCATTCACCCGCAAACTGTCATTTAATTTTCTCCTTTTATTGTAAGACAAGGATAATGAAGAAGAGGGCGAGGGGAATGATGATGCAACAGTGATAGTACTCGACCTCATTCGGGTCCTAGTTGTTACTCGCATCTGTGGCAAATACTTAGGTGGATTTCTCCGATTACTGTGAATCACAATAAGTTCTTGCATCAACTGGTAGCACCCTATAATTTTTTCCTGCAACGACCACATGCATATATATATATCTTATTTGGAACCTGATCTGATATCTATAATAATATTGATAACTTGTACATGTATATCTATTAATTATTTAGCATAGTACATGCTTACTTTTCTTAGTCCCTGGCACCATGATTCAGCATTCTCAGGCTTAACAAGAGACCAATTAGGAATTTCATTAGCTGCACAGAGTATTGCTGCGGCAGCAATACATGATGGCCTGTAAGCAAGAAAGCTAGCCTCTGTCCACCAAAAATTCAATATAACAAAAAAGAATTATTAATAATCACATTGAGCAACTAACAATGCATGCTTTAATTTCATTACTTTCCACTAATATTTAATTATGTCAAGTTTCAACGGTGTTATTCATTTATTGTCTATGAAGTCCAGCTACCTCAACAACAGTTAACTACCCTAATGTCCAACTAATTAAACGAAGGGCTCTTTGAAAATATATGCATTTTAATTTCATGACCTATACCTTGGATATTAGATAAGATGATTTCCGTAGCTCGAGAAATGAGGAAGGGAGTAGAATTTCCAGCTGAATCAATTTTGCACGCAAAGAAATCAAGGAAGCTAAGTGGGGTAACTGATCTAAGCCTCCAATCCAACACACTAAGAACAAGTAGCTCCATCCTACGTATGGTTCCCGGCTCAAATACGTATTTGGCTCCTTCCACCTGTTTAAATAATTACACATGCCAAATCAACATAGTTTCTTATTAATTATCTATTTGAACTTTGAAAGGATTCCTCATATACCTGAAGGTCCAAGAGAGAGGGAACAAGAGGTTCCTCCATCTTTGCCGCTAAAGACAAACAAGCAACTGCTAGAAGCTGAAGAGTCCACCCACTTGTTTGCTGTAATCAAGTGTCAACATAACCGAAATGCTAATCATTAAGTAATTATCATTATCTTGATTCATGATCACTGTATAATAAATTAAACCATTAATAATTTGTTTAATTTCATAGCTTCTATATGTCTTAAATAGTATTCACACATCAGCCATGCACGTGCCAGGTTAGAGAGTAATACTAGAAGCTTGCCCGACCTGTCATTTTCCATGATCCAAAAATCTACAATAGTATACTTTTACAAATAAAAAATGCAAGTGGTATATTAAAATCTGTTATTAAAATTATTCTCTAATATATTTGTGTATAAATATATGTATAATTTAATTTTATTTTAATATATATTTTATATTAGTGATTGACTTTAGTAATTGATTTTGATCTATACATAATGTAATCAGGCTCCAAATACGCATACATTATGAAAAAATGAATTATATATATGTATTTTGTGTAGATATGTTTTTGTATTTTTTATTAAAAGTGATGAAATATTAGGTACCTAGCTTTTTTTAATTAATTTAAAACTGGAAAAAGATAAAAAAATTGCATTTCTCTTATTGATATATACCATATATTATATACTAGCTACTTGATATTTGTTTTTACGTGAAGAATTGACTTGCTAATAGTATAAATTATTCGTACACAATTATAGCGAAAAAGGTACTTTTACATATATATATATATTTATAAAATTCAAGACTATTTTATCATTTGTCGAATATAAACAAGTGCTTTATTTAATCAATAATTGACGAGTTAATGTTATAGTAGCTGCGCTGCTTTTGGATTCAACTGAAAACGATCCAAAACCAATTAGAGTCCTAGACACAATAATTAGGTCTTAATTAAATATGAATACGTAACAAACAAGATAATAAAGAGAGTAGGTATTTGCACACTTACTGTAGCCAATCTAAAAGTTTGTTAAGCAATTAAGTAATCAAGTAGCAACATATTATTGACTCTTGCCGATGTTATCACGGATAGTCATACCATGGGTTGCTATAATGATATACTTTTTCTTTTTTATTTTGGTAGACAATGAAAAACACAAGAAACTTAATACAAGAAAAAGTTATAAATCAAGTGTAATTAATTTTATATACAGTTAATAGAAAGAGTTTTAAGTATATTGAGAATATCAGTATTTTAATTATTTTAATAATTGGTTTAAATTATAAAAAATGTATATAATATATATTAATTAAAATCAATAATTAAAATAATTAAAATATTAGTGTTTTTAATATATTTAAAAGATTTTTTAATTAATAATTAAAAATTATTGAATAATTTTATAAATTTAATTATATTATTATTTAATATCTTTTAATTATTACCTTTACATGAAAACTGAAAAGAGAGTACATGAGTTTTCACCATGCAATTAATAAGAAGTTTTGGCATTTGAAAAGTTGTGTAACTAATTACTGCGTTAGAAAATTTCTTCCCACGCACGTGACAATATGATTTGATTTGACGAAACGTAAATTAAAGCTGTGGAGAGGAGAGTGCTGACCGGCAGCTGGCGAGAGTCCAAAAACCGATCCAAGTAATTAACGGAGAGGTATGCCGTCAGAGGCTGAAAGCCATAGTACGAGTGAACCTGCGAAACACGTAATAATAATTAGGGAAAATCGAAGATCTAGAAGTTACTAGAGAAACGCAGTAGTTAGTTACGGCAGTGGCATTAATGTAAAATGAGGGAATTTTGGAAGGAACGGAATGAGAGAAGTGGTATTCAGTTGTAACTACCTTGAGGATCCATGCAACGGATTGTTCTCTTGCGTTGGCGTCGAGGGAGCGAGACTGAAACCTGGAGAGGTACTCCAATCCGGGGACGAAGTTGCGTTCGTGCTCCATGAAACACGCGATGGATTCCTCCGTCCACGACGACGACAATGAAGAAGACGAAGAAGACGATGATGATGAAGGTGATTCCGGCGAGTGTTGTGTGGAGAGGATTCCGGAGGAGTCCTCGCAGCAGAGGAGGTCATGGTGGCAAAGAGGCATATGTATGTGTAGTTAATTCAGTTTGCTGCGGCCATGTGGATGGTTGAGTCGGCGGAGAGAGAGTGATGGACTTTAAAAGCAGTGTGTGAGAAATAAAGACAGAGTGTGATGAGTGAGTGGAGGAGCGTGGTTGGTGAAAGAGATGTATGTATTGTTGTGTTTGGTTTGGTTTGTTTTGAAGCTTCAGCGTCTGCCTGTTTCACTTAAAATATAAATTCATCAATTATACATTTTTTTCAAATAAGTGCGTGTTTGATTTGATAAATAGAAGCGTGGGGACAGTAATAGTAGTAGATATCAAACTGAGATGTGGTGGCATGAGATGATTGGGCTTCCATAAATCACCCTAATGAAACTATTTGAGCAGTATTGGTAGAAAGATGAAGATGAAGATATTGTTTGGATTAGATGGAATTTGAGATAAGTCATTTTCTTACTGTTTGGATTCACGGTTGGTCATTGGAATTGAAATAACGGAAATGGAATACAACACTATACTATGTTAGTGTTGCAAGTGTGAGAAATGTTGAAGTTAGTTTTATATTAAAGAAATCAAGAAAGAGTGAGGAGTTTATAAGATAAAAAATTCATTAATTTAACGTTTTAAGGTTTTGAATTGGATGTGTTCTCTTCCACAGTTGGTTTAACATATTGAATATGTTTATTTTACTAAGTGTGTAAAATATTTATTTTATTAAGTGTATAAATGATTATTTTAATATTAAAATGTAGGTAAATAATTTAGAGGTATAATGTTTTTGATTTGATTGAATTATTGAAGGGCGCATAAAGCTAGCCTTTATACATTGTTTATTGAGTGCAAATAACCATGATAAATGACAAGTTACTAATTAACACATGACATGATCAAACATATCTCAAACAACACATTGCAAAATTAAATTACGGGAGGCAAATCGCAAATAAAACTATGGTGAACTGTTGAAAAAATTATTCTAGGAAAAATTATTCATTAATGACATGTAATAATAATTACTTAAGTTTACAATGTTTTTACTTAATAATCATGCATAACCATATTATTTTATATATATATTAAGCATATAATTATAATAAGAGTTTAGAGACATGATAAATTTAGCATAATTATAATAATTAATGATAACTGAACGTTGATTGATCAATTTCATTGATACATAAAATAATAGATAATATTTTTAACAGTTACAGTTATTGGATGAAACGCACAAATTATTTAAAAATTCAAAATGTCCATGAGTTACACCAGCTAGCTAGCTAGTACGAAAATATTCTTGAATTTGTTTTATATAACATAGTTGGGGACGCTGAATTGATAAATGAAGCTAGCTAGGAAGCTAGCTAGTGAACCATATTTGATATTAAATATGGAAAAGTCTAGGGGACCAGCAGTTTTATTGAATTTTGGCCAACATATAACCAGCAGAAGAAGGTGAGTCATTGGATGAAATCTCACACCAATCTCACACCATCAAATCATTATTGATGGCTAGTTGATGGTTAACAATCACAAAAATTACTGCCCCCTAGCATCGCTCATTAAATATTGGTGATGATTAATTAAATTTGGGACCTTTCAATACCTATTATTAACAATCCTGCTAGTTAGATAACAAGAGATGCGAATAATTTAAATAATAGACTATATTTTAGGTTTATTAATTATTCAAAATAAAAATTATATCTAATTAATTCAAAATTTATTTTTTAAAATTAAAATTAATTTTTTAATCTATTATTTAAATTATTAAAAAAAACGTTATTTCTTTATACTTTTTTATTATCAACTTATCACCCCAAAAATGCAATTGGATTACCGATTTCGCTTTCAGCCTTGTCCCCTTTGTGTGCGCCATCATAACATTTTCGTTTATAGTATTTGTTTGTCTTTTGCATGTAGTTTCCTAAGCGCCAAGTGCCCAAATAAAATCCAAATACAAGTTCATATTTTGTTTGTCTAAAAATTAATTTGCACACTGCAAGCGTGTTTTTTTTTTTCTAATTGAACCCCTATAATTGGTTGCATATATAATTATTTATGTATCTTTTAATAATTTAAAAGTTAAAAAAAATTAGTTTTATAACCTACATAATACTTAGTCAGAGTTTTTATAGTCAAATTTAAAAAAAAAATCGATCTTTCTTTTAATTCGATATTAAATGAATTTATTTACTATTTATACTTCAAATGCAAAAGATATAAAGATATAATAGATAACTAAGATTTAAAATTTAGTAAAATTTATTTTTTTTTCAACATTTATAATTATTAATCTAATTTTTTTTAATTTAGTAATTTAATAACATGCTTATAATTTATATTTTTAAATATTATTAACTAATTACTGATAAAAAAATTCTGCTAGTTCTCTTGCATTACAATTTTTAGAAGACTTCCATGATTGCTTTTAAATTTAGAAGAATAAGAAAATAAAGTTTAAAAAAAAATATTTTCGTATTTTTCCTTGTCTTTTGTTGATTAAATAAATCACATAGCATTATTCTTACTTGGTAGTCTTACTCTTAGACATGGATGGAACATATATAGGTTGGGTATGGACCAATGAGCAATGTGAGGCACTAGGTTGTGATAGTAATTTGCTTTGTATTCCTGATAAATCATTGTTCCATAGAGTTTTTTTTTTTTTTGTCTTTTAAATCATTCAACTATATATCTATTATCTAATATTATCTTAAACTCCTTCTTTTAAGTTAGTTTCTTCTAATAGAAATTACATTGACATGTCCAAATTTTCGACTTTCATCTCTGCTCTTAATCTACCTTTTACTAAATATTTCATAAGATAAATTATTTGCTCATTATTTAAGGTTAGATATCCTTCTGCAATATATATGTTTGTCTCCAGTTTTATACACCTTCTTAATATAGTTTTTAATTTGTAGATACCCTATTTTCTAAAATCTTTTGATTCTTACAATTTTACACTACCCATAAAATAGCAAAAAAAAAAATAACATAATCTATATCTTTGTCCTCTATCCATATACTTTATGATTTAAACAAAACTCTTATTTCATTAGGACTTACCTAACTTACTCTTCTCCAATTTATAGCTAACTACCAAAGTTTACAAGAAAATTTACATAGAAAGAATATATGTCTCTCCTTACAAGATTCTCTCATGTATTTAGTGTGTCCTGTTAATGTTGCAAGTGTGAGAAGTGTTGAAATTAGTCTCACATCAAAGAAAACAAGAAAGAGTGAGGGGTTTATAAAATGAGAGACCCATTTATTTGATATCCTAAGGTTTTGAGTTGAATGTGATGTCTTTTCATGTTATGTTCTCTCGTTTAATAAAAACCGAAATCATTAATAATTGGCAGAATTTATTTATTTTTTTAGTGATCATGTTTTAGTGATACCTTATAAATTATCTCTTGAAATAGATTATTGAATTTAGAATTTGAAATTAAAACACTCATATATACGTCCTGCATCTTAACATCAATGTCTTGCTGATGTGGACCTGGTGGCTCTCTAGAAGTAGCTGTAAATATTGGTCATCAAATAATACACTTATATAAGTTTTAATTTCCTTTTGAAATATCTATCCTCATAAATGCCAAAAAAAAAAACTACTTTTAGTATTGTGTTAATCTAAATTGCAAATTGACCTGAAGACTTGCATACTATTATAGACACAGAGTAATGCTATATACTTTATTGGTTGGGTTGAATTGTCTTCTTCCTTGAAACCAAACATTAAAAATTTGACTCCCACAAATATAGTGGGAGCTGCATAGTGCTGCTCTGAGCTGTGCATTTCCACATCAATCATATAATAAGTGCCTTGAAATTAAAGATAGCTGGAAAATACTAATTTCACAATTAGCAATTAATAATTATAATAAATAAGTTTGAATTGTCTTTACTAATTTTCTACTCTCTTAACTTAGCATAAATAATCACAATAAAAAAACCACTTAAATTAAATAATCAGATAACCAATATAAATGCAATCTTGTATGACTTTTAAAGATGGCATATATGTATGTGGATGATTTATTTATTTTCAAGTAAATGACATACATTGGTTAAAAAAAAAAATATTGGATGATTTATTTATTCGATCACCAATTTTTTTTAAAATATACTAAATAATAGAATATAAGATGAAAAAATATTATATTTGACACAAATATTAAAATGTTAAGTTAATGAATTTCTCATTTTATAATTTTTTTTTATGTGTAACTAAGTTAGGTGGTTATTGGTCAATCAATTTGGCTTTGCCTTTGACATATATGGTTAGAAACTAGTTGTCTTTCATTCTAACCTAAAAAGGAAAACTTCAATATAATTGAACTAAATAATTCCATAATTGTGTTACGAGGACTAGTGTACTACTACTAGCTAGTACCCATGGAACAGTACCCTGTATTAGTAAAATCTAAATGAAGTCGAAGTTAAATCGAATTATAGAATACTTAGAAATGATCAAGTGAATTTAGATAAAAATCATGACACAATTAGTTACCATTATTTAATAATATACTCAAAATCCACATATATAAAACTTTATTAAATAGCCCTGGCCTTAACTTTAATTGCTTTCAATAATTGAGATTAAAAATGAACTAACCTAGCTTGGCTAGCTAGAATATGCAATTGATAACCTATCACTAGCAAACCCCTTGGTATTATTAATTAGTGAATGCTATGATGCTTATAACATTGTATATAATTTACTAAAAAAGATAAATAGATAATATTTAATAAATTTTAAATATTTTATTTTTATTTTATACATTTTATTTTTTATTTATAAAAATAAATTAAACAATTTAAATATTATAATAAAAATATTATAGAATTTACCTTACTAATTTGGTGGTGGATGGGTTCTTTTGTCAAAATATTGCCATCATTCACCATGCCTATATTTAATGATTTATAGATATAAATATATAAAAAGTATTTTTTATTTAAAAAAAAGGCAAAAATCCACTTTTATTTGTATAGAATTACATCAAGATGACATCATTTTTTTCTTCTTCTGGTTTTTGTGTTAGTCACAATAAGAAATTGAAAAAGACTTTGCTTCTGTTTGACTAAGACAACCCATGCCCGGAAATGGGGATATGTTCACCCCAAAAAAAAAAAAAAATCATATGTGGTTGTTCTCTTTCTTTGTAGTTTATAGCATATGAATTTATCTATTGATAATTTATTACTTTAAAAGAAAAAAAAATGCAAAGTAGCTAAATAATTTTCAGTACTATATAGTTTATTTTCCCTATTGGCTATTTGATCCTTGTATTATCTACTTTCATAGATATGAAGAGGCAAGGCATTGCATCTTTTTTCAACACTTTCTAGTTCTTTTCACATTTTTGGTTTATGTTTCTTTTTCCTTTTCATGTTATTTGAAATGAATTGAAGAAAAGAAACTTAAAAGTGGCATGCATTGTGATAAGTACAATTGAGTTTGATTTAAGGGCGCAATAGGATATTAGTTCCTATCAAAGTTAGGAGCCTCTCACAAAAAGAAATTAAACCCCATTATTATATATCTACATGCTTTTTTCAAACTTTGGTCGGTGAATATATAGATTGAAACACAAATCCTCAATTAATCCACATTAAGAATTGGGTTTTTGAATGTTTGATCATGTGGAAGAAGCATAAGGATTAATTCGAGCAAACTATTATTTTTTTTATCTAACAATTTAAGTATCGATATTTTAACTATAAAAAAAATACAAACTAACTTTATATTCATAACGATTAGTTGCTTCAGTAAAACCACTTAAAATGTTCGAGAAAATTATCCAATTAATTATAATTTTGTCAAACTAATTCAATATCCATAAAAATTGGGTTATTTTATGAACTCGCTCTGTCTAATATTATATCAATATCGGGCTAAGTAGTATATATTTTCTCAAAGACTAATAGGCCGTTGAATTAATGTCAAACCTACATTATGATTATATTCAACATGGTTGAGATTTTGGCCGTTGGAATAATTGGCTTAATAATATATATAAATAGTTAAATAGTCTAAATTCACTAAACTGTCTTTGTTATATGTTATCTAATCCCTTTTTTCTTCTCCCCTTTCAAAGTGGCTAGGGTCATAGGTTACCTAAAAGTTTTTCCTCCCAATTTATTTGTTCGTGGTAGCTATACAGAGGCATAACCCACCACTATGTGCACTGTTAGTTAAAGTTTGTTTGCTGAGTAAAAAATAAGATAAATCTAATACTAATAATTATTCTCTTCGAATATATTTTAAGTTCTTTACCAAACTATTTTTTCACTATTATTCGTGCTTCTTTTATTGATTTTAATTTAAATAGTTAATTGATTATTATATTATACTTGTACCTTCAGCCACGTAAGTTAGACAATTTTGATGAATTGGAGAAACGTATTTTTGTTCATAGTAAGTTGTTTTAAAATTATTTTAAATTTACTGATTTTTTTTTATCTTCATATTTAACCAATGGTCTAAAATTCAACGTGATTTTATTGAAATAATAATAAAAACTAATAAACTTTGTATTTTAATTGTTCATGGTTTTTTTTTTCAACATCCTAAACAAGTAGGTAGCGTTTGTTTTGAGATACTGAGACAGAGATTAAGAAGCGTACTAAAATTTGTCTTTGTCTTCAAAATTTCAGTATTTCAGTACCTCTAAAAAGTGGGGTCACAGGAGACTAAAATTTTTAAAGATAGAGACGAAAACTTTAATAACATTTTATACCTAAAATACTCTTATTTCAATTAATTAATTTTAATTTTATCTTTTGTGTAAATTAAATTAGAATTTCATTTTTATTTCAATTTTTCTTTCTCATTTTATATCAAACAGAATACTTAAATTTATTTTAATCTTTATCTCTCAATCTCAATCTTTCTGTTTTTCTCTCTCTATCAACGCTACCGTAAGTCCACTGTGTGTTTACTGAAAAAATATCGATCAATATACATAAAATATTATTTTTTCAATGTCCATTTCAATCTTTTCCTTCTTTTTTATGTGGCATTGGCACAGTGGGCATATAGTTGTTAATTGTAACATAAATATTAAATAAATGAACTGACCCCATGCATTCAAATTTTCAACGTACAAAGAAAAGAAAACAAATAAATTAAAAGATGAATAAGAAAAAAAATTGAAAAGATCCACAATGTAGCGGCAACTGATGACAAATCGGTTTGTCCATGGTAAGAAGACTTTTCCCTTAATTTCTCATAAAAAACCAGTTAAACTAAACTGAAATAGCTTACAATAATATATTCTCGAAGCAAATTGTATTAATAAATAGCTGTGTTTTCTTGTACCATATAAAACATTAAGCATGTCATATAACAAATCTAGATATATATGGATAAGGGAAACGTATATTATAAGAAATCCAAACTTTAGAAATCCTGAAATTAAAAGCGGGCTTTTGCAAGAAGATTCATAGAAGTACATATCTTTTTTTATTAATTTAAGTTTTTGAATAAAGTGATTTTATGATATACTAAAAAAAAGGAAAAAAAGTCAATGAAAAAATTTGAACAAATTAAAAAAAAATTCTTATTTAAAGAGATATATTAAATATATAATATGTACCTCCTCTTATTAGTATAAATTTTTAGTAGAAGTGATTTTATAACAATATAATAAAGATAAATAACAAAGACAATTTTTTTTCTCTCGTGTTTTTGTTTCGTGTTTAATTACAGTGGACAGAACTTTAAAAATGTTTTTAACTTATATATGATAACTGGATAAAAAACAAAGACATATAGAAATAGCAAAATTATGTAATTTTTTTTCATCTGAAAGACATAAAATCTGTGTCTCTTGCATCATGAAATACAAATTTTTATGTGTGAGTTTTTGTTTCTACAATCAAAATAAGATTTGTCCGTCTATCTCTTTGTAGTATACCGAGGCACAAATCAAAGTATCAAACGCATCCAAAGAAAAACATGGACCATCACATGCAAAAATTGAATGTGCAATCGTGTGTGATTTACTAGCCGACGAAGTTATATGCATCAATGCATGACAGAATTTAGTGATGAAAAAAAGGTTGTAAGCTAATGGTAAGATGTGGGCATGTACCAATTAGTGCACACACATGGGGAAAAAAGAGTGCCACTGGTGCCTTATTGGGTAATGGACATGTGAATACCGAAAACTGAAAAGGGAAAAGAGAAAGAAAATTGCTTTCTGCAATATAGTTAGAAACTTTTTTTTTTTAAACTCTACGTTGGGCTTTTGTGAGAAGCTCATTAGAACATGATCCGATCTATGATGGGCCTTTTAGGGCCAGCCAGTCGTTCGTTGAATATAGGAGAGCCCAATTTGGGAGCCAATAAAAAAATGGCGTCGCCCGGACTCGAACCGGAGACCTTCAGTGTGTTAGACTGACGTGATAACCAACTACACCACGACACCTTCCATGTTTGTCGGCTGGGTCTATATCATAATAAAAAAAATTTAAGCCGAGCCCATCATAATTGAGACCAAAAAGCCGCCAAAAACAAAAACCCCGGCCTGAGACCTCAGTCAGCTAGCTACAGTCTCAGCATCGTGCACATTCTCCCTCACTCTAACCAGTAACCACCGCTTCGCAGGGGAAGGAATCGGTTGCAACTAACCCTGCAGCTGTGTCATGAACTGCTTCTCCAACCTCTCATCCTACACTGCCGCCATCCTCGCTCGCTTCCTATCCAGCCGCCGTTCCCTCTGCAATTTCCCCATTAAGCTAACTCTTCCTCCTACTCTCTCTCCCCGCTCTCAATTCGTACTTGCTAGGTTTCCCTCTCGCTGCTGCTACTCCTCCTCCTCCTCCTCCGCCAAGAAAGGCCGCAAGAAGAAGGTGGTGGAGCCTGAACCTGTGGCGTCTGTTATGGAGCACGAGGAGAAGGACGCCTTCTTTGTGGTCCGAAAGGGGGACGTTGTTGGAGTATATAATACACTCGTTGATTGCCAGTCTCAAGTTGGATCCTCTGTAATTATTCTCTTTTGGAACCCTATATTATCTATAATGCTCTCTTATTCATGTTTCTAACAATTAGTTTCTATTGTTGCTACTATTCGAATTACTTTTTGTTGTTTCCCCTTTTTAGATAATTATTCTCTTATCTGCTTGTAACCTTCTAGCATGATTACAATGGGTGGTGGTGTTAATTTATCTGTTTTATTGGACAGGACACTAGTGGCTATTTATGTGGTTGTTTTGTTTGTTGTTCTTGTTTCCCATGACAATAGTGAAATGTAGAAGGAATATTCAAAGGCTATTGAGAATGAGGTATTGACTTTTCCCATTGTGTTATTGTCTTGCCTTTCAGGTATGTGATCCTCCTGTTAGTGTGTACAAGGGATATTCTTTGTCGAAGGATACTCAGAATTATCTTGTTTCGCGTGGACTCAAGAATGCTTTGTACACAATTAGAGCTGCTGATTTGACAGAGGATTTGTTTGGCATGCTTGTTCCTTGCCCTTTCAAAGTATGTAACTTTTCCATTGTGTTCAATATTATTTTCATTTTGTCAAATCTGTTACTTCTTGCCTGACCAACATAGCATGCGAAAAAAGTTAGTATAGCTGTTAGTTGAAGGTATTCCATTCTATTAAAATTTATGTCCACTTCTAAGTTCTACCGATACTATTTTTTCTCTTGTCCATATTATTTATCATCTTTGATCCCAAGCTTATATCGCATCCTTAACATTAATTTTGAATCAAAGGTCTTGGCCAAGTTTTGATTTAGAGTAATTTGAGTTGATAGTCGAATTTGCTCCAAGGTTGTGTAAAATATCTATTACATTCATATTAGAAGGGTATAGATGACTCTTATGGGACACGGGAGTATTTCCTGTATGGCCTGTACACTTCTATACTCTTGCAAGATAATATTTTCCTGTATGGCTTAAAATTCTCTCTTTTTCATTGATATGCTCTGTTACTTTTTGATAGAGATTAGAAATCCCCATTTTATCATGTATTCTTATATATCATCTAGGTAGTGGGAAGTTGTATGTTGTGTAAACTTTTTCCTTCTGTAAACATATCATCTAGATTTATGGCTGACACATTGCTGTTTTCTTCATAAAAGCTTATGCTTTCTCCCTACATAGTATGTACCCTCTAAATACCATTTAAATAAGTATGAGGTTTATTCATTAAGCTAATCATGGATTATATGTCTCAGGATCCTGCTTCTATTGAAAGGGCCACTTCAAGTAACGATGTATCGAAAAAGAGATCTG
Source organism: Arachis hypogaea (assembly GCF_003086295.3). Lineage (NCBI taxonomy): Eukaryota > Viridiplantae > Streptophyta > Magnoliopsida > Fabales > Fabaceae > Arachis > Arachis hypogaea. The sequence goes on from NC_092048.1 coordinate 136,097,880, forward strand.
TAGAGATGCTTGAACTAGATAATGTGGTAAGTTTCCTACAATTTGGAAGTACATGGTTATCAAGAAGCCAAATATAATAACTACATGCCTAAAAATGTTATTTATGTCAAATATGTTGTAAATTTTAAATTTGTGTTAAAATTATCAATTCTTGAGCAACTTTCATATTGAGAAAAGTTTGGATATCATTGTTATTATAGATATCTGAATTATGTTATCTATATAACACCCATTACATGTCTCTACACTGTACTCTTTTATCTGTCCCTCTAACTGTAGGTTACATTTTGCTGCATTGGTTCTTAGTTAGCTGGAAATTTATAATAATTGTCACCCATTTTCTGTCACATGGTATTAATCATATGCATCTGTGTAAATATATGGTAGTAAAGACGAGTAATAATGTGCTACGCATGCTGGCAGAAGTTTAACTTATATAAAGGCTTGAATTATTGTTTGGTAGTAATGTAATAAAAAACGTACACTGGACTTTCTGTACCAGATACTACACTTGTACTGGCATCATCTATCACTTTTTTTTTTTTTTTTATAAATTTTAAAATTCTGTGTGTTTCCTAACTGGATGCAGAGTTCAAACTCTTTTTTTGGCACTTTTTAAAATCTATTTAAGACATTTCATTATTGCGTAGCAAAAGGTAACTGGAATGGCCTCCATCTCCGAAGATCCCTTCAGAAAGCAAGTCAAGTTAGATCATGTTGCAGCAGCTGAAGAACCTTATGGAAATGTAAGCAGTAAAAGATAATATATTGATGCGCATGAATCCTTTTTTTTTTTTGTTGCTTGGTGCTACTGTTATTTCAACAATAACTACCATGCTTAAACCATGAGGGATTATAATAATTAAACTATTGAATGACAGTCTACCAAAGTTACATCCACAATGACATGTCACTTTCCTTTTATTTGGAAAAAAAAAGGTATTTAAGGGAATGATTGAATGGTGATGCTCTTAGGGTTTTTAGTAAAATATTGACTAAAATGCACATGACACCATGTTAGTTCAGTTGGCTTATAAATAGTTGAAAGTAGTTGCATTTTATATAAAATATCAAGTGACACACAAGTTACATTATTTCCTTCACATCATTTTATGCATAGTTTTCTTGCCAATTTGCAACGTTATGACCCACATTTGACCAAGACAATAATTTCTCGTCTGTCCACCATGCACTGGGCAGCCTGAGATGTTGATAAGTGACAGCCCTTATTTGAAAGTCTATATGAGGAGAAGAGCGAGGGATGATGGGCCAACAGCCCAAGTTGTAAATCCAGCAATAATTTAATAAACTAGGGATGGGTAGTCAGGAATGCATTGGGGGAATAAATATCTGCTATAAGAGTAGTTAGAGCCTTAGAGATTGTTCAGTTGGTTGAGTACAGTTAGCTCTCGGGGAGTTGGAAAATCCTTCCAAATTAGGGAACAGTTAGCTCTTGGAGAGTTTGAGCCACATTGACCAAGATCAGTTCAATAACACAGTGACACCTCTTTCATCACTTTCCCTCTATTCCAGTTTCATCAGAAGCACTATTCATTGGTTAAACTCGAATAGATTGCTAACTCCTTTATTAGAAAGGGGAGAAAGAAAATGCAAATTCAAGTTTTATAGGGTGATCTCAAGTAGTCCTATTGAATATTGATGTTCTGAGTGAATATTTCTTATTAACTTAGGATTCATTTGATTATTTGATGCTTTTAAATCTCTTTTTTGCTTATAGAAAAAGTAAAAATAAAAAGAAAATCTTTATAGTCATCTATCCCTTTGTATCAGACCTGCCTTCTTGAGTTCGATGGTGCATCAAAAGGAAATCCTGGAAAAGCCGGTGCTGGGGCTATTTTGCGTTCTACTGATGGAAGTGTGGTATACATTTGATGTTGCTGTTTATATATGTATCATTTTTTACAACCCTTAATCCCATTAGCTATTATTAGTTTATTACTTTAAAGATTTGTAGGTTGCGTGAAGGTGTGGGTATAGCAACATGCAATGCTGCTGAATATCGTGCAATGATATTAGGAATGAGATATGCTCTTAAAAAGGGATTTTCTTCTATCCGTATCCAGGGTGACTCCAAGCTTGTTTGCATGCAGGTTGGCCATCTTTTATGCTTACATCAGTTAGTTTATTCTGGTATACATGAGCTATTTTTGTTGTTTCCTTATAGTTTGCATCTAACGGCTCCTTTTCTTCTCTGTATTTCAACATTTATGTTCTGATCTTAAAGACCTCCTGTTGTCTGTTTAAAGACTGTCTTAGTACCAAAATAATAATAATAATAAAAACTGTCTTCACCAATGGCCTTGTAACCTTGTGGCACACCCAGCTTCCTTGAGAAAGACTTGATGTGGTTTTTGGCTTACAGTGAATTTCAATACTTTGATTTGAGCTGACCTTTCGTCATCCTGCTCACCAGGCTTTTGGATCTTTGGTTAACCAAGGAACAATAACCGTTGCTTTTGTTAGCAAGCATCGTAACTTTAATTTCAACCCATCAATTCTTGTAGCCCTTAAATTTTAGCATGCTTATAAACATTGTATACTTGCGTCTTAACAAGTTATAGGATATGCAGTCATGATGCATCACCACACTGGTGACTGATATTATCAAAATACTGACACTAGTAAACTACAAATCTTTTACTTTGGGACTTGATAATAAAATAACCCACTGGGTGCTGAAGTCAGTTATTTTTAAAGCAAATTATGGGTTAATGACATGGTGGGAAACCTGAATTTTAATTTGAAAATATCCTCTAGAGTCTAAATAGAAGAAAAGTATATGATTTCATCTATGCTCTTCTTTATCTTTATCTTTATCCTAGTTTCATTTGCAACTAAATGGTTACCAATTTCTATAATTTGTAGTTTTTCTTCCCCTCCCAATAATCTCATGCTATTGAATCAAACAGATTGATGGTTCATGGAAGGTCAAGAATGAAAACTTGTCTACATTGTATAAGGTGGCAAAAGAACTCAAGGATCAATTTTCTCTCTTCCAGATCAGCCATGTTTTAAGGGTAGGTACTATTGACTTAGCTATTGGTATGTCTGTAATGTTTTGGGCTTTTTGTAGAACTCCTTGGTCTTGTAAAGTGATCAATAAAGAGAAATCCCTATAAAAACATCAACAAAGGAAATAGACGTTTACTGTAAAATTGATTTATTTGACAATCCAATAATGTAATGCTTTTTGTAGCCTCCTAAGGGTGCCATATTCCTTACAAAAAGACGTATTTGTGTAAAACACAAATGAATTATAGGAAGCTGTTCAACCTAGGCTATTATTTCTTAACTGAAAAACCAATGGTATTGTCTCCTTAGTGATTAAGATTCGTTTTACTGAATTCTATAAGATGAACATTGATATTTTGGTTGTTTTTTTATGTTTATCTTTTTTTTTTTTTTATTTATTTTATTTAATAACGTAATGGCTATTATTTCCTGGATGCTTAATATTACTCCAGAAAGGACATTAAGGTTAGCCATGTCCTGAATTCAGTTTGTTGAGTGTTGATGAAATTCCAGTTCCCCTTTTAGTAATCATTTATCTAATAAATCACTTGTTTCCTTTTAGATATTTCTGTGTTTCCAGAATAGCATCTTTTATCGTGTCAGTGCATGGATAAGAATTATTCTTTAATTTATGAAAATAATTTTGTTTCCCTTGTGAAGAACTTGAACTCTGAAGCTGATGCGCAAGCAAATTTGGCAATCAATCTCGCTGGTGAGTCCTTCTCTAATTCGTAGATTACTTCAGCTCCAAGTATATACCTGCATTCAATTTTGAAAACTTTCTCTGGTATACAGATGGCCAAGTACAGGAAGAACGTGTGTAGATTAATTCAATCATGCTAGATTCTGGTTATGTCTTGCGTTTGTAGCTGACATATCTAGAAATTGTAGAGTCCACCTTATCACTTGAATCATTCTGATTTTGATGGTAAGTTGGTAACTATTAGCATTAGCCTTTTCAATAGAATATGTGGGACTGAAAATTGCTCATTAACATTCTTGGGAATATGGAAGGACAGAAACTCGATTCTTCCTGTGTTTCGTACACGATTCTTGTTCAATTATACTTGCAAATTGCAATGTACATTTCTAGCCTTAATGTGTGGCTTGTAATTTTAAGTTATTGCGTGCATCGAAGAGTATTCGTTAATGCAATCGACTTTCATCGTGTTAAACATGGCTGATTGTAATTATTTGTGCTTATTGCTTTCGCAAATCTCAGTGCTTTCTTGCTTCGAGCTTCAGCGAGAAAATGGCATGATTATATTACGTGAGATAATAAGATAGGTAGATCTTTGAGGAATTTTGCGACAGACTTAGAAAATAAAGTCTTTCAGAAAATTTTGCGATGGTTTATATGTCTCTTAAGAGAAAAAAAGTATGCGCCTGTCCTTTGAAAAATTGTAACAGTAGGGTTATGAGTCCCTAAATGAAGAATGGATCATGTGTTAGTAACATTATTTCGATCTGATAAGTCCATCACAAATTTTTCAGAGATGTATTTGATATTTTATTTTCTGTAAGGCCTATAAATCTATCGCAAATTTCTTCAAGAATTTAGTTGCCCTATTTCAACATTATGTGCTAGCAACATTATTGAATGTCATCCACCACCACGTAATTATATCTCGTTTAACCAATAACCATGCGCTGAATTGATCTCTCTATGGGATGTTCAATGCTGAATAAAATAATTCTATATGACACGCCTTTTTGGCATCATGATAATGGAGAAGACGACGGCGTGCCCTATCAACGTTTTACACAAAAAAAAATGCAAATGACATTTATATATGGTGTTTTGAATGTTATCCAAACTGTGATTTGGACTGAACGTGAGGCTTAAGATTTTTAGTGGTTGTGTCCAACCAAATCCTTTTTGTTAGGGAGGTTGTTTCGATCTTCTTTCTAGATGAACGAGAGAGGTTATAAGAATTAGTTATTGATTCGAGTAGGTAGGGTTGATATTGGCGTCGTCCAGTCCAACCTCCACAAGATTGGGTAGGTTTCGGTGAAGCCCTTGCATGTTGATTAGGCTTTACATATTTTGGACCTGACTGTTCTTTGAATCAGGTATGAACATATGATTATATGTTTCTTGACTTTCTTCAGAATGCCGTAGGATTTCTTACATGCATGGTTGATGTGTTACATTATTTAAATATACAAAAGTAGCATAGGAAACAATATATTTTTTCACTTAATATATTTACACATTTAATTTTATTTACTAATATACTCAGGTGATATTGCTATTTACCTAGTTTCAGAAAATTTGGTCTTCCATTTAAACTTTTGTTAAATCAATCTCATTGGGCATATATGCCTTTTATAATAAATATCATTTTAACATTAATATGTTCTTAATAACTAATATTTATTCTCTTTACTTTGTTAATTAAAAAAAATCTAAATACATAATTAATTAATAATAACAATTTTTAATATGAATATAAAAAATAATAACGGATCCCAATTCCCAAGCTAAAATGGGTTTTACGAACTTTGTTTTGGGCGGGTAAAGTAATCTTGTAGTAGTACAGTTGATCAAAGTATATCTATCTCCATGGGAATAACTATGCCTGATCTAGAATTTAAAAAATAAAAAATATAATATTCATACATCTAGCTGGAATAGCTCAGTTGGTTAGAGCGTGTGGCTGTTAACCACAAGGTCGAAGGTTTAAGCCCTTCTTCTAGCGGTTTTTTTTCCTGGTCTAAAGTAATATATTTCCTAATAGATATATCAAATGCTTCATGCCCCTCTTGCATAGAATTTCCCTACAATCATTCCACAAATACTATCTGGTGTCTTGTTTTTTGAGGTCCATCTTGAGTCTGGGAGAAAAATAAAATATCAAAACTGCTTATTTAGCTCCTACAACATAAGCATCTCAAACTCAGTTGTTAGAGAACTAAGTAATTGATTAACATACATGAAGAGGTACCCTCTTAGTTGCTATCACCGCCATTCCATTCCCTCCAGTCTTTGTCAACATTACTTTGGGCCCATTTTACAGCGGCACGTGCAGCTTGTGGTCCTCCCGGCAGCCCCCGTTCGCTTACGGCATCAGCCATGTCAATGAATGGAATGACCAAGAGAGTCCCTGGACCTCCATACTCAGAATGTAAGAACGTGCTAAAAATCTGTTCAACTCAATCATTCAATGTGTTATTGCATAAGTCACAGCTCTCATTGACTATATCATATCACTAATTAACTCAAGCACAAGAATAAAAGCACTGATACACAATGAAGATTCACAAGAATGAACTACCTTAACGAATCAAACACTTATCAGATTCATGTCATGCCAATGAACATAAAGAGTGCATCAAGTTAGCATTTGCAATGTTGTGTGACAATCAAATATGAAAGGCATTCAAGTTATTATCAACACTTCCTAATTCCAAGGACAATAACATGGAAAATGGAAACATTTGACATAAAAACAGATAAAACTTCATCTGCTCCTTGATCTGTTCCTTTTTCCTGGTACTTAAAATATCCTCGTGTAGTCAACTTTTAGGGGCTAGATTGTCCTAAAAGTATAGCCCTCTCATCACTCATCAGTGAAGAAAAGAAAAAAACAGAAATGCCACAAAGTAAACTACTAAACATTGATTTATCTAACCAGGCATTACAAATCACTTCTAAATTCATTAGTTCCTTACGACCTCAGTAGTCAGTACACATGTCAACCTGAATATATACCTCTCATCACTCATCACTCACCAGTGGAAAAATAACATTCAGAAATTCCACAGACTAAATAAACACAAAAAAGACTCCAACATAAGCATTAAAAAATTGACTTCAAAATTCAACATGTTCCCTTAGACCTTACTTCACATGCAGAGGTCACAGCACTCATCTATGAATGAAGGGGGGTAAGAAGGAAGAAAAAAAGAAAAAGGAAACCAGAAATGCCACAAAGCAGGGTCACAAGTTTGGCATGCTGAAAAATCAGAGTGATATGCTATAATCAATTAAGGTGAAAACTCAGGTGCAGTCGACTTCACGTGATGTTGATAGCTGAGAGACGCTAGATGAAAATTTAGTCAAATTAGTCAAATCATCTAACGACTCTCAGTTATCAACTTCAAGTGAAGTCGACTGCACCTGAGTTTCCACTATCAACTAATCATTAACCTTATGAAACAGATCATGTGAACATACCGGGGCCAACTCATACCTCATCCACTATTGGATTATCTGTAGTAGTCTCACACCCCATATGTAGTTATTTACACAAAACAGAACCCTTAATCTTATTCCTATTCCCTAAGGCTGTTTATGGTAGCCGAGACAAAACACATACAAATTTCCGTCTCTGGATTTTTGTCCTGCCCAGCTGCCAAACACTGCCTATCTTCACCATAGTCAAGGATAGGAGAACCTTCAAAAATGGGATCTTTCACAATACTAATACTAAGCTATTACAACATGGACCATATACACAAACAGAACTCGGCACTTAACACAAACAAAAGAGCAAAATATCCATCAATAAAAATCTTGTGAGGAACCAAGTTAGCTAGAGAAAAGTAAAATGGGGGGCATGAAGCAGGAAAATCTACCTCAGTGCATACTCCCACAACTTCTTCAACCGATTCTCCATACGTGTCTTTCTTTGAAGGCTTTGAAAGCTTCTGCAGAAGGTGATTTCTGAACTTCTCTGTCTCCTGAAACAAACACAAACCAAAACAGGTACAAAAGAAGTGAATTTACCATTAAAATAAACTGAGCGAGCCCAAAAGAGTGGAAGGGAAAAAGCTCACAGCATCTGCAAATTCTGGAATAGGGTCGGGGAATTTGTACTCAGAAAAGCGGGTGGTGAGCTTATTAGGGGATGAACGTGGTAAAGTTGCGAACTTTTCGTTTGCAGAAGGAAACGAGAAACGTCGGTTGCTTCTGGGGGTGGTGACACTTGTGAAGAAGCATAACGAACGCAACGATGGGAACGAAGAAGAAGAAGAAGAAGGAGGAGGAAGGAAGAAAGGTGCAAGACACGTAGCAGTAGCGAAAGCCATGGTCTAAATTCTAAAGAACAAAGCTTTATCTCTGGCTTCTTTTTCCTAAGCTCAAATGTCTTGAGACTCAACTCACTGTTTTTCTCACAGATTCTTTATATCTTTGGGAAAAGTTTGTGTGAAGGACCGTTAAGAAATTATTTTAATTATCAAAGAAGAATTAACAAATAAAATTTAAAAAGATAAAATTATTCTATTATGCTCTTCATCATGTTCTTTGTTTTTTAATTTCCCCTCTTTTAACATTTTCATTATTCCGGTGTTTCTTTTTTTTCTTTTTTTGGTATACTTTTTTTTTGTCAAGTAAATTGAATAACCCCCAATTCTAGGTATTATACCCATGCATTACACACTCACACAACACACTCACACACACTATATGGGTACACTACTAACATGGGTTCTATAATTCTCACCGAGGATTCGAACCCGGGTGTAGCTCCCAGCGAGACAGATGATGTTGCCATTGGTGCAAAACATCGGCTGCTTATTTTGGTATACTTTCGTTTCTATCAACTTCGTCTTTTTATGCACAGATATTTTTGTTATGCTTAGGTAGTTTTGTTTTGTTTTTGTCATTGTTAGGGCTCTTCCAATAATTTTTTTGTTTTTAAATTCTCCATAAATTTATTTTTTTTAGGTGCATTATGTAACTTTTGCCAAAATTATTTTTTTATATTATAAAATTTAATAGATTTTGTGTTTTATCATTTGTTTAAATTGAATAGAGATACCTATGTTTATTTGTTTGTCTATGATAAATAAAAAAAAGTATCATCAAAGATCTATATATGTTCCATTTTAATTTTATTTTGTTATTATAAAAAATAAGTAATTTGCTTTGTTAAGTATATTATTCGTTTGCCTTAGTTACAAATTAAAATAGACACTTGACTAGAAATCAAAGTAGAATTCAGCTAATGCTTTGAAAGGTCTCTTATATCCTATGTTATGTTAGGAGAACTTAAAATTTTTAATCTCATGTTCTGTATTTTGCTTTTTTTTTTTGTATTGATAATCTTTATCCAAATTAAAAAATAGTATCTTACTCATGAAATTTGTATAATTTTACATTTTGTCTGATATCTATTTGTAACTTCATAGTTTTGTTTTCAAAATTCAGGAAATAAAAATTTTTTTAACATAAGAAAATACCCAAACAATCAATTATCCTATAGTATATATTTCTATTGTTAGCCTAATTATTTTATTTTGAGTTTAATAGAATCTTATTCAGCTCATATCATCAAACAAATCTTCACTCTTATCTTAATAGAATCCTATTCAGCCAGAGGGGCTGCTAGCCCAAATTTCACTAGAGTTTTAAAAGAGTATGTATTTCAATACAAGCCGGACTTAGTTGCAATACAGGAGACGAGGTGCAGTGGTACAGTTGCACAAAATGCTATTAAAAAAACAGGTTTTAACTTCAATTTGGTGATTGATGCTCAAGGGTTCTCAGGAGAAATATGGCTCATGTGGAATAATCCCAATCTTTCAATTCAAGAGATAAGTAGAAACGAACAAGCTTTGCACATCTCAGTTTCATACAATCTGAAGAAATGGTTCCTTACTATCGTCTATGCTAATCCAAATGAAGAAAGAAAAAGGGAGTTGAGAAATTATATTGCTAATCTGGACCCTACAATGAACTGTCCTTGGATGCTCTGCGGGGACTTCAATGATATCAGTGACATAAGTGAAAAAAAAGGAGGAGCACCTCCCAACTTAGCTCAGATAAGGCGTTTTAGGGACTGGATGGACTTGTGCGGGTTCATGGATTTGGGTTTCCAAGGTACGCACTTTACCTGGAGAGGTCCAATTTGGCAGGGCAGAGAAAGAGTCTTCAAGCGTATGGATAGGGCCATATCCAATCCTGATTGGAGGATCTGTTTTCATGAGGCCTATATAGAAACTCTACCGCGGATAAAATTCGATCATCATCTCATTTTGATTAAGTGTACAGGTAACAGTCATGTTTTGAAAAACAAGCCATTTCGATTCGAATACATGTGGATGCAGCACAAAGAGTTTCAACCCTTTCTCAAGAATAACTGGAACATAGATTTGGCCATTGAGCAATCTATAAAGGTGTTTGTGGAGAAAGTAAAGCAGTGGAACCATAACACTTTCGGAAACATCTTCAATCAGAAGAGGATTTTACTCAGCAGGTTGAAGGAGATTCAGAATTCCCCTAGATATGGGAGAAGTGAGTTCTTGGACAATCTGGAGGATGATTTTATCAAAGTACTAGAGGTAATCTTGGATAGAGAACAAATGTTCTGGATACAAAAATCCAGAGAGACTTGGATGGTTGAAGGAGATCGTAATACAAGATATTATCACACCAAAGCCATTATTCGCCGAAGAAGAAACAAGATTTTCAAGCTAAGAGACTCTGGTGGTAGCTGGATTGATAACCTGGACAGTCTCAAAGTTCATGTCTGTACCTATTTCAAGCATCTGTTCCAGGAAATCAATCCCAACAGAGATTTTAATCTTCACACGCAGACTATCTATCCAGAGATGGAACTAGGTGACATGCTCAAAATGAAAAGGGTTGTAGAAGCAGATGAAATAGAACAAGCCATATTTGCTATGGGGTCTCTCAATTCCCCTGGTGAAGATGGATTACCAGCGGGATTTTATAAAACTAATTGGGAACTGGTAGGTAGCAGTTTAAAGAGTTTCGTCATGAATTGCTGGTCCAACCCTAGTAACATTAAGGAGGTCAATAACACTTTCCTTGCTTTGATCCCCAAGAATGATCAACCAAAATTCGTTACTCAGTTCAGGCCTATTTTCTTATGTAACGTTTCTTACAAGACGATTACAAAGGTAATTGCTAATAGGCTAAGGGGACCCTTTGTCTCCCTATATTTTTGTTATTTGCATGGACAGATTAGCACATTTGATTGAGGATAAGGTTGTCAAGGGCGAATGGAGACCTTTTAGGATTGGTAAGCATGGTCTGTCCATCTCACATTTGATGTTTGCAGATGACCTGATACTCTTTGGAGAAGCTTTTTGCATCCAAATGGAGGTTATTAAATCCTGTTTGGATAAATTTTGTGAAGTATCAGGACAAATAGTGAATGGCCAAAAAACTCAAGTTTTCTTCTCCAAGAAGGTTAACCCGGCTAAGAGACAGGAGATTGTTGATCTTGCAGGTTTCAAAGAGACGAGGGAAGTTGGTAGATATTTGGGGGCATACATCTTGGAAGGAAGAGGCACCAAACAAAGCTATAGTCATATTATTGACAAGGTGAAGGGTTGTTTGCAGGGATGGAAACGGGATAGCTTATCGATGGCAAGGAAAGTGGTTCTAGCTCAATCAGCCATCACACCTATAGCCTTCTTTTCGATGCAACATAGCAAGATCCCAAAGTCTATCTGCAATCAGGTGGAGAAAGAACAACGACGCTTTATTTGGGGCGATGATCAAGATAGGAGAAAGGCACACTTCATAAATTGGAATACTCTGTGTTTTTCCAAGGAAGCTGGTGGGTTAGGTTTGAGGAAATTAGATGTTATGAATAGGGGTGGCAAAACGGGTCGAGTCCGCAGGGCCGATCCGCTAAACCCGCTAAAAAAGGCGGGTCGGAATAGGATTTGGAGCCCACCAAATTAAAGGAACCCGCCAAACCCGCACCGCCAAATTGGCGGGTTTTGGCGGGGCGGGCCGGTCCGCCGGGTCGAAGATTTTTATTTTTCTTTTTTTATTAAATAAAAGAGTGATTACTATTATAAAATTAATAATTATAGAATTTTTAAACACTTTTTTTATTTTTTGTTTTTATTCTTCTTTTAGTTATTAACTTTATTTATTTTATTTTACAATTTTGTATATATGCTCAAATTATGTGACTTATTTTTTAAAATAAAGATGATTCTATTGACAAATATTATTTTTGAACAATTTTATTGAAGTTAAAATTTTTATAAGAAATAGTAAAAAATTATATTATAATTTGACTATTTTTTATTTGTATTTAATTTTTTAATTATAATTTTTTGGTTAATTTTAATTAATTTTATTTTTCAAAAAAAAAAATAAGCGGGCTAGCCCGCCAACCCTCCATAAAGTGGGGCAGGCTAGCATTTTAAACCCATTTTAGTTGGCAAGGCAGGCCGGTCCGCCCCGTTTATGGGGCAGGCCTATGCGGAGCAGGGCGGCCCGCTTTGCCATCCCTAGTTATGAATACGGCTTTCCTAGCAAAGTTGTGTTGGGGAATGATAACAGAGTCCTCTTCATTGTGGACCATCAAACGCTCAACCCCTATGCCAAAGCAAATTGTTCGAGACTATGGAAAGCTCTCTAACAGATTTGGCCCTTTATAGTTGAAAGTACCGTTCACAAAGTTGGAGATGGCAAACACACCAGATTTTGGAAGGAGGACTGGCTTAACATGAATGGATGCCTGATTGAGCATGCAAATACAAATGGCCCCAATTTTGAAGAAGAGGCGTTGGTTTCAGATTTAGTTACTCAAGATGACAAATGGAATATGGAGGAGCTCAGAAAGTACTTGCCCGAAGAATTCATCCTTTGAATCAACGAGATCCCTGCTCCAAAGGAAACCGACCCTCATGACAATATAGCTTGGAGACATTCGGAGGATGGCAAAGTTTCGGTAAAGTCGGCTTATAAAGCTCTGGCTAATCTACCAATTTGTCATAACAGTATGTGGAATCAAATTTGACGTTGGAAAGGACCTCAGAGGATAAAAAATTTTATGTGGATAGCTGCTCATGGGAAACTGCCAACGAACTCAAGGAGGCAAAAGTGGCATGAAAATTCCCCTAATTGCCATAATTGCAACAATCAGATCGAAGATACAATTTATGTTCTTAGAGACTATATTGAAGCCAAGAAGGTGTGGAAGAGATTGGTCAAATCAGATGCCATGCCTATATTCTTCAACATCCAGGGTAAGGAATGGATTCAGCAGAGTTTAAACTTCGATTGGGGTACCTCGGTTCAAGTGGAGTGGGTTAACACTTTCATGGTGGCTTGTTTCAAACTATGGAGTTGGAGGAACATGGAAATCTTCCAAGACCATTATAGAAGACCTCCAATGTCACACTTGATTATTCAAGAAGATGCTTTGAAAATTCAGAAAATTTTTAGGCGAAATGGACCCAACCCTAAGCAATATACTCTCATGAATATTAAGTGGGACAGACCCTCTGATGGTTGGGTAAAATTGAATACAGATGGAGCGCAATAAACAACCCAGATAAGGTAGGATGTGGTGGAGTGATTAGAAATAGTGACGGCCAGTGGATAATAGGTTTTTCTAAAAATATTGGCTTCTGCACAGCCTTCATAGCTGAGCTCTGGGGAGTGTGTATTGGTTTGGAGACGGCAAAGACGCTAAATTTTTCAAAAGTGTGGGTGGAATGCAATTCAAAAACGGTGGTGGAGAGCATTTTGAGTCACAAGGAGAAAAGGGGTTCGGGTTCAGTGCTATATCTTAGAATAAGAACCCTCATCGATAGAGACTGGAAAATTAGATTCACACATATCTATCGAGAAGTGAATAGATGTGCGGATTGGCTTGCTACTCATAGTCTCGAACAGAACCTGGAGATTAGATACTGGAACTCAGCTCCACTCTTACTTGCTTCCATAGTTGTTGATGATGTTTTTGGGACTGCTATGCCTCGTAATGTAACTTTTTAGTTTTTCTTTGTCTTAGGCCTTTAGCCCCTCAATTTACCAAAAAAAAAAAAAGAATCCTATTCAGCTCATCATCAAACTAATGACTCTTCATTCTTATCTCAACAATTTGTAAAACATGTTAACTATGAGTAAAAACATGCTAATTACACAACTAACTCAGATTTAAAAAAAAAAAACTCTTCTTAAATGTGAATGAGTTGGTGGTCATGATTTGAAGCTAACTGCCTAATGAAAAATACTAGTAAGCTTTGACAGTAGGTATCATTTTTTTTTAACTTAAGTGAAATTCTAAACTTGAATTGCTACATGTATTTTATTAATAATGTTATATTTAATTTTCTTTTCAAATTGTGTAATACACATTGTCAAGATATGCCAATGTCTGTCATTCTCGAGCTTTTCAAGTAGCTGAGTCTGTGCAGATAATATCAAGCCAAAAAATGATGATATTAAAATAAAAAATTTGAACTAAGGCTTGCTCAACTTCACTCTCAACTTTATTCGAAAAAACTTAATGCACTAATATCATCTACTTGTATAAAAGCATAAAAAATAATAATATAAAAGCATTAGAGTTGTCTATCTTTAACTAATGCATAAATATGCAAAATATATGTATAAAATATTTGTCGTTTATTTTGCTAGCTACTCCACGATAATATGCAAAAATACAATCATTTTTAATCCAAATTGAGAATTAAAGAATTTTTGTTTAAAGAATAAACTAACAATTAAGTCTTTAAAAATTTTAACTTCGATTAATTAGTTCCTAAAAAAAAGTACTAATTTAGTTCTCCACAATAACAAACAGTTAACAGTAATGTTTATATGTACCATTAACTATTGTAATGTGTCTATTTATGAAAGATTGTCATATAGATAACAACTTCTGAAGTAAAACTTTACCTGTTTTTGTAAAATTTGTAATAAATAAAAAACAATTGATAAATATTAGATGAAAACTAAAAAAATAATAAATACTTTCCTATCCAAAACTACCTTGTTTCTATGTTCATATAGCAGCAATAAAACACACACCACTGTAGATAACAAAATATATAAGAAACCCTATTTCGTTTCGTACTATCGTAGAAGGACATATATGTCCACCATTTCTTATTGTAAATGACCTAATTAATTAATTTTTTTTGAGAACTAATTAATCTAAAATCGGAATCTTCAAGAATCTAATTCTCACTTTACTCATATTTAAATTAAAAAAATGCCTATTGCACTTTGCCTTCTAGATTCTACTATTCTCCTATGTCTTATAAGTATTCCTTTTCTTTTCTCATGCCAAACGCATACACAAGCTCATACAATTTATAAAGACCATGCTTTAAGCCAAAAAAAAAAAAAAAAAAAAGCTAAACTCAACCTCTCAAGAGCCAATATTCCAAGATGCATTTAACTAAATCTTAAGGATCTACAAGAAAGAGGAAGATGATTCAGTAACCTCTAACAACAACCATATGTTTTCAATCAGAATAACAGTACAATAAATTATCAAAGGCTACAAACTTTGTGATTAGCCCTTTCCCCTTTGTACCCCAGACGGAAATTCTCAATCTTCTTCTCTTTCAGGAGGGAGACCGCAGGGTAGAAGCATTTTCTGCACACAAAGTGAATTCATCAATAAAACGAGTAAGAACTTCTACATCTACAATATGTAGCACACATGAAAAATTCGCACACCCAGATCTCATACTATATAGTAACAATAAGCATAAAATATGCCTAATTAAACATACACTAAAATAATAAATATGCAATTGAAATTCAAAGTGCCAACTTTCCCAAATTGCTTGGCACAGTCTTTTGGAGGCATACAGTGTGTGATTCAAGATCCTTACTTTATATATATTCTTACGATCTAACTTTTTAAGAAATGAATACTAGATGTATTCCATCTCATCCCCCATCTAGATGTCCATTCTCACTTCACAACTCAATCATTTCAACTTCTTCTAACATCAAGTTTACAATATAGTTCTACATATCAAGAAGATTACCAAAGAGAGAAGAAACTAGTAGCTTCACAATAAACAGCTATGAACTTTAGATTTGAGAAACCAATTTCCAAGTTCCAACCAATATGAAATAAAAACAAAATATAAAGCAAGCAACATAAACTTATAATCCTTCGAAGTTATAACTAGAGACCTATTGTTAAACAATGGCCACGACCATGTGCAGCACAAATGGAAGAACCTAGAGTGCAAAAAGTGTCACTTGTCGGGAGCGGGGCTAATACTCCCATGAAAAAGCAAGAATAGATAATATTTTACCAAAATAAGAATTAAGTAGTATGATATTCTTCATATCCATCAGAACAAAATGTATATAGCAGTAACAACTATAACTTCTCATGAGCCCTATTCAAAACCTGTCTGGCTTCCACATATCTGACTAAAACAACACTCATGCATACATCAAGAAATAAGAACTTGATCATCAAACAGGACAATAGATTTAACAAGCCAAATTGCAGATACAGGAACACAAGCATAATATAATCTACAATCTATATTTCAAAAGGAATGGCAAAATAATAATAATTGAATCTTGCAATTAATAAGGTGACTGAAATAGAAAAAATAAAAAGAAAAAGATCTCAAAGCATAACCTGCATAAAGGTGTAGCGTTCTCTTCCAATGGATTCATTTTCAGCAATAGCAAAGTATGCAAGCAAAGGGTAGTGCCCAATATATGAAGCATAGCTATCACGCTGAATATTCACCGCCCACTCACTGCACATTCGAACAATAAATAAATAAAAAATACCCAAAAAAAGTCCTTTTTCCCCTAAAGGAACAAAGAAATCTCACAATCTGTTCAAATCGGCATGCCCAGTTCCAACATATTTAGCTTGGAGATGCTCAAGTTGGGAATTGATGTTAAACCTATCACTTGCCTGCATAAAATCCCCCAACAATTGAAAAAGGAACCATCGAACCGAACGAAATTTACAAGAATTTGATTCTAATTTAATTACATAGAGCTTGAAAATAAGGGGAGAAAAAACAAATCTGTGCATTTGTTTGAGAGCATGAACTTAAGAAGAGAACAAAAGCATCGAAAGCTGAAGAGAAAAATTAGGGTTTTGAATAAATTAGGAAGATGTGAGATTGAAGGTTCGTACCTGCATATTCCTTCTTCAGAAATTAGGAGCTACCTGTGTGTGTGAGAGAACAGAGATAGAGAGAAGTTGAGCTGCACTTACACTCAGAGCTTTGAACCTGAAACTTGAAAGCTCTGGGAAAATTAAAAAACGCGGTGTTTTATCTATATATTATTGTTTCAGAAATATCATATTCCTCAGTTAATATTAAAAAATATAATTAAATCTTAAATTTTAGAAACATATTTTTTATTTCTAAAAATTTTAATTTTTACAAAATATTGATGTAACATTCTCAAATTATTATGAAACAAAAAGCTCCTAGTCATAGGGCAAGGTCTCGATCACGGCTCTCATATTTTTCAACTTCTTTAATTTATTTTAAAAAATATTATTTTCGAAATTTTACAACAATTATAATTTGAATGTTGAGATTATAAGATTAAGCTTAACGTGGGTGTCCATCAGGATCAAAATATGCATATTAAGGTGGCACAATGTTATATTTCATTATACCATAATGATATCAAGAACTCATAAACTTGATTGAAAAAACCATGTGAATGACATGAAAATTTGTTCGACAAAAAATACTAGATGTCCATAAGAATTTATTATTTTTGGCCAGCAATTAATTATTAATATTTAAAAATATAGACTAAAATATGTTGTTAAATTACTAGACTAAATAAATTTGATCAATAGCTAAAAATTATGACAAAAAACAATAAATTCTAATAATTGTATAATATTTCTCTTTGTTAGACACTAGAACAGCAACATTAGAGATATATACCACTTATATATATGCTCTACGTTGTTTACATAATTACAGTTCATATCAAGATGGGGTAACATCAACATGAGAATTTTATTGAACACTATTGAAGTGGAAAAAAGAAAGAAAGCAAATAAACATCTTTCTTTGGATTTAGATATTTAGATCAAGTTGCTAGTGTTGTAGGTGAACAACCATCAACATTACAAGCCAAGATATCTCTATAGTCCCTTGATATCTTAAAAGAATCGTAAACTTGGCCATCACTGCTCTTCTTGTACTCAAACAACAGGTTTGAGTGGTCAAATGCTGTGAGTTTCACAAATCCGAAGTCATGGTCTTTGAAGATGCTCCATTTCGTGTTAATGGGAGCAAACTCAGCAAGGGATGCTCCTCCTCCTCCAACTACTACATGTATTGTCCCATTCAAGTTGCCTATGTAATTGTTTTTCTCTTTGTTGGTGCAGATATTCTGAAGCAAGAGTTAAATAAAAAAATATATCGCCTTAATTTTTGAGTGAATAGAAAGTAGAACAAATTTCATTTTAAAAGTCTTTTTGTATCTGTTTTGAGATAGAAAGTTACCAAACATGCCTAAAAGGACAAGGTGAATCCTTTCGAATCATAACTAATGGAACAAAGTGACATTACGAATCTATGAAATTAATGGAATACCTGGTATATTGGGCATGTTCTTTCATAGTTATGGACATGGCCATAGAAGGCTATATCAACCTTATACTTTTGCCATAGAACTTGAAGGTCTTCCCTCCCCATTGGTTCTTCAAACGAGCCTTCGGCTGCATAGAACCCGGCAGAAGAATAACCAAGTACCCTATGTGCAAGAAATATTAGCCATGGCTGTTTCTGTCTGTCAACAGTGGATAGGCACTTCTCAATGAACTCATATTGCTCTGTCCCTTTTCTCCAATCAAGTTCTGTGTGAGCTATGCAGAATCTGAACATGCCGTAGTCTATGGAGTACCTGGCAAAGAAATGCAATGTTCAAGGAGCTGGCATAATTTTCGATGTCTATGAACAGTCCTGATTCAGATACTTGACTTGGAGAAGGCTAATTAAGTTTTATTTGACGCAATACATGGCTATGGTAATTTGATATTTTAACTAGAGTTGCTACACACCTATTATCTAAAAAACTCTTAGGAGTGAATCAACAACCTACCACAATCATCCTAAGTATGATATATGAAAAAGTTGAGACAAAGTAATGATCTGACATCCTAGAAATCTTCCTAAACATTCTCTGAAATACTAAATGAAGTAAATTGTAGATACTGTTCATGTCTTGAAATCTTAAAAGACATTAAATTCTTCATTTATTTAGTAAGTAGGAGGATCTCTAAAGAAGATTCATCATTTCTTTTCGGATATATTTACCAGAATTTTTCACGGTTCTCAGCGGGTACATAAAACATGCTCTGAGCAAGCACACCGCATTCACCACCTGAATCCATGCTCCCATAAAACGATCCAGATCCCGGCCAGTCGCGCTCATGGTTTCCACTAAAGGAACAAAGTAGAAGAAACTAAGATAAATGAGAAGTGTAAAAGATAAAAGGATGCAACCAACTCATGATAATGACAAACCTTACCTTGCTGTCATATAAGGTACAGCTGAGGCAATTGGCTCAATCTGTGCAGTAAACTGGTCCCATTGTGAAAGGTATCCATTAGCATAGCATAGATCACCAATGTGGAAGACAATATCTATGTCCTTTAAATCTTGAATAATTTGCTTAGTAGTGTTGAGTGAGCCAGGTTGGAAATTGTTGTACTCATTGGAGCCATCAGCTTCAGCCTGCTTGTGGTGTAATCAAATTAGAAGTTTATGTAATAATAATACAAATATCAAGCAAGAATGATGATATCTTTTCTTGCTGTATTATATTGACAGTGCCAATTATTCTTACTTTCACTATAACAAAATCAGCCAAAGAAGTGTAAATCATCCCTATATAATTGGAGTTTTCTTTGGATGAAATAGTGGAGAGAGAACACAAGAGATGATATCAATCTGAATCTTAACGCAAATATGTAATATACATTTGCTCATAACTTCATATTTTATTTTCAGAACATGGTTAGAAACTAGAATTAAAGAAAATTACCTTGCCCATATCACCAAATATGACTACACGTTGCACGGAGTTTTGGCCAGGAAAAGGCGGTGACTTAAACTGATATTGTTCACTCCAAATTATTGTACCATTAAACAATTTATGCCCAAGCTTGTATATGTACCTGCAAGTGTGGATCATTCATATTAAATTTTTGCTAATAATAATGCTTTAGTAGAGTACAAAAGTACTAAGTATAGAGCATAAGCTACCTGCTGCAGTGGATGAATGGACAAGATCATAATAAAGATATTACAGACACACTGAAGAGAATATTTATGGAGGATAACTTGATAGACTAACATAGGCAAGGGCCAACCAAGAGAATTCTATCATTAAGGATCAAAATCATAATGGTCTTTCTGATAATTTTGCTGTTCACAGAAAACAGTAGAGTTATTTATACATACAGCTAAACCCACCTAGTAGGAAAAGAACTTTTTGTTGTATTATGTATAGCATCAATTTTAAAGAAATACTATCATATCCAATCCCATCATGTAATCCTATTTCTCCTGTAACTTAAAACTTATTCCCATAAAAGAAATATTTGATTAGCTCGGTTTGGTTTAGTCAACAACTGAAACACTGCAAGTCAATAAGATCAATTCTCATTCAAGCAATTTCATTACGCTCATATTAGACATGACATACACTTTGTTAGGCCACAACTCCTTCAGAAAGCCAGTGTGTATGAACCCAGGGTCACGCCATCCAACAGTCCTTGCAGGTGCACCTATATGTATAGATGAAAAACAATCATTTTGTTTTAAATTTTATCAATTATTTTATGTTAACAATCATTAGTAATTTCTAAACATTCTTTTAAAATGGCAAATATTATAATACTTATTGCAGTGAACCATGTTATTGATGATGAACACAGTTTTGTCGACCAAAATACCCATTTTCTAACTCTCAAGTGTCAAAATACAGGTAAAAATCACAACCAAAAGATTTGCATACCGCACATGGTATTGCGGTCAAAAGTCAGTGTCCCGGCAGGAGATTGGATGAGTTTCCCTCCTTTTGGTCCCCATTCAACAAAAGCCTCAGCTTCATTAATCCCGTATCCACTAGTCCATGTTACTGTCATCTGTGTAAAGAATGTGTTAAAACTTCAAAACATAAGTAAGCTTTTGACAATCTAAGATATTTTGAATGTCACACACATAGATTGGCCCATTT
The DNA here is from genome assembly GCF_003086295.3 of Arachis hypogaea. NCBI lineage: Eukaryota > Viridiplantae > Streptophyta > Magnoliopsida > Fabales > Fabaceae > Arachis > Arachis hypogaea. The sequence continues at coordinate 136,118,858 of NC_092048.1, forward strand.
ACCGATATATTTATTCAAAAGAGACATTTCAAGTTGCAATAAGATATTCCATAAGAATAGTATCACAAGTTGGAAAAAGAAGATGACTTTTGAGATTTTAATATGAAGGAGTTTAAACTTACTTCATCCCATGTTTTCCCTTGTGCTAATCGTGGATATACTGGAGCATTTGGATTGCTGAATGATACTTTGTTCGATACTGTAACAAGCTTTGGCTGTTCCAAAAGGAAAGGAAGAAATATAAAGTTCAGAACAAGATCTTCAGTCATAGAGTTTATACATACAATTACTTGAAATAGTAAAAGTATAGAGACAAATATAAACCGCATGAAATAAAATCAAATTAACCAAGAACTATAGAAATATAAACATGGAATACATGGAGAAAAACTACATTCTTGGCTTGTTTCTCAATAGAATTTGCAGTAGAACTCAACGTGGTATATGTAAGCTTGTTTCAAATAAGAACTAATTCAAAGATATCCAACTCTAGAGTTAACTCAAACACTTGCAAGTTTACAATTTGAGTTTCATGATTCAAGTTTACTTAGGCTCCACAAGTTTAGGCAAACTTTCGAGTTTGATAAAATTGACTAATTTTATTAAAACAAATATACAAAAAATGTAGTAGAGTTTAGGAGAATACATTTGTCAAGCCACCTGTGAAAAGAGCAAATGAGAAATCTGATCTTTGATTAATCAACTGAAGCTTCAAGTAACCTTTTCCCGATTTCTTATAATTGGGACTGGAGAAATTTGCATACTGATACTGAAAAAAAAAAATAAAAAATAAAAAAGGAAAGAAAAATAGTTATTGTTAAACATCTATTTAGGTCTTCTTTAGGCTAAAGAATGGATAAGGTTTCTGTGCAAACCTTGATAGGTGCAGAAGAACAGAACAGTGGAGGACTGGTAAATTGATTTTCTGCAGGGCAGGTAGAAGCACTGGAAATTGTGTAAGAAAAGAGAATTCCAGTTAATGTAACTAAGCTCTTGAATCATGTAACATATGATTATGTATGTTGCTAGATACCATGATGTGCAAACCTACCTGAAATTTGCTGGAGAAAATACTCCAATCCAGTCATCCATTGTTGGTTTTGGATTATAGTACTGCAGTGTAACCCATTCTGTATTTTGTCCCTAAAATAAAAATTAAAAAAGTAGACTTCATCAATTTCTTGCACCAAACCTTGTTTTTCATCATAGGCAAGATAAAAAGGCAGATACTGGCTCAGCTAGAACTTTAAGCAAACATAAGATATGCATTGAAAAAATATAATTTTCGAATAGGTTGTAGAATCAAAGGGTATTATACCTTCAAGCCAAGGACACTAGGGTTGGCTTTGACATAAGCATTTTGATCAAGCTCAGATATTATATTATGAATGGCAACTTTAGAGAGTGGTTGATGCTCATCTGACACTACTACTTGTTGAAAGGTTGCAAGAATCAGCAGACACATAAACACCATTCTAGGCGCCTCCATCATCATCTGAAAAGAGCAACTACAGTAAATATAACTGAGAATTCCAAAAGCAAGAAAGGGAAAAAAAAAGATCAAACTTTACCTACTAAAATTCAAGCCTCAAATTGACAACAACACTATAGTGAGTCAACAACCAATCCTCATTTTTTCTCTTAGAAGGAGCAGAATCAAGCTGGAATTTAATTTGAATAAAATGGGTATGGAGATATAGAATGCAAAAAGCAACCTTTGGAGAAGGAATGACAGCTAAGTTTTCTTATCACTTCATTCACATATAATTGAGTATAAGTCATCCTTGTGTTTTCACACAAATATATACATTTTGATTTAGGAATTCTCTTCATTTGATTTCAATGTGAAAGCCAATTCTATGACTATTATTTTTCTTCAATGACTTCACTTCATGAATCAAGATATTAAAAATATTTTTTTATAGATTTCTTTTAAATAAATAATTTAAATATTTTATTTATAGATAAGATAATTTGTAGCATATTTACTAATTTTTATTTTTTTATTTATCTCGTTTATATTGTAAACGAATTAAAATTATTTATATCTCATTTACACTATAAACGAGATAAAACACGATTTTATTTGACATTATCTCATTTGCAAACGAGATATATGGAATTTGAAAAAATATACCTATTTCGTTTACAATGTAAGATAATATATATAAAAAAATAAAAATTAATAAATATATTATAAATTACTTATATCTGTAAATAAAATATTAAATTATTTATTTAAAAAAATCCTTTTTTTCCTACTGGATTTAATATTTAGAGAACGTTTAAGAATATTTTTACAATACTTTATATAAATCATAAATATGGTGGTTACCATTGACATTTGGCAGGCTACATTTGCTTAGATCCGAACTTTGAGCTGCAAGTCCATGATTTTTTTTTTTAAATAAAAACAAAGAATATATAGTATTTTACTTGTTCATTCTTGACCCCAATAAAAAAATCTACTTCTTCGAGTTTACATCGAAATTAAAACTTAAAATGGATACTACCTAGGAAGGTTGTTTAGTAGGAATAGACAAGTTACTAACAATTTGGCAATGGATGGATTTGAATTGTTACTAAAAACATATGTCTTTTATATCTTATTTTTAATGTCTTATCTTGTTCTATTTTTAAAATCAATCGCACTCTTAGTAACAATGTGTGATAATCGTAGTCGAGTATATGAAGTTTAATTTAGTCTTACCCCATGAATCTAAAGAGCATGTTGCTGTTGTCACCTTAGAATGCAAATATCAAACTGCTGTAAAGTGAATCCCATATGTAATCCTACGTCAAAATCATCATTATATTTGACATTTATCTAAGGGACAGAACACTTTAGTACTATATTATTTCAAATTTTCAACACATTCAAGTTCTTCACAAGCTAGGATATTTCAAGTTTGGGGTAGGGGACACAACTCACAGCTAAGATCCAAGGTAAAAAAGAAACGGATTTTTTTTTTCCAAACTTCACATTATATGTTGACAATCATTTTATTATCTTTAACTTTTAGTGTGCACTAATATTTTAATATTCAAATTATTTCTTTTATCATTAATTGTGTATTTATTTGATTGAGCTAGCCACTATATTGGGCGAATTTTTTTGGTAATGGGTTGAAGAGGTGTCTTTTGCATAGTTACGAAGAATTGGTGTATTTCTTATAAATATGGGGATAATTTTTTTTAAAAATAAAAAAACTACAAATCAATTTGGGTGAGGTAGAAAACCGAGGGTCAAATTTTGTGCAGAGTAAAAAATTGATGGTTGATTTTGGATAGAGGTAGAAAACTGAGGGTGGGTGTTGGATAAAAAAACAAAAAAAAATTCAGAAAATCTAAATCGAAGAGTATGATTTGCATGTTTTAAAAAATTTTTATGTTAAAGCATAAATCTAAAAGTTAAATTTGTAATTTAAAAAAAAAAATAAAAACCACATCCATACCAAAAAAAATGCTAACTATCCATATTATTAAAAAACATCAGCTGCACTCCAACACAAAAAAATAAAAATAAAAAGCAACTATAATTCCATTCTTTATAACTTACTTTATCATTCTCTTATGGTATAAAAAACAAATTTTTATATTCCCTCACTATTTTCTCACTTCTTATCAATTATTTTTAATAAAAAAATAAAAAATATACGGAAAAAGTATACACAAAAATGATATATATATATATATATATATAGCATTCCTAGTTAAAATATTCTATTCAATCCAACATCTATGAATCAATCCAACAACTATGAATTAAAAACAGATGCTTGCTTGCCATTTCAATTTGATATAAATTACATATATTTGGCCCTATCTGTGCTTTAGAGTCAAATAAACAAAATGAAGCACTAATTAAAATGGTAAGACATGTTTCTTCTTCATTCCCTAGCCCTTTATTTGTTTTGTCACTATCTGCATTGGAGGAGTAAAAACATCCAAGACACTACAAGTCCTGCAGAAACATCATCCAGCCACACCAATTAATAACTTCAGTGAACACAAGATAATTAAGAAGAGTGCATATTCCCATATATCTTTAGTTATATGGTGTATGCAAATTATTCATATACATTCTGCAGACAAGTGTAAACTAACTTGAATGAGTATGAGTTACAACAAGAGAGAACAATTCTGATGTTATAGGGAAAAAAATAGAATAAAAGAGAGCTGAAGAAAGAGAAACAAAATAGTTGATACTTCATAGGAAGACAAGTAATATCAATCTTTACCTCCAATAGTCAACATGGTTTGAATTTTCAGTCCCATTGTCCCACTTAAAGCATTTCCTATTCAAATGAAATAATTAAATATCAAGCAAACAAGGATTGTAAAGAAATTGCACACATGGAGTAGTACAAATAGTGAAGAACTACTACTATTTTTTGTTAGTTTCTGATACATTAAAAAAAAATTCTGTATCTAGATACATTGATTAAACATTAAAGTAACTCTCAAAACTACTTGCAATGAAACTACCCTATTATGAAGAGTACTAACCTTGTCCAAAACAATTGGTGGTGGTGTTAACACCATTGTTGCAAACACAAGAGAATGATTCATCCAAACTAGCAAACCCACAAAAGCCTCCACTTGCTTCACAATCTTTACAGGCATCACTGTAATTATAAGAATCATTATAATTCAATGATACCCCAAACTTCCACTTCATGGGTTCCCCTTCATCTCCAAACTCATAAACAGAAGCATAAGAAGAGCATTGAAGCTTTGGAAGGTCCAAACTGTATCCCAACCCAATTCCAGTAGGGTAGTCATATACACAACATGTTGATATTGGTGCATTCTGTGGCAGCCCAATCCCTGTCACTCCTCTGCATGAATACATCCCTCTACAAACCCGGGAGCCGGATCCTGTGTCGCAGAAGTCTTCCCTCGAATCGAACATCGGAGAGGTGGTGGAGCAGCCAAGGAGGACAAAGATGTTCTCCTTGGCCAATGTGAATGGTGTTTCATCACCTAAGGTAAAGCTACCAGAGTTTTTCATCTCAGTGCAATTTGACATCAAAGGGTCTATGATTATAACTGTGCTGCTTGCATAGTCTATTGAGGAAACTGTGTAGGCATTATTATTGCTGGTGGTTCTTGTTGATGAGTAGTATTCAAGAGTTCCAAGGTTGCATTTCATGTGCTTAGAGAATGCAGGGTGGCCACAACCATAGGCAGTGCCAAAAGGGTATCTTATTGGTATTGTGCCACATGTGGTTTGGCATGTTGGTGCTGCAGAAGAGCCCTTCTGAACCAACAATATATGAATGCTGAATAGGAGAAGAACTGATGACATTATTGAAGTGTTTTTGCAGAGTATATTTGTTATGGCTTCTCTCTTCTTTGGTCATTCATATATATGATGTTAATTGAGGACATTCTTTTCCTTTTTGGTGGAATTGTTATTATTACTTTCAAACAACTATTTTCTTTTTCTTCCTAAAAAGAAGAGACCTGTTATTATTAGACAGCAAATCAGCAATATTATTAGTATAGTGCATTGTTTTGTTACTAAGGAAGTAGGATTTAGGAGTGAGCATATATAGACTTTAGTTTTAGACTTTTAGGCTCAAAGAAAGAAAGAAAGGATGCTATTGATTCATGTGCATCTGTAAAATCTGTGTGTACTGCTAGCCGTGTTGAATATCCACAACAAAATGCTTGGCCTACCATGTGAAAAATAAAAAATTGTTGACTTTGTATAACTCAATGGAAGGTGTTTTAGCAAAGACTAAGGTCCAATCTGAGTAAATAATTTAAATAAGTTCTTTTGGAAAAAGAGCTTAAAGTATAAGGACTTTTATTAATAATAGTTTATAAATAAGTTATTTTGTGTTTGGATTTTTAACTATAAAAGTACTTATTTTAAAGTTGTAGCGTTTAGATAAATAACTCAAAAAATACAATTTTTTAACACAAGAGAATGGATATTAAAATAACGATGATAACAAATAATTTCCATTATTGAAGGTTGATTTTACATAACCAAATCACTAAGATTACAATCGATCAGTCAATTAATTCTTTATTTGTTCTCTAATTAGTTCCATTTTTCTAACACTTTCAGCATTCGGTTCTTCCCACATAATATCGTTAGAAACTGGTTCTTCTACTTCACCTTTACCTTCACCCATAAGATTAAAATTTTCATGAAATTCTTCAAATTGTTCATCACTTGTGTCATTTCGTCGAATAAAATTGTGTAAAGCCATACAAGCACCAATAATTCTAACGTGAAAATGGTGGTGGAGGGCCAACACTTCCAGTAGATGGAACATTGCGTGAAAATGATGGTGGAAGGTCAGTGCTTCTAGAAGATGGAACCTTACATGAAAATGGTGGTGGAGGGCCAGTATTTCTAGCAGAAACAGAAAACATTTTTTTCACGGAATAAAAAATGAAAATAGATTTTTTTCTTTTGAAATCAATTTTTTTCACGGAAGTGATAAAATGACTTATGGAGAAGGAGATAAGTCATCTATTTCTACTTCTTCCAAAAGTTGTAAATTAACTTTTTGAGAAGTCAAAAGTTCTTCTTTAAAATGGTGCCAAACACGCTTATCATAACTTTTCATAATTCAAAAGTAAAAAAAAAAAATAGCTTTTGGCACTTTCCAAACGGGCTCTAAAACTTTGTTGTAACTCCCAAATTGAAATAACATCTCAATCTCTATTATATTTGCTTTATTGATAGAACATGTTGTCATAAAAAGTGGAGGAACCGAGGAAGTATTTTAAAATTGAGAGTATATATACATTTTGGTCCTCAACAAATTTTGGACTCAGAGTATATACTCATTTTGGTCCTCAACAAATTTTGGACCAGACACTTTAGTTCCCAATTAAAATTAATTACTCGATTGGTCTCTAATAATTAATTCCGTCAGTCACTTAAGTCCTTGGCTCCGTCAACTCTAACGAAAGACAAAATAGTCATTGACAACTCTAACAGGAGACAAAATGATCCCTGACAACTCTAACAAGGGACAAAATGATCCCTTACCCCATTATTCGAAAACGACGTTGTTCTTCCCCAATTTTTATCATATCTCGCATAACCCTAACATTTATACTCTCCTTCTTCACCTTCACAGTCTTCTTTTCCATCTTTTCCTTCCTTTTCTTTAGCTTCAAGATTAAGCTATGGTGTAATTGCCACACGTGTCGCACCTACCTCAACATGTCATGGACCACACACTTCCTAAATCTCTATGACTAGTACATCCACCTCCTCTGCACTTCACCCACCAGAAACATCTACTTTCACGTCTTCGATAACATCACTTCCAACCCCGACAACGTCCACGACATCCTCAAGACCAAGTTCCACAACTATCCCAAGGGCACACCTTTCTCCGCTCTCCGGCAAGCAATATAGATTGTTGGATATTAGGATATCATGAGAAGATTATCCTTCGACATCATATGCAAATTCTCATTTGAAATAGATACTGAGTGTTTCATTCCTTCTTTTCCAGAGTCCAAGTTGGTAGACAGTTTCGACCTCGCATCCAAGCTATCAGTACAACGAGCAATGTCGCCGTTGCCGCTCATATGGAAACTAAAGCGATTACTGAACATTGGTTCGGAGAAGAAGCTGAAGGAAGCGATCGGAGTGGTGGACAATGTGGTCATGGAGATGATAGGGAAGAGGAGGAGGGAGATGGCAACAACGATGACGGCCCTTAACAAATCAGATTTGCTGTCTAGATTCATGGGATCCATCGAAGACGACAAGTAGTTGAGAGACATAGTCATTGGTTTCTTGAGTATGAATTGGTTGAGAACAAGTTGAGGATCTTTTCTCTTGTAAACATTGAAGTTGTAGAGTATGCATTGTGTAGCTTGAAGTTACAGTGTTAGACTATTAGTGTTATGCAAGATATGATAAAAATTGAGAGAGAACAATGTCATTTTCGAACAAAGGAGATCAGGGACTATTTTGTTCCATGTTAGAGTTGTCAGGAACTATTATGTCCTCCGTTAGAGTTAACGGAATAGAGGACCTAAGGCTGCATTTGTTTACATAGACAGGATACTAAGACACAACATCATGTTTGATAGAGGAGACATGGACCAGAGACATTGAATTAGTGTATTTTGTATCCATCCTGACAGGAAGGACACAGAGACATTAACAAGGGACACAACTTATTTTTCATTCTTTTTCTCATTATTTTTGTTAATTTTTTATAATTATATTTTTTTATTATTATATTTTTCATCTCAAATTTTTTGAATGAAAAAAATGAGAATAAATTAGATTTTTATAATTCGTTCTAGTTTATCACCAAACAGAATACAAGAAGACAAAATTTTGTGTCTCTGTCCATCAGTGTCGTGTCCTGTCCTCAAGGACGGACCCAGTAGCAAAGAAGAGGGGGCACTTGCCCCCACAGTGTTTTAATTTTTTTTTTAAAAAATATAGTTATATATAATATGCCCCACTTCAAATTTTAAATAACTCCATTATAAATAAATTAAACTTAATTAGCTAAAGTTCTAAATTCATTTTTTTATTTTTCTATCATTTTGATTATTATTTAACCTAATCAAATTTAATTCTTGTGTCGTCACTCTTTTATTCCCTTAAATCCTCTTTTTATTTTTATATTTTCAACTTTTTTTCTATTCCTTATCTAGTGGTCATCTTCTCTTCATCAAAAAATAAATTTTAAATTTTTTATATTTTTTATATAGTTCTCCATGACCCTTTGTATCTTTCAATTTAATTGTTTCTTTTTTTGATATTTTCAATTGTAAATTTTAATTCAAACAATTGTAGTTTAGGTATTAATCTAATATTTTATTTTCTTCTTGACTTTATATATTCTATTTTATTTTTGATTTATTCATTTTTATTACTTATTTTTTATCTTTTGTTCTATTATATGTACCTATGTTGCGTATAAATTTTAAAATAAATTGATTAATTTACTAATTTAGAATATTTTTTATTTTTAGAAATAGTAATAGAAAAATATTTTAATTACAATACATAATTAAACAGATGTATAAAATCTTTCATCTAACATTATATCAAAATTAAATTAAAAATATATAACAGATTTAATTATTTTGAAAAGAAAGAAAGAAAAAATTGTGAATTATGTTTCTGTTATTTTATATAAATGTATTTTTCGTATACAGATTTAATTTTTTTAGTATTTATATATAATTCTAGTTTCAAATTATAAATATTAGTGTATCATTAGGCGCTAATATATCAATTAATTCAGTTTCTTATTATTAAATGTATATAAAAAAATAGTTAGGATAATAAGGTATTTATAATTTAATTAAAATATTTTTTAAGTTCAAATTTTAGAAATAAAAAATATTTTTTTATAAATTATATATAATGAATAATATTTTAAGAATGAAAGTGTTCACTAACTCTTTAATTTTTATATCTCTATATAATTAATAATATTTAACAAAATTTATTTTAGTATATATATTTTTGTCTCACTCTTAAAATTTGTTAGGTCTGTCACTGCCTGTTTTGTTCTCAGTGTATTATCCTGTCATGTTCTAAAAAATAAACACAGCCTAAGTAACTGACGAAGTTAATTGTTAGGGACTAATCGAATAATTAATTTTAGTTGGGGACTAAAGTGTCTGATCTAAAATTCTGTGAAGACCAAAATGATTATATACTCTAAAATTGATCATTTTTCTCTTATCAAATTTAAAATAAAATCAATTTTTTTAAGAAAAGAAGTATATCAGAACTAGAATTGTGTTCAAACTTCAAATTCATTGATTAACTAATCTATCAAAATATTCAAAATTATAATTATTATGAACGAGACTTAATTTAGGAGCATAGATTAATTTAATTTTTAAGTGTATTGACTATTGTCAAATATATTACTGTTATATTATTTTTATGGTTAAATTAGTGAAATTAATGAGTATTAGTATGCTTATTAATTTATCTTTTTATAAATTAAATAGGTAAATATATATTTAGAGTGAAAGTTTTCATAGAGTGATCTAGATGAAGGAATACAAAAAAAATTTCACTTATATAATAAATAAGAATTAAAAAAAATATAGGTGGGATAATAGTCTAATAGATGTAATTTTTAACAGAAATTATTTTCAACCGTTAGATTAAACTTCAATGCGAATCAACGGTAAGAAAGACATGACCATAATAACGAAACCATGAAGACGAGAAGCTATGCCTACGAAATTGGAAGTGCAGCGAAACAAAGCTTCCATTTTGCAGCGAGCAAGAGAGAACCACAATGATTCTAACACGTTCCGCTTTGAATTTGATGCTCCATCTCCACAATCCTCAAACTCCCTTCCAATTCTTCAACCACCGTGCTTCCACTTTTCTTCTCCGCACCACCACCACTTCTCTCCTCAAAGCTCGCTTCTTTTCTTCAACCCCTGTAGCAGCAACAGCAGCGTCATCATCTGCGAAAAGTTCAGAGGGTAGAGACACTTTCTTTGCTGAGGATAACGTTTCGTGGAGCTCACTTGGTCTCTCTGATACCCTTTCTCGTGCTCTCTCTAACATTGGCCTCAGTAGACCCTCTCTCGTTCAGGTCCCTTTTCTAGTTTTAACACTTACCACGATGCCCCTTTTTCGAATTATGGTGCCCTATGTGATTTTCTTGGAGATTGAATGACCCATTATATATATATTAAAAAAACTTTTGGTTCTTGTCCTTAAGGTGTTTGTGAAAATGCTAATGACATAAAATGAAATCCAAACTCAGTTGCAATGTCAATATTCTGTCTTAGGCGTGGCAGCAGTGAAGAGTAGTGTGTAATTGTGTAGTGCAAGAAAAGAGAGAGAGCATAAACTGAAACTCCTTCTGATATTAGTCATATTACTAATCAGTTTTTTGTCTAATAATCCAATATAAGGTTTGCTTTATGAAGAGTAATGAGGAAAGACACATAACAGATGCTGTCATTAGTAACAGAAAATAACAGAATGAAAAGTGAAAACCAATAAGGAAACTATGCCAACTAACCTATATCTACACCTACTCTCTTCATGCTGTCTTAAACCAAACTGTGAATTAGGATGCTGCCTGTATTGCAAGCTGATAACTAGTTTTAGGGCTTCAATTTAGTTTTATTTGCATTACATGCTATTGCTTATGATGTGTGCTTTGTTGATAAATAATTCTGTGGGTTCAGGCTTCTTCAATACCATCTGTGCTTTCTGGAAAGGATGTGATTATTGCAGCAGAGACCGGCAGTGGTAAAACATACAGTTATCTAGTTCCTCTATTTGATAAGCTAAGGGACACCCATGAACATTCTCAACACAATGTATCTGATCAAGAAGTTCCTCTGCCCCAAAAGAATGTTTTCCTCGTTCTTTGTCCAAATGTACAGCTTTGCGAGCAGGTAGTCAGGATGGCTAATAGTCTATGTGGAGACAATGGTGAACCAATTGTTAGCGTGGCAGCAATTTGTGGCAGACAGGTAGTGATGCATTAGCTTGTTAATTTGAAATATATTGTATTTCAGGTTGTAGTTGCTTTAGGGTTTTAGGTCAAGCTGTATTAATGACTTGAGTCTTGAGTTTTAAATCTTCAGAGTTTTAATGACTTGAGTGTTGACATTGTACACAATAAGACACTATGCGTTGTCTGTGATCTATCTAGCTGATCCTACTTGGTGGAACATGGCTTGATTGTATTTCAGGTTATAAATTTATGAAGTTGGTTATATGGAATTTGTGTTCTGATACAGTACATGGTTGGTTGTTTCTATACACACGTTTTAATAGTCTGATTTATTATACGGAGAAATTTTTCTCTTTTTGATGCAGGGATGGCCAATTCGTGAGCCTGATATAATTGTGACAACACCTGCTGCCCTTCTGAATTATGTAGACACTGATAGAAGCCGCCGCATGGAATTTATGCGTGGTGTTAAATATGTGGTATCTTTCTTGTTTTATGATTTTATATACCTATTCTGTTCTAGTAAACTATGAGTTGAATTTAATTATAACTGTATGTTTTCTATTTCTAACTGGCAGGTCTTCGATGAAGCTGATATGCTTCTTTGTGGGAGCTTCCAGAATAAAGTGATCCGCCTGCTAAACTTGCTTCGCTTTGATGAAAAGCTCTTGTCCCGTGCAAAAGAATCAACAGGAGATTTACCAGAGAAACCAGAATATTCCTTGTCAGCAGATGATGCTTTGGAAGATGAAGAGGAACATCCTCCCGAGGCCATGTCAGAAGAGGATGATGATACTCATGAGGATATTGTTGATACTAATAATGAAGCTAAATCTGTTAAACAAAAAGACTGGAGGAGGGTCAGGAAAACTTATAAGCGCAGTAAACAGTATATTTTTGTTGCAGCTACACTTCCTGTTAATGGAAAGAAAACAGCTGGAGCAATGTTGAAACATATGTTTCCTGATGCTACGTGGGTTAGCGGAAACTATCTTCATTGTCACAATCCAAGGTGCTTCAATTTCCCCTCAAATTTCTAGTGATTACATTTTTTTTGCCCCCTCTTTGTTACTCAGCTGAAATAATGTCATGTACATCAAAGTACTCAGGATAGTAAAGTTTGTTAACTAACACCATTATAGTTAGCATTTAAAATAAGATGATCAAGTCATCACTTTTCTTCTTTGGAAAAGAACATTTTGGCTTCACAATCAAGGCACAAAGTATTATAATGTCATGCTTTCTCTGTTGAGAATCATATGATGTATATTTAGTGATATTTTGGAATATCTAAGCTGTCATGGCCTGCTGATAAATATTGTTCCTGTTTTTGCATTTCTATTTAGATTCGTTATTGTGGCTTTTCAAATTTTAGGTTGGAGCAAAGATGGGTTGAAGTTACGGTCGAGTCGCAGGTTGATCAACTCATAAAGGCTGTGCGTCATCCCTTCAAGCCAACAGATCTGGATAATGCTGGTGGCATCCAGAGAACAATGGTGTTTGCCAACACTGTTGAGGCTGTTGAAGCTGTGGCAAAGATATTGCTCCGATGTGGGATTGAGTGTTTACGCTATCATAAGAATTGCACATTGGAGGAGCGAGCGCAGGCCTTGGTTGAATTTGAAGAGAAAGGTGGTGTTCTTGTATGTACCGATGCAGCTGCTCGTGGTGTGGATATTCCTAATGTATTACATGTTATTCAGGTACCTTTTTCTTTTACTATAGTTTAAAGTTTCATGTTCAGTTATTTTCTAATTTGTGGATTGCCAGAAAACTATGTTAGTTCTAGCCTTAGGTTTCAATACAAAATAAGGAGAATTCGAGATCAGTTCCAGTAGGATGACCAAATGGAAGCATTGAAGTATATGCACAAAATCAATATAACGCGTATAATATTAACATGATGGAAATAAATCTTTCCATCCAAGCAACCTCACAACCTTTTTCATGAAGACAACTCGTTAGTTGCTTCATGAAACACCAATCGATATCCTTTCCTTTCATAGTCCATATTTTGAGATTAGATTATGCATGACAAACAAGGTGCAAGGAAAATTGCATTTTGAATTCATGGTTTTTATGCAATGGTTTTGTTCAATGCAAGTGGTAAGTTTGTAATGAAAAGGAGCATTTTTGTGATGGAATAGAGTGAAGTATGTCAAAGAAGTGAATAAAGGTAAGTAACCACTGTAGATGTGAACAGAGTTAATAGATCTATTTTGTGCTTGAGGCCAAACTCCTTTAGGAACCCTGAAAAATAATAGTGCTATAACAGTAATAATACAGAAGATCGAGTGAAACGGTAATTTACTTGAGCTTTTAAGACCTTGAGTGAGAAGGGACTGATACAATATGGTAATGAAGAAATCATTCAAGTCAAGCTATTAAAAAAAATTTAAAAACCAATATCAAATGTTCACAAATGCTTTTATTGTATTTTTCTGTTTTAATGTTAATTTTTCGTTGGTGTTATGATTTATTGTATGTTGGTGTTCGCTGTTGCTGTTGTGCATTCATTTCAGGCAGATTTTGCTACTTCTGCCGTGGACTTTCTGCACAGGGTTGGTCGTACAGCTAGAGCTGGTCAATTCGGACTCGTTACTAGCATGTATACTGAATCCAACAAGGAGCTTGTTCGTGCCGTTCGTCGAGCTGGAGAACTTGCTCAACCTGTGGTAAATTTTGAAACCATAATCCTTGGCAAGCGCACATAGATGTGATTTATTTTTAGAAAAACATAATAATTTTCTAATGCTAAATTTGGATCTTCAATTACTTCTACAGTTAATGCTGGTCATGTATGACAATAAGAACCAATGATGGACTATAAATAATTCAGTGTATAAGTTCGAATTGCACATGACATTTGATGGATTCCAAAAATTTGCAGTAATAGCTCTCAATTTTACTGCAGGAGGCGGCATTTAGCAGGAAAAGAAGCTTCCGTAACAAACTCAAAAAGAGCGGTAAAAGTTTATTTATCTCCAGAAAGCTTTTATAGAAATGCCTTTGAATCATGGATCATCTACTATGCAAGCTTCTTAGAGAGATTCAAATTGCTAATGGGGTGTGTCTAACTTGACCAAATTGTCATTTTTGTATTTGTAGCAGGTGCTAGCAAAGTCAGAGATTCAGAAACTATTAAAGAGAGTGTCGTAGCATGATAATAATGCAAAGGCCATGTGATACTCAATATCTAAAACAGCAAGCACCAATGAAGTTCCATTAAAGTTTAATGTGTCATATGGCTGCATGCCTCAAGAGTAAATGCCACACATGCATGCAGCACCTATTGAAGAATCCCTACCAGCTTCTTGGGAATTACAAAGTTAACCTTGAACTCCCATCCAACGAGTTTAATCAATGCAAGACTTTATTGGGATCCATATTGTGGTCAGCTGGTCATTCATAATGAGGAAAGAAAAGTGTCTATTGATCAATTCTAGTTTTGTGGAATGACCAAATATTTCCGCCATTTTTGTTGTGTTTACTGTTTAGCAAGTAGTGGGAAGCAGTCTTTCATGTATTGCTATACTTTCCTTAATAATGTAAATCATGAAGCGTTTGTTTTTGTTAATCACTGATTGTAACTCATATAGTATTGTGGATACAAATAAGGTGGCAATTGAAGGAAAACACTGGTGTAAAAAGTAAAAATTATACTAGAAAGCAACAAAAGCAGCAGAATTTTGCGGCTTTTGATTGTTTATTTAGTTTTTTCAGGTGATGCATAATTCAATTCAGAATTTCAGATTTTTGTTTAGAAAAATAGTAAAAAAAGGACAACGACTCCACTGGGGATCGAACCCAGAATCTCTGGTTCCGTAGACCAGCGCCTTATCCATTGGGCCATGGAGTCTTATACCGTTTTGATGTTGATTTCTTGCAAAGTTTCTGATATAACCTATTTAAATTTGGCCAAAACAAGGCGTATTTTTTTCTTTCCAAAGTGAAGAGTGAAATTCTAATATGAGATCTTTATACGAGAATGAAAAGACTGTTATTTGTTATAAATAGATGGCAAAATAAGGCGTACTTTTTTATTATTAAATTTAACATATGTATTATTTAATATATTAAATGTTCAGTTAATCTTAATCAATGGGATAATAAAAATTAATATTTAAGGTGAAATTCGTTAAGCAGTGAAAAGAATTATATACATAAAAATTTCTCACCATAATTAATATTTTTCTCACTCAGACTGTACTATTTATTATTTTTGACATGGCTTAACTATTTTTATAAATAGTTAAGTTTCATATATTTTTATTAAAAAAGAAATGTATATTTGCTCCTAATTAACAGTTTTTTTAAACTGATAAAATTATAATAAATAAACTAAAAAAATAAACAACCAACAATTTTATAGTTATGCTAATTCTCATGTCCACAAAGTCCTTAGAAAAAACACGCTTTATTTATGTGTAAAGTATTATTTACTTTAACGTTTGTGATAAATTTTAAAATTGTATGTTTTTTAATATTTAAATTATTCTATTTAAATTATTAATATTCTAAAATTGTTTAAATATTATTCTATTATTAGTGATCTACTAATAGAATTAACAGTATAATAGAATAAAATATAAATTATACATATAGAATAAAATATAAATTATACATTTTTATTTTAACATTCCAAAACTTTTTAATATTTAATTTAATTAAATTTTATTTTTAACTTTAAAATAAATTTATATTTTATTTTTAATAATATTAATTTTTTATAATAAATATATATTTTTATTATTTTTTAATTACATCTAAATAAATTATTTTAATTATATTATTTTTATTTTAAATTATTTTTTAATTATATTATTTTATTCTAAATAAATTTATTTTTAATTAAAAATAAAATTTAAAAATTAATTAAATAATCATCTATCTATCATAAAAATATAAAAAAATAAAAAAATTATTTTAAAATTAAAAATAACATTTAATCAAATTAAATATTAAAAAAACTTTACGTATTAAAATTAAAAAATATATTTTATATTTTATTTTATATATACAAATTTTTTTTCTCTTTTTCAAAAATTTATCTACTATTTATTTTACAAACACAAATTTTAAAATTTAAAATATAATTTATTTTATTAAAATTCATTTTTATTTTATTTAATTAAATAATTCTTTTACAATTAATATATTATTTTTATCTTTTACATTTTTATTCTATTTAAATTTTAACGTTTTAAATTCATTTCAATCTTATCCAATTCTATCATTAATTTATTAACGAATCACTAATAACAGAATAATATTAAAACAACTTTAAAATATTATAAATTTAAATATAACGACTAGAAAATACTTTAAAACTTACTCTATACCTTAGAAATAAAATCCATACTTCTTTATTTATTTATTAAACCATTTATACCAGCAATCCAGCATTATCATTATGCATTACAGATAGCATAACATACATAAATATGATAAAACACGGTAGATAGATAATTACAATTTATCAAATACCAAGTCCAGAGGGAAAATAGATATATAGATATAACAATATTATAATAAGAATAGTAAGAAAAGAGGGTTGGACAGCTTGGCATGCATACTATCTTAGATTCTAGGGGCACTTGGGCTTGTTGCCATGAGTAACCATGTCAGTGTAACACCTTCCACACACTTCTCTGTTGCCATAAGTCCCTGGTGGAACACACTTGCACCTTGAACAGCATGTTCCACATGCTCTTATGCATATCTTCTTCCTTGAGTGTGCACTGCACCTAGCCTCACACTTTGCTCCACAATCTTCATTTTCATTCATTATTCATTCACCACCAACAATAATCATAACTATTTTATTTAAATCACAGTAATATTCTATATGATTCGTTTATCCGATTAATAAGTTGGTCTATATTACTTAAATTAAACATAGCTAATAGGTATAGAAGAATATATATCATACCCACAAATGGTAAAAGCTTTTTAGTAGGTCCTTTCACTATCTGAAAAATTAAAAGCACTATTTGTTAGAACACAAATTAACAATTAATTAAGTACCTTATTGATTAGAAGTTAAAACTTATTAGAACACAAATTAAACATGGGATGAATGACATGACATACAAACCTACCTGATGCATGCAAATTAAAATAAATAAATAAATAAATAAAGAGTAACTTAAAGATTATTTATTTAGATTCCTCAACTCATCAATGTTTTAGAACACTACTTGATTAAACCATTATACTCTTTACCTTTGCCATGCAGAAGAACAACATCACAAGCATGATAGCAAGAAGAAATTGTAGAGAAGCTTTCATTTTTTTCTTCATTATTATGAACTCTATGCAACTTGAAATGTGTCTTGCAGCTAACTACTACTAATATAGTTTTTATAGTGCTAGCTAGTTTTCACTGTTGCAATTACAATCACACCCTTTCTTTTTTATTATTGTGTAAAAAGTTGTATTATTACTAAGAATTAACTAATGAATGTCTTAAAAATATTAGACAACAAAAATTTAAAAATTTAATTAAATTCTGAAGGTACTCTTAATTAGAAAATTGATTTATGTGAATGAGTATTATTTAGCGCAAGCAGAAAATGACAGGTGGAATTATAAATGCATCAAGTAAGCATGCATGTAGATTATTAGTTGTACACACACAAAGACATATGTACCTAAAAATAAAATAAATTTAACGTTATGTATCATGTATGTACTAATAATAATATCAATATGTAATATGTATGTCCATATATAAGCTACAAAAAAGTCCTCCGCATGCTTTGAAAGGGCCAAGAATACCGATTCAGGTATTTGTATTTATCCAACTTAGAAACATTTTGTCACCAACCACTTATTCTAAAAATCTATATTGATAATAAAAAAATTATAAATATTTATATTTTTAACATTTATTTAAACAAAAATTTATTTTAAATTTATTTATTTTTTACATAATTCTTTTTATTATTTATTTTATACTATTTTTTATTTTTTAAATTTATTAAAAATTAAATTCTAATACAATATCATAAAATTATATATTTAAAAAATTTAAATTAATAAAAAATAATATAAATAATTATATTTCTAATATATCTCTTCGTTCACCGTCACCGTACCACCGATGGGTCCATATATACCTCAAATTTAGGCATACCACGATTTATTCCATGAATGAAAATATTCAAAAATTCAACAATATTACTATTAGGATTTAGGACCACTAACCGACCTCACATACAAACATACATACATACATACATCTATATCATCAATTTCAATATCCGACCGTACTGTAGATATCTCTTTCCTTGATTATTTCATCTGCCATGCATCCATTCTTATCATCATATCATTTCAATATCACATGTCTGCTTCTCATTAGTCATTAACATATTTTAACACAATTTTCTCAATCAAAGGAGATATATATAAGATCTTCGTACGACGCAGGTAGCTAGAATATCGATTTTAACATATTTTAACACAATTTTATGCATAGACTCTTTTTGGAATAAGTAAAAGTATGCTGACAGTACACAACTTTCCCATAACTTTATGTGGTCAATATTGCTGCTTTGAGATGCTGAACTAAATCTTGTTAATTTTAATCTATTATACATGGAATCCATATATAATTCTTTATAACTGATACTCCTTTAAAACTTTAAATAATGATACCTAACTCTGAATCTGGAAAATTTCCTTCAACCTCTTGTCCTTAATAAATACAAAACATCTGATAGAGTAATCGGATTTTTTCCATTTCTTTCATAAGCAAATTTACATGAAAGTAATCATATAATTCATTGATAAATGGACTGAATTTTACTAAAATACTATACAAATAGAAGAGCAACTGAAAAAGGTTAGCCTTAAACTCTTTCTGTTTTGAGCAAAAGTAGTCCTCCCCTGCCACTGTAAGAATGAATGGAATCAAATGTAAGAATTTGTTGAATAAGAATGGAAGGAGAGAGCAAATGCTGCATGCAATGCAGCACCAATCGGAAGCGCGTCTTCGTCGACGACATAGTAAGGACTATGAGCAGGGTGAATGGATCCAGTCTCATCATTTCTCATTCCAACCAGAACGAAAGCTCCAGGTACCTTCTCCAAGTAAAACGCGAAATCTTCACTTCCGGTGAACACCGGTGCTACTTCTGTGTTCTCCTTTCCTACAATCATGCCTGAAACTTCCCTAACCACTTCATATATTCTCTCGTCGTTTCTCGTCGGAGGGATTGTTGGATGCTCATCGCCGTTGAAAATGACCTCCGCGCTGCACCTGTGTACTTCTGCTTGCGCTATGATTACCTGAACAGGGCTAATTTTGTAAATTAACCATGCAGCGAATTCGCGAGTACAAGAATGTGGCAGTTACCTCTTCTATCCTTTTCTTTAGCCAATAGAAACTCTTTCTGCTGAATGCTCTGTAAGTGCCTCCAATGGTGGCTGAATCGGGGATTATGTCGAGGGAAGATCCTGCATTCACCATGGCCACGGAAAGCACCTGCCATAGCAATAATTTTTATTAAACTAATCTTTCATCTTAACCCATGACAATAATAAAGAAATCTTGCGATCCACAAATTCAATCTTACAGAATACATAAATTATCATCTTAACCCATGACAATAATAAAGAAATCTTGCGGTCCACAAATTCAATCTTACAGAATACATAAATTAAAATTCAATTACAATTTTAGTCTTTATTATCTTATCTTATCTTTAGTTGTTTTTATCTTTCATACGACAATGTTTTATATATATTTAGTTTTATTTTCATAGTTTATAATACAATTCAATCAATCAACAATTAATAAAATTCCTTCGTCTTTTTTTCCTATTTTTTTACAATTTTATCAATTTTTTCAAATCAAAGAAAGAATGGTTTGAATAATTGAGTGTTTGAAGATTTACCTGAGAATCTAAAGGATCTGTCTCCCTTGAAACGATGTTTTGCAAGCTAATCACTGATGTTGAAGCAGCCAAAACAGGATCGAGGCAAGCTCCGCCTTTTCCATTTATGTTAGCTTTGAAGCTTCCACAACCGGCCAAGAACTCTCCCGGCCGCGACGCCACAACTCCTAAGGGATACTCCGGCACCAGGTGCAGGCCAAAAACAGCTGCCACATCTTCCAGCACCTTTTCGGCGATAATGTCCCTTGCTCCTGTGCCTCTTTCCTCAGCTGGTTGGAATATTAGGATCACAGTGGCCTGCGTATGTTTTACAAAGTCAATAACATATATAACACATTTCCTAATGTTTATCGTTTTCAAGTTCTACTTTCATTACCAGCAACTTGTCCTTCATTTCTTGCAATATTTTTGCAGCTCCAAGGAGCATAGCTACATGTGCATCATGCGCGCAAGCATGCATTTTGCCATCAACTTTGCTCTTATGCTCCCAATCAACCAGTTCCTGTTGGCAGCCACCCATTCAATATACCATTCACTCATTTTAGCTTAAATAATAAAATTACAATCTGAGGTAAGAAATCTGAACAAAAAAGAGTAAAATGGAACATAGTATGAGGATACTATAGACTTTTTTAGGTTGCTAATAGATTCGCCAAGATGCCAACTCACACATGTTTAAGTGAACTAGTGAGTTGACCACTCAACAAATCCAAGTTGGTTTGAGGATAGTGATAGACTAATTGAATTGAAGACTTGTACAAAGCATAGAAAGGAAAGTTCAAAATTGATGTCAATGTGACCCTTTTCAGTTAATATAGCAAATTGAAAACTCTGGTAGAGCCGTGGAGATCTCAAATTGGAATTGTGGGAAAGAAAAAGAAATTTCAAAAATGGAGAACAAGTGCGCGTGACTTCAATGATTTTATCCCTACTCTTCCCCTTCTCTGAAAACAATTCTAATTAAAACTTCATGACACCAACAAATATCTTCCAAAGAATGTAGTTCTCAAATTCTAACACCTTCCACTCTACTCTCCTAAGTTGCATTTACATCAACAAAGGCCATAACTTGGAGTAAAAGAGAGAATTTGAAGCAATAATAATAGTTAAAAGCAGGGAACCTGAATAGGCAAAGCATCCATGTCAGCTCGGAGAGCAACAAAAGGAGGATCCCCAGAACCAATCTTTGCAACAACACCAGTGTTAGCCACAGGCCACTGGTAAGAGACACCAAGTTGATCAAGCTCATGTCTTATGAGAGCACTTGTGTTGAACTCTTCATATGCAACCTCAGGGTGTTCATGGATTTCCCTCCTTATTCTCTTCATCCACTTCAACATGCTTGCCCTGTTTGCAAGCTCTACAATCTCATCTTGCAGTGATGATGATGATGATGAATAATAATAAGAATTAGAAGAGGTTTGGTTCGAACACAAACATTCATTGGAGAAGCATGTGGGAACAAGGAAGAAAAAGAAAAAGAAGAGCAGAACGTGTCTTGGAGAGTCCATGTGTGGCCAAGTAGAATTGTAGATATGAAAATTTGTTAAAAAACGATAGATGTATTTGTATGTATGCTATGGTTGAAATTAAAATCATGCTTCTAATAGTAAATTGGATTTCATGAAACACCTCTTTTTTTGTACTCTTCCTATTTTCGTCAAGGATTCCAGTTTTTTTTGCCTCACAATTTTCACATTCGGTTACTGTAGAAAGGCAATAATTTTAAAATTATTTTATTTAATTTAATGTTCATACTTATTTTATATATAATATTATTTAATTATTTCATCAATAATTACTAATTAATGAATACAAATAAGATAAATAATAATTAATAAAAATATAAAATAAGATAATTTTGAGTTTTTTACATTAATTTTCTATTATATCGCGAATATTTTTTTTTACCTTAAAGTTAAAACAATGAATGGAATTAATTATGCTTTAATTAGGAACTAAGGTAGATGACCAAATGAGGCATTAACTAGTTAAAGTAGTAGTGAATAAATTTAACTGAGTAATTGGAGATCTTTTAAATGTATTAAAAGTTTAAAACAAGTAATGTTTTGTGTAAAGAATAACTAACCTAATTAATTAACCGTAAGTGTATCATTTGGAAAATTTATAATCTAAAATAGAACGTGTGTGATCAGTGTCTGACATGTGCATTTCCAACAATGAAAAATATATATTAAATTAGTGAAGTTCTTGTAGAGGGTTACATATATCGATGGCTTCTGCGATTTTATTCTAATTTTGTGGGTCTCAAATCAAATATTCAAAGGTGATTATATTCTTCCAAAAAGAAAAAAAGATTTCCTCCAAAATAAGAGATGCGAAATAAATCGAAAAGGACAGAACACCTATCAAAATGGCATCTTATTCAAACTCAATTGTTTATTATTATAAGGAAATGCAAATTAAGCATGCATTTCAATCACACCAAAAGCAAGTGAAACCTAAGCGCCAACCCTTTATCTTAAAGTAACTTATTATAGCATTTTCTTATTAACTACTTTTTATTTGTTAACAACAATATTAGCAACTTTCTCTGTACTGTACAAAAAAAAAAAGGAACTTTCTAATACTGTAATGCATGCATGCATGCATTCCATGCCAGAAGTGTTTTTTTTTTTTTTAAGTTAGGATTCCATGCCAGAATTTATTATAATAATAATAATAATAATGTAATTTACCTGCGTATCTAAATATATAAAAAAATTATAGTTAAGGATGTATGGGATAGGAAAATGATAATGTTATTCTATTTTATTAATATCAACTTTTTTCTATAAATTTATACAAGTATATAAAAAATATAATTATTAAAAATGAAAATGGAATTATTATTTTCCATTTTTATACAATATATTATCTGGATGATATCTTCTTTGCTTCAATTAATTGACGCTGACCTCTACCTCCATATTGACATTTCATGTCACCGCTTACTCCTCTGATCAATTATTCATATTTAGTAAATGTCGGTCTCTATATCTCATTGGATTGGATGCCTTCTTTTATATATAATAATAATAATAATAATAATAATAATAATAATAATAATAATAATAATAATAATAATAATAATAATAATAATAATAATATGTTCTTACTTATATATAGTGACTTTTAGTCGTTTACAACTCACCTAAATTTTCGTCTTATTCTTATATAAAACTAAGAAAATTACTGCACTTTAATTCATCAGTATAATAAGTCACCAAAAAAAAAAAAAATCATCAGTATAATAAGCATGTGATGTGAATTTGAGTTATTAACATTAATATATTTGGTGCAACGGTTTGCGAGTTTGGCGTATTCTTTTATAACCATAATGTTAAAAAAAATAGTCAATATTTTTTTATTTAGTATTAATTAATTAATAAATATTAAATAATTTTTTTATTATTTTATTATTTTTTATTATTAAATATTACTATTTTTATAAGACTAAATAGTGTTATTTTATTAGTTTAATTTGTGTTTTTTTGTCGAACTTTAAAACTTCTTTTTAGTGGTCGAATATCTCAATTAAGTATAGAAAGCTGCATCTGGTTCTAAAAAATAATAAGACAAAATAAGATATTGATCGAGAACTAGATACAAAGAACAAAGATATAAAGATTAGTATTTTTATATTTTATTTAATAATAAATTAAAATAAATTATAAAAATATAATTTATTTTATTTTTTCATTCAAAAAATTTAGAAAAAATATAATAATAAAAAACATAATTATGAAAAATAAAAAAATACTGAAAAAATAAATAATAAATTGTATTTTTATTAGTATTTCTATATTTTTTTGTTATAATAGATACAAAATATACTAATTCAGTGTCTTTGCACACAATATTTATATTCATATCTCATTATTAAATACAATTTTGTATCTTAATTAATGTTCTTATTTCAGTGTCACATGCCAACAAACAAACACAGTGAAAAAAACACAAATTTATTAACTGTGTATCTTCAATAATTAACCTAACTAATTAGGTCATTATAAAAAAATCAATAACAAAAAAAATTCTCCTTAATTTTTTTATAAAATATAATCTCTTATTATATATTTTTTAAGTGAAATCAAAAAAATATATGAAAAAATATTAAATAATAAAAAATAATACTTTACAAAAAAATTGAGACCATCCATCTTCCCCTAACGCCGTAACTGATCCTACATTATTGTAAGGGTGCCGTCTCTAATAAATAAACAAGGTACTTTTTTGTGTGGGTCTATCAAGCATTGTTCTTCTCCAGCTATCATGGTACGAACCAATAATTTTATGTGTTTTAAAGCCAAACATAGTCACACATTTTAATTTAAATAACATTCTTTCAAGTAGGTTGCAAAATAAATACAGTAGTTAGGAGATTATTCTGGTCAAACTTTTAGTCAACAATTACTTGTTATTTATAATTTTTCAATTTCGGAATCACTCATCAATCAATGTACAGTAATATTCACGTTTCATTATTTTTGCACCATTAGTTTTTTCTTTATGACGCGTAACAATTTCCATCTTTAATTTGTAATGACATTATAACTTTCAAATTTGGAATAAATCTAAAGAAAATAAGTACCTAGCCTAGCTGTAATAATCACGTGTAATTGTACAGAAAAATATAAATATCCACGTTTTAGAAAAAAAAAGCACAAACTTCATGCCGTTAACATATTCACATAAACGATTTAATTACTGACGACTATATCACTATATATTAATAAAGTTAGTTAAACTTCTTTAGGGGTAGCACTTTGACTATTCCAATTAAATTCGTTGATGATAAAAAAAAAAAAGTGTCAATGTCATGAAATAAATGGAGTTTGCTGTATGTGTGTGTCTTTTATATGAACATGACTAAGCTTATTATTCAATGAGTGTTCCATTGGCCAAACTCTAAACCCATATGTGTATGTCTAATTATTAATAACCCAACTACACAGCAAAAAATAAAAGAAGCACGTGCAACTTTTATTAATTATTTATACTATGTATGTACTACTTATATTAGATTTGTTTAGCTGCCTAGTTTGAAATTTGACTCAAGCACACCTATTGTCCATCACAACTTCACTCGTCAAGATTATTTCAAGTAATTAAACCAACGCTGATTATTTTTGTATCAATTATTTTTTTTATATATTTTGCTAAAAATAGTTAGTCCCATAAATTATAAAAGAGTGGACTCAATGTATCACTTTACGTTTTGATAAATTGAGTTGAATAATGTACAAACTATATATTTTTTAGAATATATTAAAAATAGTATATATATTAATATAATATTTAAGTATATTTTATATTGATTTTATATTTATTTAGTTTGATATTATATTAATTCCGTTATTATGATTATATTTTATTTTTTATAGATAAACACTCTTCATTATACATTTTATGACAATAGCATTTGATATTTATGTTAAAGATATTATTATCAATTTTAATAAGGCATCAGAGTTATGATTTTTTTTTTAATTTTCAGTTTTTTTTTTTGGTTGCTTTAAACTCTTTTATGGGAGAATTTTTTGCTTTTTGTCCTAATTTTTAATTCTAACGTAAAAAGAGTCATGATAGAAGATTAGACGTCTATATAAAATGCAAATGAAAATGAAATAACAGAAATGAGTCTTGAGAACTGTAGGTCTTCCATGAATGAATTATTTTTCCACAAATTCGTATTGAGTTTTGATACTTTTTGACCAATATTATCGTTACACGTGGCACCCTAATAAGATGGGCCGATAGGGTGATCCATATAGTGAAGATTTTTATTTGAAATAGGATTTGTGAACTGGTGCAGATAAAGCATTAGTAGTATCCGGTCCAAAAAAAAAAAAGCATTAGTAGTATATCTGACGATGGGTATTTTGGGGTGGGGATTCTCTCTGTGTTTAGAAAATTATCTCTTGTCTCCGTTTTATTTCTGTTATGGATTTCTATTTTGAGATAGATACTCACGGATATGGATATTTATAGATATTAAATTAAAAAAAATGGGATAAGTACGATTTTGGTCCCTAAAATTTAGTGTTAGAATCGAAGTCGTCCCTCTTGTAATTTTGGATTTAGAATTGTTGTTAACGTTTTTTTCGTATTAAAATCGTTTTTTTTTTTATTTTTTTGGACAAAAATTCTCTCACCACTACCAACACAATTACCTCCTCTACCACCATCACCACCAACACCAACACCACCGCCACAACCTCCACAACAGCACCACCAACACCACCACCAGCACCACGACCACCACCAACACCACCACCAACGCCGCCGCCATCCCCCGCCTCCCCTTCCACCCACCCCACCCCGATGTCCCCTCCCCCTCCTCGCCTCCCCTTCCCCCCACCCCAAACAGAAACAGAAACAGAGAAACAAAAATTTAAGTAACAAATTAACAAATTTAAGTACAAAGCCAAATCAGAAATTCAAAGCACAAAGAAGAGATCTGGTTCGAAGAAATTCAAATCAACAGAGGAGCATGTATGAACGGCAGTGGTGAGCTCTGATTCAAAGAGATCCGAGATAGGAAAGAAGAGAAGGACGGGAGAGGGTCGCGGTTGATCTAGACAGGAGAGAGGCAGTGGCGGAATGATAAGACTGCGGCGGCGGGACGGTGGCTTCCCTTCTCCTTCATCGTCATCATCACCAGAGTTCTGAAGGAGGCGGCGGCGACGACGAGGTCACGGCGGCGACAACGGAGGCTCTCCGACGCCGTCCCCCTCCCCCTCTTCCCCTCCCCCTTCGTATACCCTTTTTTTCCCCATCCCCGCCAACGCGTTTTTACGCGTTTTTTTTTTAAATTTTATAAATTTTATTATTAAAATAGGAATATGGGTAGTTTAGGAATAAAACAAAAAATTTTATTGAAAAGGACGATTTTAATACGAAAAAAACGTTAAAGACGATTTTATATCGAAAATTAGATGAGGGACGGTTTCGATTCTGGCTGAAAACTTTAGGGACCAAAACCATACTTAATTCAATTAAAATATATTAAATTTAATTTAATTTATTAAACATATTTAATATTAATAAATCCAATTCAACATTATTTAACTAAATATCTAACATATAAACTAAAATAAAACAAAGTCAAAAAAATTTTCAATATAGCGACATAAGAAATCTTTGTCAACGATTATAATTCAGTGATAATATTCTTTTTCTGTAATGATATAAATTTAAATAATTAATTAGTATATATTTAGATATTATACACATTATTTTTAATTTAATTTGTTTTTAAATAAAATTAAAAAAAAGTTAAATATATATTTAAA
The DNA here is from genome assembly GCF_003086295.3 of Arachis hypogaea. NCBI lineage: Eukaryota > Viridiplantae > Streptophyta > Magnoliopsida > Fabales > Fabaceae > Arachis > Arachis hypogaea. Next base: position 136,146,515 of record NC_092048.1, read on the forward strand.
TAATTTCACTTTAGCAGAATTTAACGAATTTTTATAAGAGTGGCACCTCAATTTTCGCTCCCATTTCTGTTTATTCGTAGAGACAGATCTTCTGTCCTTGTAAAAATTTAATGGATCTCCAATTTTTTTTTCTGTCGCGAGTAATTTTTACAAATACCCGCAGTTCGGATTTTTTTGTCATTCATAAGTATATCTAACTTGGTCCTAATTTGTAGTGTGTTGGCTTTTCTTATTGTTGTTATTCCTTTTCTCTACTAATCTTTTCAAATAATTGAAAGGACATAATTGGTCCAGCAATGGGCATAGACTATATACAGTATATAACTATATATAACCAATTTGGATTGGTCGAGTGGTTAACTCACTCGTCCGCTTAAACAAGTGTCAAATGTTTAAAACTTTAAATTATGTCTTGTGCATAGAGTAATTTATTGGCCAATGACAGATTTTTAAATAGAGTTTAAATTTACGACGAATTAATCTTTAACCTGTTGAATTGGGGGATACCGTGAGAAACCTAACCAAAAAAAAACTATATATATAGAAGGATCATTCAATTGAATTTAAAAAACGTGGACAATAATGCTACAGGACCTAACGCATAAGGCCAAATATATACATACAAATCCCAAATCATTATCCTGTCAAAGATTTTTGGGCTCCACTTTATGTGCATAAATGCTTCATCTCTTGTTGTCCACCACTCCCCCCTGCCATTCATTATTAGTATCATTACCTATCACATGGATTATTTGTTATTTTCTCCGATTCTCATCCAGAAAAAAATGTAATCTACACAAGTATATGAACTACCAGATTATCACAATGCAAACTTTTTTTTGAAATATTTCACCGAAATAAAATGAATAGTGTCTAAAATTATATAAATATCTTAAATAGAAATAAATTATATGTATATCTATAATACTTTTACGAGTAATTCGATTTAACTCTTTATACATAAATCAAATTATGACAATCCGATTTAGCATGTTATTAGAAAATTAAAATAGACTAGCTAGTTCAATTTACTAGAGAGGTGACACGAAAATGTTTGATTCACACTAAATTGAAATAGGTGAGTTTGATTTATAGGGTTTTATAACTCTGAGAATAAATTGAATTAGTTTGATTCGAATTACTTAGATACCTAACTCAAATTAATTTGAAATTGCCTAATTCAATTTAGTTATGAGAATATCTTATAAATACAACCAAAATATTTGTTTTTGATCAGAGTAGTATTCACAATGATTAGTGATAATAGTTTCTTAATTCTTGTACACTACAAAGAGACGATTAAAAAAAATGTGAAAAGAATAAAATTTATTGATAAGATCGAATGAGTGTCTTTATCAAACTGTCCACAAATTTTGTTCAGCTATAAAATACCATAGTATAGAAACTGGGAGTCCATGGTTTCAAACGAGTGGAGAAATTATTTTATTGAATTCTGATTTCTGTTGTGCGAGATGGTGTGAAGTACGATTCTTTTGTAATAGTGAGCGATGAAAATTTGCAAGTTTTGTTTCACTATCGTCGTCAATTTTTTAAGGTGAGAACTCATGAATTGTTGGCCAAGCTTGAAGATGTATTCGCTAGTTCAGGAGGATTGCATTAAAACCTTCAATATAAAGCGATGCCAGAAGCCTCTAGTTCAATGCCTGTTGTAGCCTCTACATCAGTCAATGTAATTGCACCTGAAGCCATGTTGGTGGCATCTCCATCTTTCGCAGTTGATATAAACTCTGTAAATGATAGAAAATTTGTGATAATCGTTCTTTTGGTGAGCTTGTGATTGCAATAGCTAGTTCTCCTGAGATGATATCAGTTTCAACGCGGGCTGGAGAACCATATCCCATGGAAGATATACTGTAAGATGTTGATGTGGAACCCACCATGATAGATGAGGATAACAATAGTGATTTAGGGAGGAGTATTTCAGTTGGTCAGGGTGGACCATCGAGTTTTGAAACTCAGTGATATTCGCCACATTTTTCGACTTTAAACCCTAAACCCATGACATAGTAGGGTTTTTTAGACATAGAATCCAAATTTGAAAGCAGAAATGCACATGATAGATCAACTCCAATTGATTTTCAAGTTAGTCAACAGTTTCAGGGTAAAAAAGAAGTTGTTTTAAGTGTCAAGACTTATATCATTTGTTGTGGGGTTGAGTATAGAGTGTTTGGAGTCAAATCACATCAAGTACTATAAAAAGTGTACAAAATTTAAAAAAATTTGTAGTTGATTATTCAGATCACTCTTCGCTAGTGAAAAGATATTTGGGAGGTCAAAAGGTATAATTGACCTCATACATGTCTATCTACAGAAATTTATAGTGACCACAGAAAACTTGATTATCATGTCATATGTGCATTCATCTTTTTTATGGTCAAAGCTGATGTGAGTGTGTCAATTAAAGTACTGCAGAATACAATAGAGACAAATTATAGTATTAAACTGAGTTATAGAAAAATTTGGTTAGCTAAGTAAAAGACACTTGTACAGATTTGTGAAAATTATAAAGAGTCATACAATGAATTGCCAAGATGGTTCTAAGTGTTGCAGTTTTAGGTGTGCACTTGCGTTATAGGAGGTGCTTGTCCTTTATCTCTAAGGGCTACATCTTCCAGAATTCCAATTGCCCTAGAATTACTGAGGAAGAATTTGGGTGACAAGAATCTTTATCCATACTTATAACACCACTCCAAGAATTCCTTTTATGAGCCTGGATTCAGGATGATATCAAATTGGAGTAAATGCTGAACTTTGTTGGCCTAATAAAGGTGCCAAGGCTAACTAGTACTGAAAAATCAACGATCACTGCCTCTACCATCTTTTGATATCAAGAAATTTATATTAAGTGCTACACGAAGTCGATGTTATACTCCCTTAATATGTGGTAGCACTCTATTCACCTAATGCCACTCTATCACAATATAGTATATCAATGCAGTTATCGTTTTTCACAATATTGTATGTCGTAGATCTAGTATATCATGACGAACTCTCTACACAACCTCGACTGCGTCAAACCCAACAATTCTAAAAGTAGAAAAATGCCAAGAGATCCATGACTGAAGTAGCTACAATGGACTAGCCAATTTAACGACGTTCTTGTTGGCAACACAATACGACACATGCATCGATATATCCATAAAGTCATTCAGCCTAGCTACATAAGGCAGTCACCGAATGTAAAGAAGTATCCTAAAAGTAGAAAAATGCCAAGAGATCCATGACTGAAGTAGCTACAATGGACTAGCCAATTTAACGACGTTCTTGTTGGCAACACAATACGACACATGCATCGATATATCCATAAAGTCATTCAGCCTAGCTACATAAGGCAGTCACCGAATGTAAAGAAGTATCCTAGACTTGTTACCAAACAACTGAATTGATAAAGTATGTCCTCGCATATTTTCTCACAAACTCCTCGTCTACATTTGAAGGAGGCTCACTGAATGTCTTTTGCAATCACGTGCACTTCACAGTAAACTTGTCAATGTAGTTCATAGAAAGTAGCACACCGAGCAGCTCCTCGAAGCCTGTTAGGCACTCACTCACATAGTCACCATCAATTGAAAGGTTTAACTGGTACATCACATCCTGTAATATAGTAATACACTCTCCAAAAAGCATATAAAACATATGCATCTTAGACACTATCTTTCCACAAAATTGCTAACTAGTAGTTCATCTAGGCTAAACCAATGGTTGTTGAGTCTCGTAAGATGGTATAATTTAGCAGTATGCAAATATGGTATGATTCGATCGTCCAGAAGCATACCATATTGTCTTCTCATATTGTTAATACATCAGGTCAGCTACATAACAATAAAAAATGACTAAAAATTCATAATAAACTTTTCATATTCAACACATAACTATACTAAAAATCGTATGAAGTAAATTTGAACCCTTATACAAAAAAATCAACATTAAATCGACTTAGCTTGTTTCAATTTATATAGAAAAATATTTTTGGTGAATCAAATAAGAATGATTCAATTTATCCTTAAATTATATTATATTATAATTTAAAAGTGGCTCATTTGATTTACTAAAGACCTAAATTTGCCATATTTTTCTTTAATAAATCGAGCTATACTATTTTAATTTACTAGTTCTCATGTTAAATCGAATTGATGTGATTCAATTTTCTATGTAAATGTATAAATTGAGTTACACTAATTCAATTTATATAGATATATTTAGAATAAACATATAATCTATTTTTGTTTAGTATATTTATGTAATTTTAAATTACATTTATTTTATTCAAGTGAATTATCGTACCAAAATATTTTATAAATACCAAAATATTTATTTGATGAATGAGTTTTTGCATTTATAGTATTTTTATTAGGGGTGTCAAAAATTTTCAGGAGACGGGGATTCCCATGGAGACCGCTTCGAATGGGCCCTGATGGTGGGAAATTTTTTCTATGGGAATGGAGAGGGGAGCGAAATTCTCCCGAGACAGGCGCGGGGACCCGAGCGGAGATTCCCGCCCCATCCCCAATAATTCTCCGAATGTTTGAAATTTCTTAAATAACCTTACTTTATTTCTAACATAGGGGTTTTTTAGTAATTTCACTAATTAAAAAATCCTAACCCTATTATTCAGTCTTCCCTACTCACTGTGTTGTTTGCTGCGCCATCTACTCTCTATTCCCAGTCCCAACTCTCTTCCATCTCCACTTTGTTCAAACTCCAAAACTCCCACAGCACCATACGATGTTCTCTCGCACAGTTCCAACTCTCTCCAGTTTTCACTTGATGTTAAAGACTATATCTTATTGCTTTTTTTAGAATGGAAATTGTATTTTAAGATTTTATTTTAGGGACTATAATTTACTATGTTGTATTTGTGGACTTATAATCTTGGATAAGATATGTTTGTGTTTGTAATAGTATTTTCTAGTTTATTTTTTATTTTTTTGATATTTTTTATTATAATTTTCATATGAATGTTAAACATAAAGAAATAGGAAATGGGACCCCAAAAAAATACGAAAAACGTGAGAAATGGAGATGGGGACAATTATCCCCCTACAACGAAAATCGAGACGAAAATAGAGATTAATTCTAAAAACGGAGACGGGAAGCAGGGAGGCATCCCCTGCCTCTGCCCCATTCACATCCCTAATTTTTATATTCATTAAGGAAGGATATTGGTTCTTTGAGTAGGCTCAATTAACCGTATATATGTATAGCCTCTATAAACATTGAAGAGTTCATTAGCTGGCAATTCGACTTGGACCTAATTAATCAGCATCTAAATTAACTCTCTTGTCTCTAATCAAAAGCAGAAGAAACCAATATCCGCCAACATTCTAAAAATAACAATCTTCTCCATCTCGGTAAATACTCTCTTCGACAATAAAATGCACACTCTATCCTCCTAACCTTAAATTAACGTAGGTGATTTTTCTTCCCCGTTACACAATAATTGTTAATCACTCTCTACCAAAAGTTAATAATAAAACAAATAAAATAATAATAACTACCCCCCCCCCCCCCCTCTTTTCTTTCTAGTTTTGGGCCCAAATAATAACTTGATGACCACAAGTCTAAGTTGACCTCATGCGATGACAACAATGAGAAATGACTCAATAATCTTGTTCCTAAGCAAAACAATCATAACATTTATATAATGGATCAACTTTTTGTAAAGTGAAAAAATTAATAAAACAAAAAAAATAAAAGTTTAATTATTCTTAAATCAAACTAATAAACTCTCACCCAATAAAAATTACAAATTTAATAATAATTATTTTTTTATATATTTATTATTTCATCCTCTCCTTATTATAGAGGATTTTTTTTTCTTTACAATCTCGACAAATTACTACAAAACATGTTCCAGACTCCCAGTTACTCAGAATTGTATGCGTTATACATATATGGTCACAGATCAATAGATCATAATATTCAACAATTGGTTTCTGAATGGATCATACTAACTAAAATGAATAACTGAAATTCCTTAGCTTTTGACTAATTTTCTATTATTTCTCAAACGTTTTTTATTATACATACATATTTGGTTACCGGTCAAAATATTCAATACTGGTTTTTGAATGGATCATACCAACTACAATGAATAAGTGGATATTCCTAGATTAAAAAAAAAAAAAAAAAAAAACAACAACAACAAATTAGTTTATCTACATAATATTCTTAACAAGAGAAAAGTAAATCTATGTTCTCCATAAAAAAGTTCTTGTATTTGACTCCAAGCTGAGGCCTAGCTGAAGATCCAAACCTTTGACATGTCCCTGATGATGATTCGAACTAGCATGGGAGAAATTGAACATACAATAATTTTCTTGTTGATCATGAGAATTAGGAACATGCCACTTTGAAACATGAATAAGACCATCATCATCATCTTGATCATTATTATTAAAGCTAATCTGAGATTCAGAATTATTACTAACAAAGGAAGAAGGATTATATAACCAATAATTATCAATAATATTATTGATATTAGAGCTTGCTTGCTTTAGAAGGTAGTGGTTGATTGTGGTAGCGTTTGTTTTTTGAAGCTGCAACTTCTTCTTCTTCATTCTCTCTTTTTTGTGTGCATTTTGGTGTCCTCCTAATGCTTGCGAATTTGCGAATTCCTTGTAACAATATTGACACTCTAATTTTTTATTATTATTATTTTTCTCATCATGGTCTCCCTCTAATAATAATGAAGCTGAATTTGAAGAATTCACACTTTCATCTTCCATTACTACTTCTGAATGATCCTTTGGGTTTATTAGTTCAAACCCAAATAACTTGAGCCTCTTGTGTTTTGATGAATGCCCATTATTATCTTCAACACCATCATCCCATGTTGACGCATCATAGACATTATTCTTTTCCATATTATCTCTCTCTTTCTCTCTTTGTTGGTGAGGGAATAATGAAGTATGTAAGAGGAGGTTGTTATTTTTGGAAGGTGAATTGCAAGGATTTGTTTTTGGATTTCTCCTCCTTTTATAATAAGCTTGTAAACAAATACTGTTGCTTCTATTTGAGAAAACAATTGAGTGATGTTTTTATTTTAATATTTGAAAGTGGGTGTTAATTGAAGACTAATAAAGTATATAATATAAAACTTTGAGTGTAAAATAAAATTATATTAAAATATCAAGATAGTAAAGAAAGGCGTTGATATATAATGACTTGTGATAATATAAATGTTTAAGAAATTATTTTCTTTTTATAATATAATGCATGCAAAGCTACAAGGCAAACCCAAAAGGCTACTAACAATGGAATATTTAATCATTTAAAGAATAAAAATATCATTAAAATCAATTATTATATATTTGTGCATAACTATATATAATTTAATTATTTTTAATATATATTTTATATTTTAATGTATATTTTATTTTAATAATTAATTTTAATGATTGATTTCAATGATAACCTAATATAATTGTTTAAAGAAAAGTCAAGTAAAAAAATGCCGTCTTTCATGCAATGTTTGTAATAAAATATGGGTTATTTTGTGGCGGTTACAACTTAAACTTTTCAAATATAGAAGACTTGGTATGATACAGTACCACTTGGATTTTCTCCTTTATTAAAATATCAGATATATTCATGCCTAAGGCACGTTTATTATTGTTTATGAGGAATGCAACCAAGCATCTAGATGGAAAGGGGGCTGCTATTCTTAATATTATATAAGATAATTTATCAACCATCAAGCGTAATTAATTAAAAGTTTAAAACCATACCAAGATTATTTTATCTCTGACCACCAGCCACCAGTAATTTAATATTTTAATGGCTTCATATGTATTGTTCTCTACCTAAGATTGTCACATTAATTATTAGATAAATATGATCTCTTTCATAGAAACATCTTTTTGTAATACAAAATGCAGCTTCTTTGTAATTATATTATCCCTCTATGCATTATACATGTACCAAAAAGAAGGGAAAAAAAAAACTTTTTTCTTTTTTCTTCTCTGGAATTGGCAAAATGTAAATTCTTAGTCTTCCTTTATATTGACCATATTTAAAAAACTTTTTTTATTTATAAATATAAATTGGATAATTTATCTAAATATCACATTTTTTTGTTAAATTAAATATAACACTTCATAAATAATATAAATATGTATTAGCACTTTTTTTTTTGAAGCACGTGCATATACACACACACTATAAGTTCAATATAACTTCAAGGAGTATTTTTCTAACACAAAAATCAAAGAATAGGTGATAAAGAGAAGTGGGAAATGATATGATGTAAGCATATATACTAATACAGGTTTTGCATAGGATATTTATTCTTTTCATATCCTCTTAAAGAACGCAATACCTCCATCTTTTATACTTATAATTAAAACAAATTATTTAAGGTGATTAAAGTCATCAACTAACATTATACTACCAATAATCTGAATTTTGTGTTGGACGTTTGTCCTAGTTATTGGACCCCATCTTTTCTGCTTTTATGACAATTATTTCAGAAAACAATTATAAAGGTGGTTTTATTCCGCTATCTCTACTTAATATTATATCTTTTGTTGGTGGACTTCTTCCACCAAATAAGCCTCTCATGTTGATCAAGCCCCTCTACTTTTTCTTAATTAATTAATTAATTTGAAGTTTATTCAAATATATTCTCTTTTTGTGCTATAGGGATGAAATTTTCCAAGTTGGCTTGCTGTTATGATGTATTTTAAATTAGTGTGAATAAAATGATGCTATAAGGTAGGAGAGACTAATTGGGTGAATTGGCTGGTTTCAATTGTTTAGTAGTTAATTATTTTCATTTTACTTTATTGATAGTCAATAATTAATGGAGTGATTTTCCCACTCTTAAAATTGATGTCACTCTTCTTTTGTAGATTTTTAAAATTATTTTTCATTTTTATAATTTTTTTTATAATTTTTCTATTGAAGATAATTTGAAAGTGACTTGTAATAAAATGAGTGAAATGACAAAATCATTATTTTATATATACGTTAGTTTGAGAGCACCGGAATATGGAACCTCTACCACCAAGTCTTGTGGACAAATCCAAAATGGGTCACTGATATTTAATTAACCTAATAGAATGCCAAAACTGACTAAGAAAAAACTAAACAATATACATTATAGTATGTGAAAATGACGTTATATATAATATACCCAAAAAAATGATATCTGAACAACTATTTTAATTTTTTACATAGAAAAACAAGTAGTTGATCGTATTGAAATAGTTGGCAATTCATGTAAGTAACTTTCAGAAAAGGTTGTAATGGCTTTTTTTTCCCTAAAGAAAAAAGCCTTGCATAATGGTTGTCTAGCAACCATATTGGTTATCCAAGTCTTATTATATAATATAAGATCCGTAGAAAAATCATGTTCTTTCAGTGAAGGAACATATTGATTTGAAATGTCCATTTATACCAACTTATGCATGTTCAAAGGCACATGGGGATTGAAAAAAAAATAATGAGGTAAGTAAGATAATTATATTGTCATTAACAGGTTCGTAATTTAGGTGTCTACGTAACTACTAGCTATAGTTCAGGTTCAAAGTGTTTGGACCTAATATGTTATTAGATGACATCAGAAATTACTGTGAAAAGAAAGTAATGGAGCTTTTAAAATTGGCCTTGTAAATGGTAGGCAACGATTTTTACTTCCTTTCAACCCTTTGAAAATTATGATTTTACCAAAAATTACTTTGAAGAAGCAACAAGAAAACAAAATATATCATTGTCACAATTGTTTGAGTCCCAATTAAGCTTTGGAATGAGGCTAACTTGGTTTGCAAGCCTGAAAATAATAATAATATGCAACACCTCATTTAAAAAAAAATAAATAAATCAATGAAGCTTAGCAACCTTTACCTTCTCCATGACCTTTGAGGACATAATTTTTTATTAAGAATTAAATGTGGCTATGCAAATAAGATAAGTGCGAGAATTTGAGATTAAAAAAAATTGAAAAGATGTCAATTTCTTTCCTCCAATTGAAATGCAAAAGTACAGCATGAGGGAGCAAGAAATGTAAAGGAAACGCATTAAGAAAACGCCAGTGTTTAAGGGCTCCAACACAAGACAAATTACATAAAACACTAAGCAACTAGCACAATTATGTATGACAAATGCAGCTGAATGGAAACCACATGATGGACAACCAAAAGCTTAACCCTTTTTTAGGTGAAACATCACTTTTTCTTTGATGGATGCCATTTGATCAATAGAGTGAACTAAAGTACCAATGTTTGATCTGACTTAGCTAAGCACAAGTTTAATGTTTATCCAGGTCTCATAAAGATGAGGAATAAAGATAGAAACAGAACGCTAGCCTTTTACTCTTTTAGTCCAATCTGAAGTATTTTTACTAAGGAAAGTTACACTTGGGAATTCCTGATAAAGATTCATCAATGTGAAGAGTTCCCCCCACAAAACACTGTGAAGTACTTGCCGCTGTTTCTCAAATCAGAATTGTTAAAGAACAATTAGGTGGGAAATTGAGATTGTTGGTTAGTCCAAGATATTGTTCTGTAACCATAACGAATCTAAGCAAAACCCTTCAATAGAAAGCATAACCACATCTAAAAGAGATCAAATAATAGATGTGCACTAGAGAAGCGTGTAAAGGAAGGGTAGCATCAATGTCAAGGACTCGTTTAAGGAAAATTTCTACTGTGTATCCAGTATAAAATTAATTATTCAACTTCACATTTCATCCAACAATAAGCAAAAGAACAATTGTTAGGATAGGATAGATTATAGATCAACATACCTGAAAGAAGAAAAAAAAAATCTAAATCTTTGGTCAATACTTGTTCTTGAGTGCAAACCTGTCATCGATACATGGGACATTCTCAACCCTCATTGGAGAAGGCATATGTATACAGTTGTACATATTCTCAAATGTATGTGTAATTGTGTATCATTATCACCAGAGAAAACTGGTGATCCAATATCCATCAGCTTCTGCATCATGCATTATAGATCATTGTTGACGTCTGACACGAGGCAACAGAGCAAGAAGAATCTTTTTTCTTGGGCCCTGAAACTCAAACAGCATTCGTAAGACAAATAAACTTGCAGATGCACACAGAACAAGAGAATTTAAATTTCCAATATATAGTTGTTTTGGAGTAGCCTGTAACAAGCTACTATGAATTAACTTCATATCATAATAAGCAAGAACAGGTGAACAACAACAAATAATGTCATGCAGAATACATAGCTAAGAAATTTACTCACAATTCCAGTAACTGAACTCATGCCAAAATATCGTTGATAGACATAACAGTGCTACATTAATCCATACATATTACGTGAGGTTTAATTTAAATTCCAAGCTCAATTGTAACAGGACCTGAACATGGCAATAAATGAAAAGAAAGATAATTACCATTGGAATTCCAAGCTCTTTGAGGTCATTTTCCCTCATCTGCTTCAATGCAGTCATATCAACCTGCATAAAATATCAGTGTGCAATATTAGCTCCAAGATAGAACTTAATCCAGGGTAATGCAGGGAAATACAAAGTATTCAGTCCTGTCATTAGTATATTTCGAAAGGAGGAAGTATACAAGACGGTGCTCAACTAATATACAGAACAAACTTATGACATAATAATGTATATTACTATTTCATTGATTCCATGTCATGAAAAGTTAATATAATCAGAAGCAAAACGGGAAAGAACCATGTCAAGAGGCAAGAGACTGCATAAAAATATAAATTCTATAGCAAAGGATTAAACAGTCAAAAGATCCTCAGATATCTAGTCTTCTCCAATCATTTTTCAGGGTTACCACTTTCGCAGCCATAGCATAATTCCAACATTTCATCCGACATGTTACAACTAAAAACAGAAATTTATTTTGAAAAACAAGATACCAGGGTAATTCATCATGTAAATAATAAATAAATCACATACTTCCTCAGCCTTGAAGAGAATTGCATATTTTGCAAGCCCCAGTGCATTTAACAGGCCATCAACAGTTTGGTAGGATTGCTGTTCATTGCCCTACATCATAACCAGTTACAGCAATTTCAGTACAAGGTTTATAATTGTTCCATTCATAGAATTTGACACAAGCAAAAATGCATCTGCTTCTGCTTAGTACTGAAACTCCAAAAGTGCAAAAGTTCAGACAATCTTCCGACTGACAATAATTATAAAAGCTTATATAAAATTTCAGCATTCAACTTCAAGCCCAGAGACCATTCTAATTCATATGTAATATTGACCCATTTGTTTGATAGGAAAGATCACAGGAAAAGATAAAAATCAAGTGTATCAATAATGCTTTCTATCAGAAGAAAAGAAAGAAAATCAATATTGACATTAACTTTTGAAAGGATGCTTGCATTTCTAGCTTCATGCATAGAATAAGATCATTTATGGGTATTCAAGCTTTCAGAAGATCATAAATTGGTATAATATCAACCAAATCCTTACCCCATTAAACAAGGACCAGAAAATTTCCTGATAAACTAAGGGCTAACAACAAGGAAATCCACAATTTTAGGTGATTAAACAGTCATGGATGATAGTAGGTTCTGACTCAGATTTATTACAGCATACTATACTGAGACAGCTAATGAGCTCAAATTCCAATTCTATAATTCTAGCAACAGCGAGACCAGAACTTTACCCTTAAATTGAAACCAGGATTAACAGAGAGGTGCTTGTCTTTTATCCAAAAAGAGGGTACTTGTATCAAAATACACAGCAAGGTGCAGAAGTAACAGTTCCAACCCATTATATCATAAATTAGTAATTGATTTGAATCACCCAAGATGTAATAATTTGCTGTGATACTGTTGTTACAAAATGCAAGGCAATAGTTAGAACATCTTTCTATATAAAGCCCCACATCACAGGCATTTCCATTTTCCAGTCAGTACTCAGAGCAACACCCAAAATGTCATCAAGTTACTAAAAAAACGAAGCATATGCAACAGCCACAAGGCACAAGAAAATCAAAAAACACAATCAAGAATTCATGATAACTAGCAGATGGTCATGACACACGCTTCCAAGCAAAATAAAGGAAACGGTGAAGTATTAAGCATAAAGGAAAATGAAATTCACCACATATGGAGTCCTTTGAGCAATGCTGCTTGATGGATGAATTTGGCCAAGAAAAGATGCCGCAGGCTTAGCCGTTACTGAAGGCAATGTGGACATTGTGGAGCATGCCATCATAGTGGAAGGTGCAGCACTTGGAGGCCTTGTAGCCCTTGTAGACTCGAGAACATTCCTAGTTACACGTGGAACTTGCCTGACACCATCCATTGTCTGGTTTGATGGCCTCCTCTGCAACTCTTCTGCATTTCTTCGAGGTGAAATTGCATGGGATGTGCTAGGAAACCCATCAGGTGATCTTTGTCTTGAAAGATTATGATCTAATGACCAAGGAGAGTAGGAGCATCTCATGGATTCCATCTGTGTTAAATCATTAGAACTTCTAGCCAAATGCGTTTGCCTGGGCATGCTTGACTCACTTGGCTCAGGCAAGAGCCGGCTGGAATTAACACCTGTTGACAGAGGGTGAGCCTTCAACAGTTTTTCACGGAGGTCTATGTTCCTTTTAGACTGTCTAGACGCACTTTTTCGCATGAGCTTTAATCGAAGATCATCTTTGCCAATTCGCCTATCTAAGTAAATTGACAACAGCATGGTTATAAATTTCAAATTAATCAATGGAGGAATATTAGAAGGAAAAGAATTCATTGCTGAGGGACTTTACTACCATGTAGCCCATTTGACATGCCTATATGGCCTCGATGTCTGCATCAAAATAATAGAACCATCAACAGAAGCAATTGCTATTTAAAATTGAACCTTATACAGACTTGGAGAAGTAGGTAGGCTAGTCTGAGTCTAACACAAATCATTAGAGTCTCGAAATGAAAACCTATTACCTTTTTTTCCTGATTTATACTGCCTACGCATATATTATTCATGGTGAATTTACAGAACAATCAAAGAATACAGTAGTGAAGTAATACATTCTTTATTCTCCTCACTATGCGGAGTGCCCACATCCGATATCATACTAGCGCTCCTGATACCAGGCGAATAGCAAACATACCTTTTATTGCTGCTGAATTCATTCCCATACCACGAGGAACTGTCAGCATTATTTCCGAGCCTGTCTCTTGCAGATCTCTTCGTCCCAGCAGAGGCATATGAACCTGAGAAAGAAGCATCAGTTGCTGATACATCCCTCTTCACAACCTAAATTCAAATGCAAAATAGATAGGCTCATTAGTATAAATGAAGTTATGCCGATCATAAAATAAAATGTGAAAAATAAGAGTGAGAACATGAACATTTTCTCCTCTAACAATCATAAACACAGAATTTTAAAATTAAAAATCATCGATAATATCATACAAGGTGTGTCACCTTCGATAGAATCAAATCAAAATTAGAAGCATCGTTCAATTGAGTAAGTAGAAAGGAGCCAATTCAAAGAAAAAACAGGGGGAAAATGAAAAGATAAAGAAAGTTCAGCTAAAAGCAAAGTAGCTCAAAGTACTCAAATCAGTTCATTTTACACAAATCAAAGACTTAGAAGTTGTTCCAAAGTTTTTGACACGATTACCTGACCGCTACGCCCAAGAGTAATGGTAACCCGGCCCCTGGAAGTATCAGACATAGCGAAAACCACCGAACCCTAACTTCACAAAACGAATTCAAGTGAAAAATCTTTCTCCGGTTACGAATACCCGCCAATTCGGACGCGAAGCACGAAAACAATAATGGAGCGAGCGAGAAAAGCAAGCAGATACGTCCCTGATCCCGTTGAAGTTGAAGGTTGAAAACCTTTCAAGGCTCTGTTCGGAACCGAAACGCGTGTAGAGAGAGAGAGAGAGAGAGAGAGAGAGAGAGAGAGAGAGAGTGAGAGAGAGGGAGAGTGGGGGAATTAGTTGTGGCGGAACTGAGCTTAAAGTTCGGTGTGTTCTGATGTTGAAACAGTAGCCGTTGGGGTTCGGAGCTGGGAGGAGGTCTGTTGTGGTGGTGGATAGTAGAGACTGGAGAGTAATCGGACGGCGTCGCTGGGAAACTGAGGCCACCGCCTTGTCGACCGAACGTCGCTCGGAACGCCGTTGAAAGTGTAGCGACTAGCGGGATGCGGTTCTCAAGAGAGTTCAAAAGGTATGGCGTTTCGGGAGTAGAGAAGCCCAATTAGGCCCAAACAAATGTACTTCAATGGGCCTTTTATTGCCCAAAAGACGCGGCTTTATATTCTTTTTAAGTTAGGATATTTGTTTGTCCAAAACAAGTGTGGATATTCAAAATTCATTTTGAACATGCAGCAATTTATTAGTCAATGTCTAACAATAAATTTTTAAATAGAACTCAAATTTGCAATAAATTAATCATTGATCTGTTGAATTGAGAATACCACAGAAAAAAAAAAGCAATAAAAGGTATGTTTAGTTAAAACACTAAATCACAAAACCCTTATTCTATTGTCTAGTTAAATCTTATATTTGAGTGAATATTAGAATATTAAATGTGCCAATAATTATTTTAACTATCATTAGACAAAATTTAATTAGATATTAGTGTAATAGTTAATTTTCTTGCAGTGCAAAAAAAATTATTAGGTTAAAACAAAACATATTTAGTGTAATGCTTTAGTGGGGGTTGTTTCCAGTACAAAACCATATCAGCACAATCAATACCAACTTAAAATATTAATTTACAACCTCTGAATGTACCTATTAATCTACAATTTTATTTATGTTATGGTCTCAACATAACTAAGATGTAATAATAATCAATATGAGATTATTAAAAGATAACATATTCTTTAATCTCATAATCACGATCATGATCCTGAGTTCAGATTCTGAATGCAATAAAGTCAAAACTTTATAAATTTTATTCCCCGTTCCGTGGATTAATATAGACAATTGTAGAATGGGGAAGTATCAGATGCCATGACTTGAAAGCAAACAGGCAACTCAATATGAAGATTGATAACTGATAGAGAAAGATCTAACATCGAGAAGGCCTATCATAAGTTGGAGGAAGAGAAGGACAGTTCTCATTCATGTTGGCATATGGCTCTAAGGTGTTGTAGCCCGGCAGCTCCATCCTGTATTCCCCGAGAATCTGGCAGAACGGAAGCCAGTCGTTCTCATTGTTGCACCAACTCGGCAGGCGTGTTTGGTTGTCCTCAAAAATTTTGAGCATGTATGCATCCCGAATCTGCAAATGTGACAATGAAGAATCATAAGAAAAACTGAACTATGCTGACTCATGGTGAGGGTCCATTCAAACAAGTCATTGAGACAAGGTGTGGCTTACAGTGAACTCGGTTACTTGAATGGAGCTAGAGACAGGACCGAAAATTCCAGCTGCTTTATACATTGAAAGAATGAAGGCAACACATGTTGTTGATTTTCCATCACTATATACCCATTCATCTTGCTCTGGTGTGGTCAGTAATTGATCAAAAGGTATCCCCCGCTTCTCGGTCTCTACTATAATATCATGCAAATCCAAACCCTACAAGCATACAAAAGTCAGAGGTTTCATAACTTTCAAAGAAGTAGTAGCAGCCTACATATTGTTGAGTAAAATAAGCCACCAGATATCATGTGATCTAAAAACAAAAGTAATTGCAATATTCGGTAGAATTTTATTTGCCCGTGAAGGGATGCCCAAACTTGTAAGAAATTATATTATATAATTTATAGTTTATACAAATGACATATCCTATCCGACCACTGATGTCAAGCAAAAAAAAAGCCAAATACAAAAAGGGTTAAGATTTAAGAAACTTGAAAAGATTTCAGCAACAAAAAATGTATTTGGGTATCAAACCAGTTTGAGCTTTCATGAAGATTACAATACCCTAGAAAGATTATGTATCCCATATTAAATAAAATAACATGCTAATTAAAAAGCATGTAAATTTTCTTCTTGAATGTTTTACTATTACTAACAAGAAACAGAAACAAACATGAAGGTCAATGCAAAACTTAAATATGAAAGTGTAGTTTCTCTTCTTGTTTTGACTGAGAATTGTTCCCATTAAAAAATTAAATAATACATACCTCAGTTCCTAACCGCTTATTCAATGCTTCATTCCACATATTTGCAGAATAAGCTGGTTGCAATCTAGTCCACATAGACATGACAGAAATTACCTGCAAAAAGAACAATGTTTACAATAAGATTATCATAGCAATAGAAGTCTAAAATAAATCTTAACAAAAAATAAATTATAAGTTTATGTGTTTTTGCTCGAGATCCACATGGATGAATGAAGGGTAGAGATTAGTTGCTTCATCAGCTGCTAGCCTCAGCACACACTAATAATGAGAAGAACAAACTTTTTCTTGTAAAATGGAAAGGAAAACATGCATGTAACACTAATGAATAAATGCAACACCAACATAATTCTCGATGCAGTGTTGATACATAGTCCTTCATTCCCATTGTCATCTTTTTGGGTATCAAATAATAAGTTACTTTGCAAGAGATACAATTTCAAAGAAATTTTAACTAGGGTAAAGTATATTTTTTATCCTTGAAACAAAATAAAACTTAAGGATATTTTTAAAACTTTTGACAAACTTCAAGGATAAAGTATACTTTACTCTAGTTAAAATTTCTTTGAAATTGTATCTCTTGCAAACTAACTTATAATTTGATACCCAAAAGTTTTATTTCTTCCCTAGACTTAACTACTTAGTGGCGTTTGTTTCAAGGTTAAGAAATATATTTTAAGGAATTATATTCTTGGGACTATTATACCCAAGTATTAATTAAAAAAAAAACCTTGGCTATTTAGTACTACAAATAATTGGGAATTGTTTTAAAATTCCCAATAATAAATTAAGATACATTTGTTTTATTATACATATTCATAGAATCAATTCTTAATTATTAAAATAACCCCAATATCACTAAAAGGATGAGCTTATTATTGTCATTCGCTTGACATGGGAATACCAAATACCCACCTTTTTGAATGGGAATAAAATTTTATATTTTAGATAAAAATTATTCCCACGAATTAGATTTTGAAACTTCAAATAAACATGGGACTAATATGTTTCCATGGACAATTCCCAGAAATAAATTGAAACTCTTTGAAACAAATGCCTACTTAAGGTTCAACTTTATTTTTCACAATCATAGGAGCTTAATTGTTTCATAAATTTTTACCCCCAATGCCTTGTTCAATTGCATACTTATGACGTATGAATAACAAATAAGGAAAGGTTAATACCAAGTGAGCATCAAGAGGAGGAGGATAGTTTTCAGCTACAGTGTCGATCCAACTAAATATCATATTATGATAGCCGTATGGCTGGCCAGACATGCTCCGAGCATACTCCCATGCAGCAGTGGAGTTAAATTTTGCACGCATTTCTGGATGCAAGGGGAGCAGGGCAATCTGTGGATTGGAATTATCTTTGAGAGCCAATTCCCACCATTCATCCCATGGAATTACCACTATTATTTCTTCACCCTAAAACAAAGAAAGATTGTGCTAAGATTAATTACAATAGAATGGAGGCAAGTTACCACCCCTTGTATGTGTACTATCTCTGTGCATACCTTCTCATTCTCGTGCCCTGATTCACCAACCCACAATTTGCCCATTTCATCCTTCAAACAAACTGCCGTATGACCAGCAAACGAACCAGTTACCCATTTTTCCAGAGTCTCAAAACCTCCCCACCTACCACGAATTTTTGACACGGCTAAGAAGTCTCCTGAATGAACATCTGTAGGATCAATAGTTGCACGCCAAGGCTGACTACGTTCCTCAAATGTAGCTCCCATGTGTTTCTTCAGGAAATCTAAGTTGGCCTTCTGACCCCACACAGAGTTTGAGAAGAGCGGCACAACATCGATTAGAGAAAGCAGGGTTCCCAGCATCCCTGATGGCATGAGAAACACAGAAACCCCATGCTGCTTTACCTGTTCAATTCAGTAAGAATATTCCAATGTTAAAATTAGGATGCAACATGCCACAATAAGATTAAAGGAAAATAGAGCCAAAAATTACTACATATTCCAATTCGGCAGGCTCTTCCCATGAATCAAACTTCAAGGTGTGCTCTCTTGAAGAGAAG
This sequence comes from Arachis hypogaea, assembly GCF_003086295.3. Taxonomy (NCBI): domain Eukaryota; kingdom Viridiplantae; phylum Streptophyta; class Magnoliopsida; order Fabales; family Fabaceae; genus Arachis; species Arachis hypogaea. The sequence goes on from NC_092048.1 coordinate 136,165,616, forward strand.
TAGTAGTCCCATGTAATCCTGTAGGGAGTTGCAAAAACATAAAGATCCATGCAGGTCCAGCTATGTGCGGCATCTGTCTACACATAGAACAAAACTACTTTTCACCAAAACTGAAAAGGAAACTTACAGGCCAAGCCATATTAGTAAACAAAAGAAAGCAGAAAGTGGAAATTTCCAATCAAACAATTCAACCTAGAAGCTTGCATCCAAAAATCTACTGACATTGCCCTACCAGTTGCACCAAGCATCAGCAAATAGTAGATAAACATGCTCACAGTCACACTGAAATTGAAATAACACAAGCTATGCAGTTACAACAACAATAACAAGAACTCTTCACAAAGTGACATGATTCCAACTACTATCCAAATGTATTATATTTCAGTGAGTTAGACAAAAAATAATTAAAACATCATGGAAAATTTGACAGTTGTTTATTAAAAAAAAATTGAAAATACTAAGTTTTTCATATTTCTAAGACAAAATTAAGAAAAAAAAAATGAATACACAAACATGGCATAATGGAAAACGATAACCGAACTGTTTTGTAGAACAAGAGAGGGAACCTTGAGATGGAGAACGCCACCACCCAAACCAGGTTGATCGAAGTCAGAAGCGGTGACCTGAAGCTTGGCGGTGTTATCATAGAAGCAAGCACCTTTCCACTGAATGCTGCCATTGGAGGGAGTCACGGAGCCCACAAAATACGGCAACAAATCGACGGCGCTGTGGAACGTGTTTAGAACTGGCCACGATATGCCACGTGGCAGAACGGGAAGCACGTCGTTCACTCTAAACGGCATCTTCAGCGCATTCCCCAAACCCAAACCACCAATCCCTAACCCTATTATCCATATCGCAAGAAAACACACAACGCGATCAAACACTAACATTGCAGCTCCGATCAATAGAGCAAGGGATATTTCGGGAATTTCGGGTTTTGTGCTGAGTAATTCAGATTTCAGAGCGGATTATTGACCAGATTCTATTATTGATTCATTGTGGATGGGGGGGGAGGTTTGGGGATTCGGAATCGGAATCGGAATTTTTGCTGGGAGTTAGTTTTGGGAACTGTTGCTGGGACACGTGGCTAGCAGGGGATGATGGGAGTCGCTGACGGTTGAAACTTGCGACCTAGTATTGTTGACTTTTTATGAAAGCCAGTATTGTGTCACTCACCTTTCCTTTTTTATTGCTACGGATAATGGGCCAAATTGCGATCCACGAGGCCCAAATATATTTGGGCCAAAAATTGTGACCAAAATGAGGTGCAAAATTGATAGGGTACTTTCCTTCTTTCTTCCCTATCATGATTATCAAACAAAAATAGAAACCATGAATACCAAAAAAAAAAAAGACACTTGGACGCTCAAAAATAATTGTAATTTTTTTAAACCTAAAATTTTGATTAACTTTTTCAAATTTAAATTCTCTTTATCATTTTATTATTGTGATTTTGAAATTTTAATAATTTAAATAAAAAATTAAAACTCTAGCATTATATATTGATGTTGACATAGTGACATATATCTTAAAGTAAAGAACATCGACACATCATAGGGGGAGAAAAGAGATAATGATTAACGACTAGTAGTTTCTTAATTAATCAAAAATTAAGAAGCTAACAATAAGCATATTCTTGACCATAAGTTTCCTTTCCTCTCAACTAATTTTATGTCTTTTAGCGAAAAAGTGTTTGGCCCTTTTTTTTCTCTTCAATATAAAAGAGAAAAAATAAATCTTATCTATGATAATGTCATGACATTTTTTTCTTCCTGGTCAAGAATCCTATCAGAACTTGAAACAGTACACTGCATTACTTTAATAACACTTTTATTTTATTAAAAGGCCATTGATTGGGGTCCATTTTTATGTTCATAATCCTAAACAGTATACCATATATAATATTATAGCATATCTTTGAATTCTACCACGAGAATCCGATATCTCTTTCCATTGTTTGATTTGAAAAGATGAAGGATGCTCCCAACTTTTTGTTGTTTTCTCATCCAATTTCACATACCCATGAACATGCTTTGATTACACATGTTCGGTAAAGTGAGATCCAAAGTTCCAATGATATTGATATAGTACAACCAAATGGAAAAGATTACGCAAATCACAATCAAATTTTTGCACAAGAAGATGCCAAATCTTGGGGGAAAGCAAATAAAATACCTACTATTCGGTGGATATCCCTCTAATTAATTTTTTATATATAATATATTTATTTTAAATCCTTCACAAAATGGCACCTCCTAATTGTTATTATATAGCTTAATTGTCCTTGATTCTATTGACTATTTGAGCCTATAATTATTAATGGGATAAAATCCAGAAAGTTAGTTTAGTTGGTTGAGCATAATATTCATGCGTTACAAATATAAAAATCTATGCAAATGAGCTTAATACACGTATGTATAGCATACCTATTAGCCACTTAATTTAAACCCTAGCCAAACCACAGCCTCATGCATGCAAGCAAAGTTTTAATTCCCCAAAGAAAACTAAAATATCTACAAATAATACTAGTACTTGTGATTCTTAAGCATATAATAGGTGAGATTTTGGTTGACTAATTAGGAGAGTCGACTAACTAAATATAAATTAGGTTTCGATGGCTCTACCTTGACGTTATTAGTATCATATGCTTTTGCTTTTGCTTAAAGAAAAGGTCAAACCAATTATTTTGTTTATAAATATATGTATTGTTTAATTTATTTTTAATATATATTTTATATAAATAATTATTTTAATAGTTAATTTTTTAAATACACATAATATGGTTAAAAATATTATTTCGAGTCTTGCTAACATATGTTCTAAAAAGTTATTTTAATACAGTAATACTAAATAATTAACTTTTTTAGTTAACATCGACCAATTTTTTTTAAATTATTTTATTTATTTTAAAATTAAATTTTAAATTATAAACTTAAACACTCAAAATAGAATAGGAGGTGGCAGTGTTGTTTGATGCACTGACTAAGGTCTTGATGTCATGAATAGGCTCGAGTTGTTGAAATTGCCTTTCTTGTTGAAGCATCATTGCAAAAGTTTGGTCAATTGTTGAAATAGGCTCATCAGCATTTAAGCAACTATCATAAATTCAAATCTCGCCTTATACATGCAGCAATTTATTAGTTAGTGACAGATCTTTAACTGGAGTTTCGATCTCCGACGAATTAGTCTTTGACCTATCGAGTTGAGAGATACCGTTTTTCGATAGAAGAATCCCATACTTCTTTTGTTGAAGTAAATATAAATGATCTGATTGGAGATTTTCTAAGAATTGATCTAACAAAATTACGGATTTCTTATATTAGAAAAAGAAATGATCCACCCGATATGCATGAATCAGATATATCATAACGAATTCTTCAGATTCCATTGTGGCTTCCACAATAGAATCTAGAATCTGATAAGTGAAATTTTAAGTAAGTGTTTACATAATCTTCTATCCGAAGAAATTTTTCATCATAATAACGAGTCACCGTTGATGGCAACAAAAAAAAAAGCTTCATCAGCATCACTTGTGAGTGCACATTTGAGTATATTTCATTCAACCCTTTCAAAAATCTAACCGTGCTTAAGCCATATACACACTTCTTGCATCACACGTTGAGGAATTTGCCTCAAGTTGTCAAGCTCATCCAAACTCTTTTCAATTTTGTAAAATATGTTGTGACTATGAATTCTCCTTGTTAATTTGATTGAAGATAATTCATCATCTAACTCTACAATCTTAAACAAATCTCCTTGAAGTAGCGATCGATACTTCAAGTCTTATCATAATTTGACACGATATTGTGTCATATCACGCTTTGTGCAATTTTTGGAATCAATGTCAAATTGATCCAAGAAATTACATATATAATTGTTGCACCTGTTCTATGCCTTATAAAGTGGATCACTGAAATCAGGTTTCGAGATCTATCCATCAAAGAATTCAACCTTATATTTGGACTTTAGATCTCTTCACATAGCCTTCTCCCAATTGTGATAGTTGTTTCAGATCAAAATCATAGAAATCAATGGGATTCATCGGATCTGTAAGAAGATTAGAGTTGTTTCTGACTAATTGAGCTTGCATATGGTTGATCTAGCTTACCAAATTTGCCAATGTTTGCATATCAATGGTTGTATTTAGGAGATCTTGGTTTGATCGTTCCATGTTCACTCAGTAATAAATCAATGAATCTTTAAAAGATGTATATTCAAATCTTTTTCTCTCTAACTCGTTGATTAGAGCCACTACCTTTACTGAAATGTAGAATTTGTGAGGTGACATGCTCTCATAAAATTTTGTAGTGTAAATTTAAGAGGAGACAGAATGAACATAAGAAAAGAAAAGAAGAATTGTGAGAGAAATCAAAAATAGGAGGAGATGAATTTTTTGATGTTGAAGCTCTTGACATTGGTGCCAAAATCATTCCTGATCTAGCAAAAATTTAAAAATCTCTAAATTTGATTCAATCTTAATCAATCGTTTCTTTTAATGGTTGTTTAAATCTTTCACCCCTGCTTTTACACTCATTGCACCATATGAATGGTGTTTCGAGCTACTTGAAAAACAAGGGAATAATTAAAAAATAAGGAGAGAAAAATTTGAAACCTTGCTCATAGTTTCTTGAGTGAGAGATTTTATTTAAAAATGAGATTGATTAAGTAACTAAAACTATCGTATAAAGTGCTTTATATACATTAAAATGTGTTATTAGTTACTGATCACTGATAAACCCTTTTAGGATTTATCTTGTGTTAAATTTAGTGGATTCTATCAATTTATTTCACATTTATTCAATGAAATAGTATAATTTTGTGAATTTTTTTTAAATTGTGCTTAAGATTAAAAACATATTTTTTAGGTTCTTAAATTATAAAATTTAATTTCGTTTAATTCCATTCAACACCTTGATATATTTGTTAAGTGATTTCAGGCTTAAAAGACAAATATTGAATTGAAGAAATGAAAAAAACATGTGAAAATAGAAAATTCATGAAGAAATAAAGTTTTATAAATTTGCCGATCGCACATGTACCTGACCTTGCATGTACGCGTGACTTGAGATTTTGCCAAGTCGCGCGTACGCGTGACCTTTCACGTACATGTGACACGAAGCACATGACTCATTTAAAGAAAACAAGGCTGGCTATTTCTGGGCTCCTTCAATCCCAAATCCAACTTATTTCTGAAGTATTTGAGGCCAAATTCAAGAAGAAAAAAGGAGAAAGCAATTAGGGTAGTTTAGTATCTTGTTTTAGGTTATTTTTTAGAGAGAGAATCTCTCTCTTCTCTCTATAATTTATGGTTGTTAATTTAATTTCTCTTTAATTTCATTCTTCAATTCTTATTTTGTGTAGTTTTATTTATATTTCCATGCTCTATTGTTTTAATTCTCTTAGTCTCTCTTGTTAATTTTTCATTTTTGTCATTTTTAGTTTATGAACCCACTTGTTAATTTCAATTTTCTTTATACAATTTGATGTTTCATATTTTTTTGATGCTTAATTGAGTTGTTGTTATTATTTTGTTGCATTTGGTAGCTTTAGATTTTATTATTATTGCAATTTAATATGTTTTTCTTTTTATGTACATCAAGTGTTTGATAAAATACTTAACTTAGTTTTAGAGTAGATTTTGAACATTCTTGACTTAAAAAGAGAAATTTGGTAATCTTGAGTCATTAATACTCAACTTATGTTGGTGATCTAGAGTTGTTAGTTAATCTTGTTTCCATTGATGCGGATTTGGATCCTCTAAAGTTTGAATTTCACTTTAGAGAGTAAAGTGTGATCTTCTACCTTTGAATAGTTTCTCTTTCATATTTATTATTGGTCTCACTTAAAAAATTAATGGTGAGAGATCACACTTTATTTTCTAAAGTGAAATTCAAACTTTAGAAGATAGGATTAACTAGGCCTATTTGACTTTCTCTCAATATGGGATAACGTAATAGGATTAACTCTTGGTAATTATTGCGTTATAATTAATGACAAGAATAGAAGACCTTGATTCTCAATTCTTGCCGTGAATGTTATTTTAGTATTTGTTATCTTTAATTGTTTGATTTATTTTTTGTCATTTAAATTTTTACTTTTCTATCATCAACCTCTTTGATCTCATGACCAATAATTGAGTATTTGATTGCAGTTTTTAGAGAAAATGATCCAAAATTCTATTCCTAATTATTTTGATTTAAATTAGGTTGAACTTGTGACAATTAAATTAAACTGTAATAAAAAATTTATTGTTGGTCTAGACTATACTTACAACGAAGAGATTCTTTTTATCGAAAAATTCTAGACCAATATAAATCCTACCATCACTAACCTACACAACTTGAGCTTAACTAACTTAACACCTCAGCTAACAAACTAACTAATTATAACTTGATGGAAGTCTATATATAGAAAATGGATAGACAGTTAGTTGGGGTCACTAAGGGTCAAGTCACATATATTTTATATGAACAGTTAATTTGATAACTATTCTTCTAATATATAGTATGATTGAAAATTTTCTTATTTCGAATCTTGCTAACATGTTCTAAAAATAATTTTTAATAGAATAATGTTAAGTAATTAATTTTTTCAGTTAATATTAGTTAATTTTTTTAAAAATTAATTTATTTATCTAAAAATTAAATTTTAAATTATAAACTTTTAACATTAAATTTTAAATTAAAATCTAAACTCTAAAAAATGAGTTCTCTATTTTTTATTTTAGTAATAACATAAGAAAATATTTTTTAAAAAATATTTTAATATTTTCAATACATTAAATATATAAAAAATAAAAAATATATTATTATATTATTAAAATGCAAGATGGTTAAATTATATTTCCACCTTTTGTCTTAATGTTTGGACTTCGCATGTTTCTAATATGAAAAAGTATAGATGAACAACACATATAATAAATAATGTAAATAATGGAGTAAAAATAAAATAAAATTAATTTTAAAATTCAGATCTTTAATTAATTAATTATTATCAAATTTTAAATTTAAATTTTGAATTAATTAAATTAAATTATTATTTTAAATTTTTTTATTTACATTATTAGTTGTTCTTAATTTACAGGACAACCATGATTCAAAAGGTGAGCAACAAAGTTCTGCGACACAGACCAAAAGACCACCCCTCACAGTGACAAAACTCTGGAACGCCGTTGTCCCCTTCCCCGCAGCCCATGCAGACGCAGCGCCGCCACACTTGTCCGTTTTCAACTTTTCATCACCTTTCCATGCTGCCTCCGTCTCTCCCATTCACGTGTATAGGAGCGTCGCCACTGCAGTTGTTTTCTTGCTGTTTTCGTGCCCTTTTTCCCTGGCGGCGTTGGTATGGTGTTGCGCCACCCTCTCATGGAGTTGTTGCGGTGTCGCTGCCGGCTGCTGCCACACGAGTGATGCCATCCCGTGCGTTTCCCATGCGCCACTGCGGCAGTCTCGCGCTGTCTTGTTGCCGTCCTCTATTCGCTACCGTGGTACTCCTTTTCCTCCTCCTCTTCTTCTTCCTCTTTTCGGATATGGATGTTCATTTTATTAGGTATGTGGATGGTTATTTTTATTCTAAAGTGAATGTTCATTTAATTTGAATTGGTTTTAAGCGAATACAACGAAATTTGCTGGATGTTCATTTTATTAGGTGCGTGGATGGTTATCAATTAAATCCCTAGCCATCAATTAACCTTTCGAAACGGCGACCAGGGATGACACTAATAAGAAGCTTGGCAGTGAGCTTGGTGTTCGGTGAGGAAGAGAGCGACGTTAGTGGGGGATAGTTGGCGAAGCAGCAATGGCACCCACGAGTTCGGCGGCAACGATGATGTCCGGCTAGAGAGAGAGCAACGCCTATGCGAGGGCTGGTTACAGAAGCAACGACGACGCTGAGAGGCCAGAGACGACGATAATATCTGATAAAGTGAGAGTAACATCAGTGGGGCGTTGGTTGGAGAGCAATGACGCTGATAGCTTGATTGAGTTTTTAGGAGAGGCAGTAACGATAGATAATTAAAATTTGAAAAGGTAAAGTAAAAAAAATTTTTGTCACTTAATTTGGATGAGGTTTTTTTATTTTTAGTGGGCTAAAAAATTATCTCATTATTCACGTTATTTAAATTTTTTGTTGTCTACCTAACAGAACTCTCTTAACATAGCAAAACTATATTAGGAGACAGAGGCCAGCTAGGGTTTGGTTTAATTATTAATTTAGTTTGTTTTGGTCCACTCTGTTTTAAGAAGGGCGCACAGCCGCACACTGCCCACCATAGTGATTTAATTTTTGTATATGAGATGAGTAAGCAACTAAGCATGTATATGACACACAATCCATCATATTATAGACTTTTAGCAACAATAATCCTTATAATTAAGGATTTTCATGATCTGCTCCTATGTGGTTGGAACTTGGAATTGGAAAGCACTAGTTTGGTTTGACAATTGAATTCTTTATTATTTGGTTGAGTAGTCCTACATACATTATTTTTTTTTTTTAACTATCCATTTGGGCATTTTGATCCCCCATTAATCTCTCCTAGCATTTGTACATAAGGAAAATATTTATATTTTAATAGGAACTTGAAATGCATACTATATCTTTTTTAATAAGTAATTAAGTACAGATACTACATCTTTTCACCATTATTAGTTTAATTTTATATTACACTTTTAAATTTGTCATGAGGCCAACAATAGAAAATCAACAATGATAGATGTGATGACTATACGCAAATCCAATTTCATGTGTATCAATGTTGTTATAATAAACTAAACTATATGTACATATGCTTTAAGAGTGAACTATAAAATTTCTTCAAAACATAATAGAACTTATATATAGTTACCCCTTAAATATATTTTAGCCCGAATATATATATACCAAGTGTATGTGATGCTCCTATTTTTATATTTAGATATTTAAAAAAAATGTAAATGTTAAGGTTTTTATATAAATAAGAAAAAAGGGTGTCTTGGTTATTATGTACAATTTCTTCGTAAGCTATATATTACAGGTTATAACAATTTAGGAACAAAATAAACACTACTAATCATTCATAAATCATAACTGCTGCAGCGCCTAATCTAACAATTGTTGTTGTTTTTTTTTATTTTTAGTTCCACTTTAAACAATAATCTACATTCGTGTTTCACAAACTATTATATATTATGTGTTAAATAAATATGATATCGATATATAAAGCATAGAGAACTCCACTTCTGGAAAATGATGATCATTGAGAGGTGACAAAATTACAAACACCACATGGAGTAGTGTTGGCCTATGCTGCATCGAAATAGACATAAGAGGGTGTTTGTTTCTATCAACTTGATAATCATATAATGGATAATATAGATCATCTTTGCCGCAATATCTTTGTTTTTTAATGCCAATGGCTATTTAAATTAAAAAAACTATGATAATAAATGCATAATAGAATTCGATATGAAAGAAGTGGGTGCAGATTGGCTTTATTTATTGGTCCACACAATTTTACCCGATATGTTCGTAACATTTAGCAAATCAAATGTTAGGAGTGGTGGTGATGCATGGTCATATAATAACTTCAATTTGACTTCGCCTAATTAAATATGACGCAAACCAATTAAAACCAGTTCAATTTTTATATAGTAAAGATTTGGGTTAGATTCTTGCATGACCGCATCAAATCAGTCCTTTTACATTTTTTTTTTTTTGAATAACAAATACTCTTATACTTAAAAAAACGATATGATAGGATAATATTGCTTCTGAATGGCATTATTTTAAGTATTGAAGATTCCAAATCACTATTCTCTATAAAAAAATCTTTCAATATACATGTATAATAGGATAAGATTGAAAATAAGGTATCAAGTATATTCTTGGAACTTCTGCTTCAAAGTGATCGTGAAAAAGTTTTTCTCTAAATTTCTTTTTTTTCTTATCAAAATTCAAAGGATTTAGATTTATTCTCGTAGCAGTAGATTGATTTTTGAAATATGTTATCTTTATACTTATTTTTATTGATTGCACTATAAAAAAAGCAGTACGGTTATTCTTTAAGAATGTAGTGAAGTACTGAAAATTATCTAAGAGTATTATTGGTGATCGAAATTCACACTTCACAGAATGGTTATAGACAGAGTTATTCAAACTTTTCAAATCGGAATTTCACTTTTCGACAAACTTCCATCTTCAAACTGATGGATAGACAGAAAAAGTGAATGTCTTACCTAAGTGTTACTTGAGACATTTTATAAGCGGTAATAAGAGAATTGGACAAAACTCCTTGATATTGCTCAATTCTCATATAATCTGCAAATGAGTGAGTCCACATAGAAGAGTTTATTCGAGATTGTGACCGGACAACAACCGCTTACACTACACTCTCTTTCTTCCTCTTACTCAGGGAAGAGCCCTGGAGCTTATCATATGATTAAGTCATGGAAAGAATAAGCAAATGTCACTCATTCTTACCTCGACAAAGCTGCAATGAGGATGAAGAAATAGGCAGATAAGAAGAAAAGGCATGCAAGCTATTAAGTGGAAGACAAGGTAATGATTAAACTTCTTCACACCAATTCAAAGCCTTTCGCAAGGTTCATAAGGACTTAATCCGCAAATACAAATGGCCATTTAAAATCATTGGGCATGTTGGAGAGGTTGCTTATAAAGTACAACTCCCTCCCCCTATGAAGATCCATCAGGTCTTTCATGTGAGTATATTTAAACTATATCATGAAAAGTAAATTACAATCTGTAAAACATGAAGAAGATTGACTCTTCAACAACCTCTATGCTATATGATAAACCAGATCTGCATGACTCTGATTCAGTTCTTCATTTTTTGCGGAATGCTTCTTTAAAAGAAAACACTGTCCAAGTAGATGAACTTCTTCAAGGAGCACCTCTCAGAACATACACCACAAGAACACTGGTTATCTCTCCTTGGCTTCAAACTAAAGTGATTTTTCTATTTGTATGATTTCAGTTTTTCACACCATAGGCTTGCTTCACACAGTTGACTTCTTCTTCTCACAAAAATAGAGCAACAGCTACGCAGAAGAGAGAGATGGGACTGTAACAGAAATTTTAGATTTCATGCATTCATACATTCCATCTTCTCTTTCATCCTTTTTCCAATATCTTTAAGGATCTGAACCATTTATTTTTGCTTTGGCTCAAAGTTCCTTTCTTGACCGTTGATCCACAGCAGAACTCCATAACATCCATTTTCTTCATTTTACCAGAAATGGGTATGAGGGGAAAGGAAGCTTCAGCAAGTTACTTTGGGGTACCAATAATGGAAAGATCTTTCTGATTTGTCTAAGACCTGATTTTGCCCTAGCTTCTGATTTCTTCTTCTTTCTTCTTTGTAGCTAACCCCTTTTTCTAGGATGTCAGCCATGGCATGGCCATCTCTAATATAGCTTAGCTTGCTTTGATTAGGGTGATTAGACATTAGCTTTTTGTGATGTACCTTTCTCTCTCTTTCGTTCTGATGCTGACCGAAGCAAGTAGAGAGAGGAAAGTCTTCAATCTTGGATGAGAAGCTTGATGGAGTCAACTTGGACTTGGGTTAGATATGTTTTCATTCAGCCCAACTGATTCTATTGCTTAACAACCTTGGGTTTTTAGTACTTTATAGTCCACTTTGTTTCTGATTTGATTTTTCTTCCTATTGGGCTGCTGCAATATTCTTTCTTTGGCCTGCAACACTTTATTAAGCACAACTAAAAACTAATTGAGTGTTTAACCCACTAAAAATAATATTTATTATCATTAAATTAATTTAGTTAATTTTTTAACTCAACAACCTCCCCCTTGATGACAAACATAATTCTAACATAAATCAAAAGGGATTGAATTTGAATAAAGTTAAGAAACTTCCCTTTGAATGATGTCACTTGCTTTTGTATTGCTCTCCCTAGATTTGTGCTCTTCTCTTCTTTCGTATTTACATTATTCTTATAGAGAACACAATGAAGTACAACACACAATTCTTCTTGACTAAGGGATTATACACAAACAGCAACTAAAAAATTCAGCCTAATATTGAACATCTCATGTCAACACTTTACCAAGTATCCATTTCAAAAATTGTTCATGCTTTAACCAAAACAGAGCATCAAGACTAATAAGGGCATAATAGCAACAAATCATGTAAAGTAGCCATAGTTCACAGCAGTAACAAAATTAGCAAAATGCAGTAGCAAAATTAGCAAAATTCATATGCTACTAAATTCAATTCATACATACAACTACTCCCCCTTTTGTCATCAAGGATGGAAGAGTTAATGTAAGGTTCAAATCTGCAACTTGAAATGAACTAAAATCCTGCAATAAAAGGTTCAGAGGCGTTCCTTTGATGATACGAGATTAACTTGATCTGCCTCCCTTTACGTATGCTTATCACTTAACTTGAGGACACAGACAATAATGCCAACACAACAATCCAATGTATATACATGCTTATCTAGAATTCTATGGTTGCACAAAAGTCTAATAATTCATACAAGCACATATTGCAAACTACGGCAGCATGTAAGCAACAATTCACCAGCACAACATAAAGTTCAAATGACTTAAAGTCATCCAAGTTCAGTCACAAACAAATCAGCCAAGTTCAGTTCACAAATAAGTCAAACAGATTTCAGTTCATAAACACAAGTCAATTAACAAACACAAGACTAATCAAAACTAATATCCAATAATCTCAGTAAGTCTTATGTCTTATCAAGCCTTATATATGCATTTTCTCCCCTTTTGTCATTAAGGTGAAAAAAAACAAAAAAAAAACAAAACCTGCAAAATAGTGTGTTAGAGGCATGTTAAAGCTAAATTTTGCGTTTTGAAATACTGAGAAAAATTCGGGAGAGAAATAAAGATCATATTTCAACCAGCAACACCATAGATATATAACAAAACTCACAATGTGCAAAGACCAATTCTTGGTAAAAACTCATTAGGACCAAAAAGAGAGTTTCATATCACTTGAAGGTTTCAGAAAACAAAAAGAGACCACATGTGTAATAAGATTCAAGCATGGTCCATGTCCATTTTTACACTACAAAATTCAGATCTCTCATTTCTTATTTAACAAATGTCTCTTTGACCTGCAAAATAGAATTCTCAGACTAGACATTAGCACAATTAAAATAGAAGTTGCAGTTTTTCAAAAATTGAAATGATGATAATGAGAAATAAAAAAAAATGTGCATAATACATGAATAGGTTTGCAATTGCAGCAAGTTAAGAGTGTTGTTGGAAAAAGAAAGTTCAGAATCCTATTCCAAGAAAGTTCAGAGCCCAGAAGATAAAATTCAGAATGATGGTTCTTCTTCTGCCCAGAATTGTCTCATCCGAACCTATGAAACAAAAATTTCAACAAACACATTAGAAATCTTCAAACAATGAATCATGACTTAAAATTCTTAGACTAGTCCTAAGCATGCAAAATTTGTCCTCAACTAGTGATTTAGTGAAAATATCAGCTAATTGCTCCTCTTATTTAACAAATTGAATGCTAATATCTCCCTTTTGAACATGTTCTCTTATTGAGTGAAATCTCACTTCAATATGCTTAGTTCTAGAGTGCAAAATTGAATTTTTAGAAATATTAATGGAACTCATATTATCACACAACGAGAGAATATTTTCAGCATTTAATTTGTAATCAGCAAGCTGTATTTTTAACCACATAAGCTGAGAACAACAAGAAGAAGAAGCTATATACTCAGCCTCTGTGGTGGATAAAGCCACTGTTGGCTGCTTCTTACTTGACCAAACATTCAAGGACTTTCCAAGGAAGCAACATAAGCCTGATGTGCTCCTTCTATCAACCCTATCACCGGCAAAATCTATATCATAATAACCAACTGCAGAAAAATCATCAATCTTAGGATACTAAAGACCAAAATTGGATGTGCCACGGACATATCTAATGATCCTCTTAACTGCAGAAAGATGGGACTCTTTTGGTTTAGATTGGAATCTTAAACACATTCCAACACTTTGCACAATATCGAGTCTAAAGAAAGTTGAGTACATAAGAGAACCAATCATTCCTCTATACCTAGTCTCATCTACATCTTTCTCAGTTTCTCCCTTATCTAATTTTGAGTTAGGGTGCATGGGAGTTCCCACGGATTTGGCATTTTCCATACCAAATTTCTTAACTAGTTCCTTGGCATACTTCTCTTGATGAATGAAAATACCATTTTCAGTTTGTTTAATTTGTAGCCTAAGAAAAAATTGAAGTTCACCCATTATACTCATGTCAAATTCACTTGTCATGAGTTTTCCAAATTTAGTACAAAGGGATTCGTTGATTGATCCAAAAATAATTTCATCAACATATATTTGGACTAGAATGAAAGAATCATTAGAATTTTTTATAAAGAGAGTAGTGTCTATAGTGCCTCTTTGAAAACCATTTTTCAAAAGAAAAGTGTTTAGTCTCTCATACCAAGCTCTAAGAGCTTGTCTCAAACTATAGAGAGCTTTTGATAATTTGAAAACATGGTTGGAAAATTTTTTGTTTTCAAAACCTGGTGGCTGCTCCACATACACTTCCCTATCTATCACACCATTTAAAAATGCACATTTCACATCTATTTGATATAATTTAAAACCACAAAAGACAGCATAGTCTAAGAGAAGTCTTATGGCTTCTATTCGGACAACAGGGGCAAAGGATTCATCAAAGTCTATTCCTTCTTCTTGGTCATATCCTTGTGCCACTAGCCTTGCTTTGTTTCTTACAATGCTACCATCCTTTTCTAGCTTGTTCTAAAATATCCACTTGGTTCCGGTTACTTTCTTTCCAATTGGCCTTGGAACCAATGTCCACACTTGGTTCTTCTCAAATTCAAGAAGCTCATCCTCCATTGCCTTTACCCAAGAAAGGTCATCAAGGGCTTCCTTAATATTTTGAGGCTCCATTTGAGAGAGAAGGACAATGTTTGTTCCTTCAATTGCCTTTCTAGTTGAAGACCGAGTTTTAACCCCATGAAAGAAGTCCCCAATAACAAATTCCTCAGGATAATTCTTCAAGAATCTCCATTCCCGAGATCTGGTGGACTTGGAGGTAGATTCAGTCACCAAGGGATTCAGAGAGCTGCTGGTTTCAGGATTTCCTTCAGAATCATGAGATAAAATGGAATTGTCTCTTGATTGATTTTCAGCAGCTGCAGTTTCTAGTTCAGCTTGTCCAGAATTTTCATTTTCATAATTTTGTGCAGTCTTATTGTCCTTTTGAGCTTGATTCTCTGCATCACAATCTTCCAAAATACTTTGAACCAAGTTAGTATCACAAAATGTAACATGTATGGACTCCTCAATAATCCTAGCATCTTGATGATAAACTCTATATGCTTTACTAGTTGTGGAATATCCTACAAATAAGCACTCATACGCCTTTGGATCAAATTTTCCTAAATTATCTTTGTTATTAAGAATAAAACATTTGCATCCAAAGATGTGCATGTAATCCAAGTTTGGTGGGTAACCTTTCCAAAGTTCATAAGGGGTTTTCTTCAAAAATTTCCTTATGATAGTTCTATTCAAAATGTGGCAAGCTGTGTTAATCGCTTCAGCCCAAAGGAATTTTGGAACATTGCTCTAACAAAGCATAGCTCTTGTTATTTATTGAATACTTCTATTTCTTCTTTCCACAACACCATTTTGTTGTGGTGTTCTTGGACAAGAGAAGTTGTGAGATATTCCAAATTCCTCACAAAAGGATTCAAATAAATTATTTTCAAATTCGGTTTCATGATCACTTCTTATAGAAGAGATCTTTAAATTCTTTTCATTTTGAATTTTCTTGCAAAAGATTTCAAAGGCCGAAAAAGATTCATTTTTGTGTGCAAGAAATAAAACTCAACCAAATATAGAATAGTCATCCACAATCACTAAACCATAATGTTTATCACCTAGGCTTTGAGTTCTTGTTGGACCAAATAAATCAATGTGTAGCAACTCAAGTGGCCTTTTAGTAGAGATGTCTTCCTTTGGTTTAAATGAAATTTTTGTTTGTTTTCCCATTTGGCAAGCATCACAAGTGATGTCTTTGTCAAACCTTATCAAAGGAAGACCTCTTACTAACCTTTTCTTTACAGGTTTGTTTATTTGAAACATACTTGCATGGCCCAATCTCTTGTGCCATAGCCACTTTTCAGATTCTTTAGAATGAAAGCAAGCTACATTTTGATCCTTTAGTTCATCAAGGGTAAGTCCATACACATTATTAAAACGCTTGGCAATAAAAAGCATTTCATTAGTCTTTTCATTTATAATACAACATTCAAGTCTTTTGAAAGTCACTAAATATCCTAAATCACATAACTGACTTATACTCAAAAGATTGTGCTTCAATCCACATACCAAAAATACATCATCAATGAAAATAGAGTGTTCATTACCTACTTTTCCAACAGCAACTATTTTACCTTTACCATCATCTCTAAAGATTACAAAACCTCCATCATACTTGTTTAGTTTAATGAAGTAAGTTGACCTTCCAGTCATGTGCCTTGAGCATCCACTATCCAAGTACCACATATCCTTTTTGTTCTTGGATGCTAGGAAAATCTGCATTAAGAACTTCAAGTAATCTTAGGTATCCAAATTAATTTGGATCCTTTGAAGTTAATTCATCTTAGTTTCCCAAGTACATTGAAATCACACACAACATTGTAAATTTGGTTTCCTACAATTCTTTTTTCAATGAAGCATTGTAAATATGAGTGACCAAATTTTTTGTAATTAGTACAATGATTTCCAGATGCATGTTTCTAAAATTGAGATGAGCTGCCATGCTGGAAATGATTAAAGGGCTGAAATTTTTTTATTTTTGGAAGAGGTGCATTTCTTTTGACAAACTAATTTTGGTTATAATTGTTCCTCTTTATATAAGCATTTTCACCAGCTTTTTTGAAAACTTTTGGACTCTTCGAATATGAAGTTTTGTTGTAAAAAAGTGGTTTCTTGAAAGCAACCTCATTTTTCGAATTGAACCTCAAACCTGGTCTATTTGAAGTAGGTTCAGTTCTTGGTGAAGGCTTAGTTTCACTTGTGTAAACTTCATCAAATTTCTACTCAAATGTGGAAACATGTCCAATACCAGATTTGTTGAATGTGGATTTAATATTTGATGAAGAAGCCACAAATTTCATAGAGAAATCATTAAAAACTGCACTTTCCTTGGTTATATAACCTAAACCAGATTTTTCAAACAATGGTCTTTGACTTGCAAGTAATTTGTCCAAGTTACCAGAACTTTGAGTAAATTTTGCTAAGTCACCATTCAGCCTTTTAATCATATCATTTAATCTTTTATTTTCAGCAATTAACTCTTGAGAAGGATCCACAATGTGCTTTCCTTTTAATTTTTTAAGTTTAAATTTTAGAAATCTGTTTTCTTCAATAATGTCCAAAGCACATTCAGTTTCCTTCACTTTTTCTTTTAAAAAACCATTTTCAGCTTTTAACACATTTTTTCAGATCTGCACTCATTGTACTTATCTAACAGTTTTGAGGTGTTTAAAGTGAGATCATCAATAATGGCATGTAAATCATCTATAGACAAGTTATAGTAATTTACCTCATCAAGATTATTGTTTCCAACCATGAAGAAATCTTTATCTTCACCTTCAGAGTCTTCTTCTTCATTAGAGTCGTTCTCAAGATCCTCCCAAGCTGCCATGAGCACTCTTTTCCTTTCTTTCTTTACTTTGTCGTTCTTCTTGAACTTTGGACAGTTTAGCTTGAAATGTCCAGCCTCCTTGCAACGATGACACATCACCTTGCTCAAGTCCATCTTGTGTTCCTTTGAGCTTGAACCCTTGTACTTGACCTTGTTCTTCATCATCCTTCTAAATCTCCCAACAAAAAATATAAGCTCATCATCTGAAATACCATCACTAGACTCACTTTCTTTTGGTTCTATTTTTGACTTGAGGTCTATTCCTTTTTCTCTGAGTCCGGGTTTGAGTGTGTGGTTTCATAGGCAAGGAGTTTTCCTCTTAGTTCATCATAGGTTATAGGGCTTAGGTTATTGCTCTCGACTAAAACAGTGGCAGTGGTTTTCCATTCTTTTGTGAGGCTTCTAAGGAGTTTTCTCACTAGGGTTTGTTATGAGTAGTTTGTACCCATAGCATCAAGGTTGTTGATTATGATTGAGAATCTCTCAAACACTTCATCAATGCTTTCTCTATCCTTCATATTAAACATCTCGTACTCTTTTCGCAGTATATCAATCCTCGTTTCTTTGACCTATTTAGTGCCTTCATGTGTAATCTGGAGTTTTTTCTAGATTTATTTGGCTATCTTGCATCTAGACACCTTTCGATACTCTTCAAAGTTGATAGCACAGTGAAGAAGGTTGATTGCTTTAGCATTCAGCTCCATCTTCTTCTTATCGTCTTCATTCCATTCAACTTCTTCTTTTGGAGTCACCACTCCATCAGCACTTGTTTTTGTTAGGATCTTGAGACCACTCACAACAATCTTCCATATGTTATAGTCAATGGATTGGATGAAGATCCTCATTCTCTCTTTCCAGTAGGCATAGTTCTTTCCATTGAAGAAAGGAGGCCTGTTGTTTGACTGGCCTTCAGTGAGGGTGTAGGAAACTGTGGTTGTGCCCAAGTTGTTCGCCATTGGATCTTTGTTCCAAGCTGTTAAGCTTGATTCTTGAGACCTTAGCTCTGATACTAATTGAAGGTTGTAGAAGGCTTAGAGAAGGGAGGGTTGAATCTATGGCCTTCTTCTATGTTACTGAACTTAACCCTTTAAAACAAACTTTCAATCTAAAACTGTTTGAACTCAGCAGCAGAAACTTTATGAGACAATTAATTTTTGTCTCATGAATATCAGAAAATAGGACAGAGCAAGGAAGAGAAAAGCTAACACCATCATGTATCCTAGTTCGGTTGCCTTGTGCTATGCAACCTACGTCCAGTCTCCACCACAACAGTGGTTGAATTTCCACTATATTTAAAGTATTATATACACCAATTCCATAGGATTGGCACAATCCTTCCACACTCAAGTTCTAACCTAACTTAACATTGGTTATGCTAATATCTAACTCTTCACTTTTAGTGCTAACCCAACTAAGAAAGGGATACCTCACAGGTACTAGATACAAGACACAGACTTACCTAAAGAAATCTAAAATACTCTAGACTTTTCTCTCAAGTGTTTCACTCAGCCTCTTTTCACTCATTGGCTTTTACTTGAGCTCTCTCAATATGCCTTTTCACTCAAGAAATTACAGAAAGATAAATATTGAAAAGTAAATTACAATCTGTAAAACATGAAGGAGATTGACTCTTCAACAGCCTCTATGCTATATGATAAACTAGATCTGCATGTCTTTGATTCAGCTCTTCATTTTTGGCATTTTGGCAGAATGCTTCTTTGAAAAAAAGCACTGTCCAAGTAAATGAATTTCTTCAGGGAGCACCTTTCAGAACATACACCACAAGAACACTGGTTATCTCTCTTTGGCTTCAAACTAAAGTGATTTTCCTATTTGTATGATTTCAATTTTTCACACCACAGGCTTGCTTCACACAGTTGACTTCTTCTTCTCACAAAAACAGAGCAACAGCTACGCAGAAGAAAGAGATGAGACTGTAGCAGAAATTTCAAATTTCATGCATTCACACCTTCCATCTTCTCTTTCATCCTTTTTCCAATATCTTCAAGTATTTGAACCATTTATTTTTGCTTTGCCTCAAAATTTTTTTCTTGACCGTTGATCCACAGCAAAACTCCATAACATCCATTTTCTTTATTTTACCAGAAATGGGTATAAGGGGAAAGGAAGCTTCAGCAAGTTACTTTGGGGTACTAATAATGGAAAGATCTTTCTGATTTGTCTAAGATTTAATTTTGCCCTAGCTTCTGATTTTTTCTTCTTTCTTCTTTGTAGCTAACCCCCTTTTTTTAGGATGTGAGTCATGGCATGGCCATCTTTGACATAGCTTAGCTTGCTTTGATTAGGGTGATTAGACATTAGCTTTTTGTGATTTACCTTTCTCTCTCTTTCTTTTCTGATGAAAGAACAAGAAGAGCAAAGCTCTCTCTTTCTCTTTCCTTCTGATGCTGATCGAAGCAAGTAGAGAGAGGAAAATCTTCAATCTTAGATGAGAAGCTTGATGGAGTCAACTTGGACTTGGGTTAGATATGTTTTCATTCAGCCCAACTAATTCTATTGCTTAACAACCTTGGGCTTTTAGTGCTTTATAACCCACTTTATTTTTGATTTGATTTTTCTTCCTATTGGGCTGCTACAATATTCTTTCTTTGTCCTGCAACACTTTATTAAGCACAATTAAGAATTAATTGAGTGTTTAACCTACTAAAAATAATGTTTGTCATCATCAAATTAATTTAGTTAATTTCTTAACTCAACAAATCTTATTAATTAATTTTATAATAAAATTAATATTTATATACTAAAATATAAATAACATATAAAAAATAGCAAAATATATTTTTAATTAAAACTAACAAAATATAAATTTTAAAGAGTACTAAGAATAATAAAAAAAATTAATATTTATCTTAGTAGTGATTAAAATAATAAAAAAAATTTATAATATTTTTTATATAGTATATTTTTAGTACTTTTAGTACTCTTTTTTAATATGTTATTATTATTATTTATTATTATTATTATTATTATTATTATTATTATTATTATTTACAATTAATTTTTTGTTTAATTTACTTTATCTAATAGGATCAATAAATCATATTATAAAAAGATAATAAAAATAATATAAAAAAATTCACAATTATAAAAGTGTATAATGTCAAACAAATAAATAATAAATAATGAAAATAATAAATAATAGAAAAAAATAGTTCATGTAAATAAAAATTTTATAAATAATACAATAATATGTATAAAAGATAAAATTAGTGAAAGATAAATAAAGATTGAGTATTGATGGTTAAAAGTCCGTTGGTAAAACGCAGAAATTTAAAATTGTTCCTTCTTGTAAACGTCATTTTGAATACAAAATTATTTCTGTGTTCATGAATAAATAATTTGCTAAACTAAAAATTGAAATTTTTAAAAAATTTAAAAGCATTTTTTCTCTTCCAACATATTTGTTAAATACATTGTTTGTCTTAACTCAAAAGATTAAGTAAGTTTAAATGTAAACACAATAGTGTTAGAATGCGTCAAAGATCATGACAATGTCGTAAATTTAAAAACTAATATTGTGACTAATTATATAATCGGACAAAACAAGCACAATGCCAAATCTTTCTTTGAAAAATAAATAATAATACATTTTAAAATCCCCATGAAATCTTGTCACATATAGCTAGTTAGAATATCATTTTACATTCACATAAGCATTTATATTATCATCTTATTAGTTTTTTTTTCTATCAAAAAATGAAACTACCACTTCATAATTGGTATTTTTTTTAAGTTTTACAAGTACACCTTTAATTTGTTATTTTGATTTTTTTTATCTATATTGGCCATATTTTTTGAATATATTTTAGTAGTCTACGTTTTAGAAACTAATTCTAACACTCCAAAAGATTATAGATTTGAGACTAAATTAATTAATTGTAGTTTAAAATAATACAACTTACGTTACTAATAAAATTTATTATTTTTATTAATATTTAATTAATTTTAAACTTTAAATACTATATTTTAAACACTAATAAAATAAAAATAGATGTTAGTAGTTCAAAAATATTAGCTAATAATAATAAAAAAATATTGATCATTTAATATTTTTTTAAATATAATCTGTTAAGTTTAATTTTAATTCATTAATAATGTAAAATATTTTATATAATAATTTAATTATATTCGATCTTTTAAATAATTATTTATTTAATCAATATAAAAATTTATTATTTTTATTAATATAACACTCCATAATTTTATAAACTTGTAAAACTGTTTTAAATCTTTTAATATATATATATATATATATATATATATATATATATATATATATATATATATATATATATATATATATATATATATATATATATATATATATATATATATATATGGGGCACTTTACTATATACTATATAGATTAAAGTGGTATAAAAAGAAAAAATAAAATTTTTTATAGTTATTTTTTATTATTTTATTATTATTTAAAATGTGAGGCCTATCTTTTTCAATTTTTTTTTATCCCATAAAAAAATCTGTAAACCTATATTTTTATTGTATAATTCACCTATATATATATATATATATATAAATAAAGAAGAACAAAATTGCATGTAAAGGCAACACGTGCATGATATCCCCACCAAGAAGATTAGAGTAGATACTCTGCTCTCTTCTGATCCTATGCTTCAAACTCAAATCTTTCTTGTTTCCTCCCTCTTTGGCTTCTCTTCTTTTTTCACCAAACAAACAAATATGAAATATCACCAAAAAAATCGGTTTTTTTGGACCGTCTCTCGGCCACTTTAATTTGACGGTGCGGTTTTATTTTTCTCTCACTTTGATATAAAGTCAACTCTAACTACTAATTATTAGACTATTTTTCGATCGATCTTTTTAATTTGACAGTGCAATTCGATTCTTCTCACTTTAATGTCAGGTCAATTTCAACTACAAATCACTGCAAACCACGTCATCATATCACAAATTTTGAGAATTAGCATAATTTTGTCCATCACTCACAATATTTTATTTTGTTATAAAAAAATAAAAGAATTTAAATATTACTCTTTGAGATGCGAAAATGTCACACAGCGAAATAGATTTCAGCATCTCCTCGCCATCACTAAAAATTATTAAAAGTAAATAATAAACAACACAGTAGTCAACAGGTCAACAGTAATAATATATTATATACTAATATATAATTTTTCTGGGGAAAAAAGTAAAAGAGAGAGTCAGGCACATTTTTATTTTTAATATTAGATTAACAACGATATTTTTTATTTGTAAATTATTGTGGTATTTTTTTAAAATGTGAGATGATTTAATTTAGGAAATATAAATTAAACCGTTTGATTTTTATACTCGAACTCTCCGATTGGTCTTTAAAATTTAATTTGCGTACTCTAAATTTTTTAATTTTTTAAACATAAATCGAATGATTCAATTTATGTAATCTAAATTTTTAAAAAATTTTAAACACAAATTAAAAGATTCAAATTATGTACCTCTCATGATTTTAAAAAATACAAAAAATTATAATATTAAAATATATCATCCATCTCAAAAAAATTATAATTTACATAAGCTTAGGTAAGAGACCAAAAAAAAGATTTGATTTTTACAAAAAAAATTTTATATTACAGAAAAAGGAGAAAACAAAATAAAAAAATGACATTTTTTTAGATGTCTAAATAAATTTTATATTTTTATTTTATAAAAATATATTTTTTATGAGACTAAAATAATACGTTTTTTAATTCATTTATCCAAAATATTTTTTTTAATGATTATAATTACTTAATTGATTTAAAAAATAATAATAGAAAATATTTTAACTTATTACAAAATATTTAATTTAATATTTTTATATTTTGATGATTAATGATAAAATATTAAAAATAGATAAAATTTATTGCATTAATAATAAATATATTTAATTATTTATATTATTTAAATTAACTAAGTAATTATTATTTTATATATATAGCTAAAATGATTATTAAATGCTCTTTTATTTGGTTAAAAATAAAAAAAAATTATTTTATACTAAAAAATATCATTTATTAGACGAGAAGAATATATTTTTTTCTATAAAAAATAAAAAAAAATGGTGCGATACGATACGAGAAGATATGGTGATGGATAGAAAGAACATAACATGTTATTAAATACTTTACATTATACACTAAATTAAGGGGTATTTATAAGTTTTTGGGCATTCACGTTACGTTAAGGATTCCCTTTCTCCATTTTCTTTCTTTCTTTTTTTCCCTCTCTCTTCTCCTCCTCTGCTTCTGTTATGGATTGTGACGGCGTCGTTTCAGGGGTGAGAATGGGAGAGGCTTCCGAAGAGGTTCACGTGTTGGCCGTTGATGACAGCCTCGTCGATCGCAAGGTCATTGAGCGCTTGCTCAAAATCCTAGCTTGTAAAGGTTAGTTAGTTAGTTAGTTTTCTTTCTTTCTTTCTTTCCCTCTCTTTATTCATGAACTGTTGAATTTGAAAATTGCAGTGACTGCTGTGGATAGTGGACTGAGAGCACTGGAGTATCTTGGACTTGATCAACACAAAATTCCCTCTCAATCTAACGGTTTTGTTGTATGCATCGTTCTCACTTCTCAACAATAACACAATTTTCTCGAGTTTCATTTTCCCGGAAAATTCCAACTCCTCATTAAGGTTAATTAATCTCTTTTTTATATATATATATAGGAGGGTTTGAAGGTGGATCTAATTATCACGGACTACTGCATGCCCGGGATGACCGGTTACGACCTCCTCAAGAAAATCAAGGTTAGAGCAAAAATTTCTACGTTTTTGTTTCCTAATTTCGGTTAAACAATGAAGAGTGACGAGTGATTAAGTGTTAATCAACTTGGTTGGATCGGAGTAGGAATCTTCCACGTTCAGAGAAATTCCAGTTGTGATTATGTCCTCTGAAAATATCTTGCCGCGCATAGACAGGTACAATTTCATTTTTAAATTTTCTTTTTCTTTTTTTTTTTAATGTAATTATATATGAAGAGTTTACTGAGAAAAATTTGGGGGGAAAATAAATTGAAGGTGTTTGGAGGAAGGTGCAGAGGATTTCATAGTAAAGCCGGTGAAGTTATCTGACGTGAAGCGTTTGAAGGATTACGGCGTTGGTGGTAGGATCAACAAGAGGAAGCTACCAGATACTACTGAACCTGATCTCTCTTCGACACCACCGTCGGATTCCTCATCGCTACTTTCATCATCACCCTCTATTTCTCCATCTCCGCCGTCCATCGTTGATTCCCCAATCAGACGGCTCAAAATGACCACCGCCACCCATGATTGACTTACGTGTCATCTGCGTTTTAATATCTATCTATCTTGTGGCATCACCTTATCAGCCCCCCCTTTTTTTTTTCAGATTTGATTTTTTTTAATTACTGTTTTGGGGGTTGAAAGTTTAAACTCGAAACAGCAATTAGTATCCCGTTATTTGTTTAACGGTTTTTGTTGCACTTACTTTACCTGTTTCTAATTTACTCTTGCTAATTTAATTTTGTTTGTTTATATGAATACGATGGTGGGTTTAACTAATTAATTAAAAGTTACTTGAGAAATGATTAACCGTTTTTGTTTGGTTTCTTTAGGGAAAAAAGGTAAGTAAAGAATAAAGCAAAAGATTAGGGTCTTTCGTAAGGTTTGACTTACATGAAGGGGTAATCAAAGTGAAGTTGGAATAAAGAAAGGAATAAATAATGTGGGTTGGAAGAGGTGAAGGAGATGGAAAGAAAGTGAAGCAATGAGATTTGGATTTAATTTTGGAAAATGATGTGAAACAGATGGAATATAAGTTTGAAAGATCTTGTCTCCTATAAAGAATGATAAGGGTGTGGGAATGTGAATTGGAACAGTGTGAAGTGTCACCCAAATGAAGATGGATAGGAAGGAGTAGTGGGGTCACAGAACCTCTTTTATTTGCCTTGCTGTCTCTTATGTAATTCTCCACAAGTCCACAGTATAGAAAGAACCACAAAAAAAAAACCCTGTCTAGTTGAAAACAAATTTGAACAAAAGATTAACAGAATAGAGATCTAATTAAAAATTTAGTAAAACTATAAATATTAACAAAATAATTAAATTTAAATTAAACTATTTAAATGAGGGTAGTTCTAAAATCTAAGAAAGACGAAATGGAGTTTAGCATTTAAGGAGCATTAATAGGTTAACCAAAATAGAAAATACTTGGAAGTTAAAATTTTTAGTAAAAAAAAAAAAGTAAATACTTAGCTAGTGTTAGTTTAAATATTGATTATATAAAAATAAAAAATAGTGATAAAGTTAAAAAAAGAAAAAGTATTTTGCTTTTTATTTCATAATTTTGGATGAATAAAAAAATTGAATAAAACTTATTTTAAAAATAAATACATATATTTCAAAAATTATTTTTATGCCTCCCAAAGAGTTACCAAACAAACCCTTATTACTAGCCCAATTTCAAGTGTTGAAGAATAATTCCCCATTTGGCCAAAGAGACAAAAGACGAATAGGCATGGTTCTTTACTTATTACTATCTTTCTTCATATCTTTCCTATCTTCTTTTTTTTCCTCAATTGCTCAGCTTTTCTTTGGCCTCACTTTGAGAAGCATGGACCAGAATCTATCATCTTTTATGGTTAAAACCGTAATGACATTATCACAAGAAACATACGAGGGGAAGCAAAAAAAGGACGTTACTCAAGTAAAATGTGTCACACACATGGACAGGTGTTTGTGTAACCATTGGTTCAATTATATTTTTCAGTTTCCTCTCTCCAATCTAGTACCTCCTTGCATTAGATTTTGTGTAAATTTTTTTTTTTGGTGTTGTATAGCACTACAACTAGAAGAAAGTAACAATGATAGTCAAGATTCCTATAATTACTCAAAGTGTACTCATTACCCTGTTGAAACCTGATGACTATGATCTTCTACAATGAAACAACTAGAACTAAAATGGTTATGGTTTTATGTATGTCAGTAAGTCTTTTCTTCTTCCGTTGCTTCATTAGTTGCTTTCAATCTAGTTATGCAAGTTTAAAAATAGGAGGATGCTTTCGCAAACACGCATAAAACATTTTTTTGTAAAAATACTTACATACAGTATTGTTATTGAACGTATTAATGAGCCGATTATTTTTTAATTTCTTAACAAATTAGAATAAAATCGATTTTTTTAATAACAATAATAATAAACCCAATTTTTTTAGGTATTTAATTGTATTTTTAAATTTTTAGGGATTCAAATGTCTGCAAAACAAAAATTTAGAGATATATTTATCTTTTTATAAAAGAATTTAAAGATATTTGATAAAGATTGTGCAATTCGATCGGAACAAATCGGATCTAATAATTATAATGTAGACAATTAAGTTTATTATTGTTGCTATAATAAACCAATTTTATTCAAATTTATTAAAAAATAAATTATTAACTGATTTAATATAGATGTCTAATAATAACCTGACACATATAAATATCTTTTAAAAAAATATATTTTTAGTGTCTTTATTAAAATGGTCTCCTAAAAATAATATATATCATAAGTAACTCTTTATAGACAAAATGAGTCAAGTAAAATAGTAAATCTCTTCTATTAATTTAATATCAAACTATTCAGTTGTATGTGGTGTGTCTATATCTTGTGATCCATAAATTACTACACATACAAATTGATATCATATCTATGTATGTACCTATTAAAATTAAGCCATATCAAGTTTAGAAAATAATAACAATCATATACACTTGATCCTATGCTTTAAAGAGTAGTAAAATAACCATAGTAGTAAATTGAAATTTGAAGGGACACACATTAAATTAAATAGTGGGAAGAGCATAGAACTAGGTTGTCAAACTCTACATGGGGTTATGTGGGTTGGGCCTATTGATTTAGAAATGACGTATTTGGAGGGCCTTATTGGGGCCCATTAAACCCAAATTTAGCGAACCTTTCTAACGCCCATTATTGTTTTATATGCTGGCTGGTCCCATAATCCAGTGCACTTTAAATTGTCTTATCGGGGGTATTGTTTTTATTTGAATTATGTTGCTCATGGTTGGCAAAATTATGATACGTATACATGTTTTGTCAAAACTATTATGATACGTGAAATCTGAATTATTTGTTTGATTCTTCCACTACAACACTTTCTGGGCCATTAAATGTGGTGTTGTTATCATTGCGAAACCAAGGTTTTTTTTTTTTAAATTTTATTTGTCGTTTTCATTTATAGACACATTTCTTGTTACCTAATGGGGCTAAGTTGAACGGGAATGATTAATATCATTATGATTTAGTTTGTCTAATCGAAGATGTTAAATTTCATCGTAATCATTCTGTAATCTGCATGGCCAGCTACTATTTATCCTTCAGAGTTCAGAGGCATCTAATCAAATAAACATATAAATTAAGGAAAAAGTTGAGCCATTTTTTTTTTTAATTCATTCAAGATGTAACTCAAACAAAAATTATTTTTAATATGGAAAGAGAAGTAGTGTTTTAGTTGAATATTGACATTTAAAATGTATTACAGTGTTGTGGAAATTATTCAACACGCTCCCCACGTGTTGCACCACGTCTTCCATGTTTTGGCTAAGATGCTGCCACGTGTTCAACACGTCCCCACATGTTGGTTAGAATGCTGCCACGTGTTTACCACGCCCCCTCACGTGTTGACTTTCCACAAAAAATTTTACCCATCTATAATTACACTAAATATTTTCATTTTCAACAAAAATACCAATATTTTTTTCATACAAAAAAAACTAATCTAAAAATTTAATCAATAATCACGGCACGAAATTTCATAAGAAAGAGCGAAATAAGCATGTGATAGGTGCTTCACACTAAGAGTGTAAGTATTATTTTGTAATTATTAGTTTATAGTTTTAAGTATTAAAATATTTCAGTTAATTTTATATATTTTTATTTTATTTATTTAATTAGTAAGTTTTATGTTAATAAATTTAGAATTTTTATTTTAATTTAATATTAGGCGTATAAATATTTTATAAATTATTTTAACCGTAAAACAAAAATTAGAAGGTAAAAAATTATTTTTGAGTTTTGTGATAAAATTATAACATGAATAAGTAAAATTGAGTTTTTTTTTGTTCTATCAAAAAAATTGAATAATTTTCTTCGATTCAATTTTCAAATTATAGTTAAATAAGTTAAGTTATGTGATTTTTTTTATTATATCAAAAAATTAAATAAAAAATAGAATAATTTTTTTATATTTAATTTCAACTATTTATTTTATTTTTAGTTTTAATTTATTTTTTATTCAATTTCAATAGTTGCTTTGATTTGTATGTTATCCTAAGTTTTGTTCCATATTAGCATCTAATTAACCTTACACGATAACGATAGTTTTAAAGATTGTGTTTTATAGTTTTTTTTTTAATTAATTTACTAGTCCAAAAAACTTTAGAAGTTCTCGTTGTATGTAACTATGCATAAAAATCAGGATAAATCACTCAAATAAACTAAAGCACGGTAAATATTACTTATATCATCTAAAACAAAAAATATTACGTATATATTTTGGTTCGTGTTTTTATATAGATTAAATTAGAATTTATCGAATTACAAATTTTAATAATAAATCGAATAAGACCATATTAATTTAGTAAAAAATATGGTAAAATGATTCAGACCGTTTCGATTTATACATAAATGTTTAGACTTTTAGTAAATTGAATGAGTACAATTCGATTTACTCTATGCTATTATTAATCAAGTAAATCGATTGAAACTGCTTATATTTACATGCACCTGAATTATTAATAAATTGATACAATGCAATTCTATTTATTATAGTGTAAACGTATATAAAAAGTATAATATTAAAAAGTGCATTTAATAATACCTATAATAAACCCAATAAAAAGTATATTTAATAATAAATTTAAAAAATAATAATTATAAATAATTCTTATAAAATATTAAAAAATCTCATTATAAATTATAAATAATTATTTATAATTCTATTAATCTGTTAACATCCTTGAAAAAATACAAAGAGTTAACTCTTTTTATTGATATTAGTTAATATTTTGAGTTAATAACTTATTTTTATATTATTAAAATTTATATTTTAAAATTTAAGATTTAGAATTTAGTCTTTAATATTTAAAATTAGTAAAATATTTACCAAAAATATTATATTTTGTTTGTCGGTTAGCATTAAATTCATTAACCACGATAATATTCAAATTATTTGATTGGTTTCATATAAAAATATTTTTATTTTATTTAGTATTTAATTTTGGTAAAACATCAATTAATTTTAAATTTAGTTATTAAGTGTTCTAACTTTTAAAAATATTAAAATACATACTAAGATTGTTATTAATAAAAATTTTAAATTTTTTATTTTAATAAATGCTCAACAAATTATTAAAAATTTAACTTTATAACTTTATAAAAAAACTTTTTTAATTAAAAATTTTAACTTGACCAAATTTATTTTATTTAGTATTTATTAATTATAACAATAATTAATAAATATTAAATAAGATAAATTTAAACTATTTTAATTAATTTTATTTGATTTTCAAATATTATTATTATAAAATAAAAAAAGTACATTATAAAATAATTACATAATGTATACACAAAAATTATATAAATTATATGAATGTTATTTATGAAAAATACGTTGCTAAGATTAGTTAATAATTAATTACTTATATTTTATTTACTAAAAAGACAAAATATATTTTGATTAAATTAGTTAATAAATAATTATTTATAATTTATAATAAGATATTTTAATAATTTATAGAAAATATTTATAATAATTATTTTTTAATTTATTATTAAATGTACTTTTTAATAAATTATTATGGGTATTATTAGATGTATTTTTTATTGTATTTCTTTTATACATTTGCATTATAATAAATTAAATTAACATATATTTATTTATATATCTTAATGAATACATAATAAATCAAATTGTATTATATCAATTTATTAATGGTTTACGTACATATAAATCAAAGCAGCTTCAATCTTGATTCGATTTATATAGAAACACTGAAACACTAATGAAAATAGAGTAACTACCCAAATCTGTCCCCAAAAATTTTAAAAACGAACATTTTAGTCCCCGAAAAAAATTATACATAGATTAATCCTTTAAGATTTATTCCGGCGGACAAACTAGTCCTCAGTTCAGTTTTCAGCGTGACTCATCAAGAGAGACTGCTGAGTTGAAATATTCAGCATCCAACATGGCCAATAACATACACAGATGTCTGTCACAGACAAATTGGTCCCATCGTAAAAAGCAAAGTGACATGGTTTTAGGGTTGGAGAAACGTAACGTTGCAAGGGGATAGTGAAAGTCATGTTTTCTTTTCCCCCCTTTCAACTCTCTTCATTGCAAAAAGACCCTAATCCTATTCTTTCTTATCATTTATTACTTTTTACAGAGAGCCCTCTCCACGTTGCCTCATCACGACCCACCTCATCTCCTACCTCATCTCCCAACATTACGATCGTGACGGTTGTTGTTCAATTTTATCCATTAACGTTTGTATTCCGTTACCCTTCACGAGGTGTCTCTCCTGGATGCATCAGTACCAATTCGCAAGGAAGAGGCACTGAAGTGGATGTGATCACCATTGAAGACTCACACTGAAAAAGGTGAGACTCTGTTTGATTATGTTTCTCGTAGTTAAAATTGATATATTATTTTGCAGTGTATCTTGTAGTATAGAACACAATGCTATGTGTACAAAGTGTCTTTGATTTTGCAAGTATATTCCTTGACAGTTATTAAATTTGCTGAATGAACAATTTTTTGATTTATTTCTTTTAAGAAAATTGTGGCAATAGAGCTAATATTCTATGAACAACTTTTTGGTTTGTTTCTTTGTTTCGTACAGGTAGATGGAGGAATTTACGATTTTTATTTTTCATCATGGTGGACATTTTGTGAGGGATAACAAGGGAGTTCTTGTATATATTGAGAGAAAAGTTGAAAAATTTCTTAAGATGGATATTGATCTGATATGCTTCTTTGACCTGCAAACTATCTTCAAAAGTTTGGGTTATTTTGATTACAAGGCTATGTACTGGTTTAATCCTATGGCACCTGACTTAGAAAATGGGTTGCACCTTATAAACGGAGACCTTGAGATTAATCAGCTGCGTGAGAATAAACTAAAGAACAAGGACATGGAGGAGTTTTATTTGTATTTTGATCACCCAATAATGGTTACTCCTGTTGAGGATGTCGAGATGGACTTTGATATTGATGCAGATGTTGAAGAGGAGTCCAGTGATGATGGGTATGAAACGACAGAAGATGAACCATAAAAATCACCTCCCCAAGGATTTGAAGAGGATAGCAGTGATTCAGACTGTGTGATTGTGAAGAAACAGAGTAAGAAAGTTCACAAAAAAATAGAGAGTGTGGTGGAAAAGAAGAGCTCTAAGATGGTTAGTTCGAAAAAGAAGGCTTCAACAGTTGATAATAGATGTACTAGTGGGCCAAGTTCAAGACTTGCAAAGGTCCTCCAACAGCAACAATTAGAAAACTAACTAATCCGAACAAAAGAACAACAAAAGTTGGAGCAAACTCTGGAACCCCAACCCAACCAGCAGAAGAGATCCATATCTCTCAGTCAGCACCCTAAGTGCAGGTAGTAACCACTTTCTTAGCATATTGTTGCACATCACTTGAAGGGACTAAATAGGACTTTGTAATATTCAATAGGGACTACACTGGTATTTTTAAAATTTATTAGGACTATATTGTGAATTTTTAAAATAGCTGAAGGACTATTTTGTGTATATATTTTTTTCTGTTTTAGACTGGTTGAGCATCCCCTTCCGACTCAGGCAGCAACAAATTCACCTGATTTCGTGACTAATGTTGTGAGTAAAAGGATTACTAAGCATTCACATCGTGCTGCTAGTCCAATAATTATACTAACATGACTTTGTTTAATCCTTATAGAACACTGTCCCAAATACATTGAGTCAAGTTACAGGTAACTATGGAGCATCTAATCCACCAAGTACAAGGGCCAAGCAATCTATCATTAGACCTCATCATCCTGCAATAATCCATTCTAGCACATCCCCTCCTATTCCACCATCTGGAATCACTCATGGAGTCTCAACAGAAACTGTTGTAGCTACAAGTAAGGGGACTGCATCGAGGATGTTTCAGTTTATCCCAAATCCTGGTTTCAAGCATCCGAGAAAGAAGTGATGAAGAACTGCAAACTAAGGACAAATGATTTGGCTATTTTTATGTCTTAGTTTAATCTTTTTTTGGTTATGAAGAAAACTTGAAATACTATTAATGCTCCATTAGATGAGAGATTGTTTCGGACAAAACTCTCTTTTGTTTTTGAATCATGTTTAGACTGGTGTATGCATGAATGTTGTCTTTGGTTTAAGTAGCTATTATATTTTAAAGTTGTTAGAGCAACATATTTGGTAATGTAAGTATTGTTGCTGTTTTATTGTTAATTTCTCTTCTAGTATCTTCAGAGTTTGATATATACATCAAATGTGTATATGAATTTATAAACTAAAGTCCTAGGAACAAATCTATGAAAACACCACTTATGTTATTTACTAATTGCTTTGGTATTATGTTTTTTATTTGCCAAATAACATACCATCTCACTTTAGTGATTATGCTAGTATAAGAAACTATTAAATACTCTGAGAAAGATGATTGTGACGTATTAGCAGGGGAGATTTTACCAAGAAGTAAATAAGTCTTGTTTGTGAATTAAAGAAGGAAATTGATAGAATTCTAAAAATTAGTTTTCAGCTTCTACAAAAGACATATTTATTCAAGCAATTAT
The DNA here is from genome assembly GCF_003086295.3 of Arachis hypogaea. Lineage (NCBI taxonomy): Eukaryota > Viridiplantae > Streptophyta > Magnoliopsida > Fabales > Fabaceae > Arachis > Arachis hypogaea. The sequence goes on from NC_092048.1 coordinate 136,199,131, forward strand.
GTTTGAATAATATTTTAGATACTTATGATTTTGTAATGATTTTATAATAGTCATCCTAAAAAATTTTTTGTTATCCTTATAAACACTAATATGTTGTAAATATTTTGTTTCATCTAATTTTGATTCAATTCACAAAGAAAATAAAATGCAAATGTGATTCACACTTTGAACTGAATCAATGCTTATATACCAGTTACAAAGAAGCAATTGCATCTCTTGTGACCAAAACCAACAATGCACACACGATAATAACAAACACTACATTAAAACATCTCGTCTTCCACTCAATCTTTGGGACTACATTTTGATAAATTTCTAACATGTCAACTCTATTATGAAATTCCATTATTTTATGCTCCAAACCAGCAATGTTAGCTGCAAACATATGTGAAACATGACTAGCAATTTCACAACCATCCATTGCAACATCCTCCAAACAATCATAATCCAAATTGATGTCAAATAATTGATCAATCCATACAAAGAACTTGCAATACAGTAGTTTTTTTCTATTTATCACACAATGACATTATTCATTAACGTTCATAGTACAAGGTAAATTAGTAGAAACACTAAAATTGATTATCTTATATAGTGGGCATCCAAAAAAAAGTCTACTAAGATTCTCTGGAGTCATTGAAATGAAGATTATTGCATACAAATCGCACAAATATTTTGGGTGTTACTCTTTCGAAAATTCAACTTTTTTTACTTTACTGTTTTCAGCGTGTTTGAGACTACTATCACTAGATCCACCATGTCTTCCTCCTCGGTGACTCCATGAAAAAGTGCTTCCTTTGCTTGTCGCCATTACAGCTGAAATAGGGTTTACAATGGATTACACAGTTTTAGTAATGAAAAATTTCAAATTTATTTGCAACGAAAAGTTTGGGAGAGAACATAAAAACGACATCATTCTTCGTCAATGTGCAAGGACTATTGTGTTCTTTTCGCATACATAGACATTTAGTCTGAATGTGCCAACTAAGCAGTCTCTTTTGATGAGTCACGTCGAAAATTGACTAAGAACTAATTTGTCCACCAGAATAAATCTTAGAGGATTAATTTGTGTATTAATATTTTTGAAAACTAAAATATCCGTTTTTAAAATTCTTGAGAATTGATTTAGTAATTACTCGTGAAAATATAAACGTAATGTTTTTGGCTTGGATGATGCAGGTAATATTTGCAATAGTTTGGTTTATTGGAGTGATTTATCCTCTCCCCCCCCCCTCTTGCCCAGTCACCGCTCTCATTCTCTTTGCCACGCCTCCTCCCCCTCCGTTGGTGCCGCCCACTCTGCGCCTCTGCATCTTGCCAACTCCGTCCATCTGCACCGTGCAGGTAGGCCCTTTCCATTACCTGTGTTTATGCTTAGGATTTAGTACTTTAGTGTTTGTGTGTGATAATGGTCATGTTAGGGTTGACTGTGTTAAAGCGTTAAAGCAGTGACTGAATGACTCAATCCATTGGGCAAGTTGATGAAAAGGCAGAATTTCCATGAAAATCAAGTAGTGCCATATCAAAATCAGAACCTTCACTTCTGCCAATGAGTTCAAACCCCAGCACTTTGCATTTCCCACAGTTTCCTGTACGCCACAATCATTTTTCTGTTGTAATCAAGGTATACATGCCTGTGGAAAAGCTTGATATTTGTTTGATACAAAAAATAATTTTTTATTAAAAACGGGGTGGATGCAATTATCTCTACTTGCTTTCTATATAACTGAGCCTGTTTATTTGTGCTTGCCAGGGAAACAAAACACAGATTATTGTTATGAGTTATGAAGATCATTTTCAGGTAGGTGGACTTTGCTCATTTGCCTCTTCTGCGTATATGTTTTCATGGCTGCAGTCTTAACCTTTTGACCCACTTATCAGGTTATAGCAACTCAAATAGGAACCATGGGGACAATACTGCATGCTAGGTACCTATACCATTGGTTTTGTTTACATTTTGCTTGAGAAATGAAGTATATTTTAGTAAATTTGTAAGTAATTAAGCCATGCCATTGTGTTCCTTGGATAAATTCATGGTACATGTTTGGTTGTAAACTGTGAAGTTCTCGTTACTTTTTCTCCTATTTCTTTCACTACTGTCTCCTTCTGTGAGTTTATGGAAATTCACTGCACCACCCTTGAAGTTAAGGTTTGGCTGTTTGTGCATAATGTGTTGTTATAGAATTCCACTGCAGATATTGCTGTTCTATAATTAGATACAAGAAAGGTAATCTATTTTTTGGCGAAAAGTAATGACTGTGTAGGATATGATAGGTCATTCTTTCAATGAAATTTGTCTGTAACTAGTAGAGACTGAGATTTTTTATACTAACAGAGTTTGCCGAAGATGGTGTCTTTAATGTCAATTTGGTTGGGATGACCTAGATAATACTCTCTGCATAATGAATGACTTAATTATATTGAAACTTTCAAATTAAACAGCTACACACAGAAAAATTGTTGTGAGAACTACGACTTTAGAAAATTCCATTTTCTATTTTGCCTACTTGAATTAGGATTGTCTTGCACTCTTGAAAAGAGTAACGCTTTGCATTATTATCACCTGTTTTCCCAATGCCAGGAAGGAAGGTGTGTCGATTAATCCAACGTTCAA